>NW_026691128.1:0-300000 GCF_020826845.1 Diceros bicornis minor | reverse complement strand
ACAAGTACTCCTGAGGATTCAGTGTCACATGACTGTCATCATTGTGCTCGCCCTCACCCCTCCAGGTGGAGCAGGCAGAAAGCTCCCACAGTCCTGTCCACCCTCTTAACTCATCACCACCCTGTGAGGCCTGCACCACACAATCACCATCCCTCCCTTCCCAGATGAGGAGACAGAGGCCCAAACAGGGACAGTGAGTTGCTCAGGGGACCAAAGAGGAGAGGCCGCTTGCCCCTCCCAGCCAGATGCCCTGTTCCCACATCCTCACCTAACCCGCAGCCCCACCACTGACAACAGTCCTGTCCTCTGAGCTCTCAAAGCTTGGTCCTGGGCCGAGCAGTGGAGAGGACGATGTGTCTTGGGAGTCTGGTTGCATGGCTCCTGCCTGCCCCAGTCTCGTGGAGTGTCTGGCCCCCAGGCTGGGTCAGAGGCCATGCCAAAGCCTTCTCCTCCCCAAGGAACCCCTCAGGACATTCCCCTGCCGTGAACTCTTTCTTTATCCACTCAGGAACTGAACTCTCAATGTGCCACCTCTGATCCACAGGGAAGGTGGTGACAGGATGCTTTGCTTCCTCATTTACGTGAAGCTCCTAACGTCCTTTCAGCAGGATCCACTAAGAATCCATGAGTTGCCTAGACGCTTCTCATAAGCCCCTGGGGGCATATGTCATTGCCAACCAGGCACTCAGATGAGACTCTTGTGGTTGACTCGAGTGACTGCTCTAGGGGTCGGGGGGGGGGGCCCGAAAGCACACACATCTGTCTCTGATCCAGCCGTTCAGGCCCAAGGATGAGTAGCCTGTTTGTCCACCTGGACCATGGGAATCCTCTGCCATGCATGTCCCTGGGACAGGCAGGGTGTCCTCCCCTTGGAGACATGGTGAAGACAGAAGGAGCAGCAGGGGCCTGGCTTCCTGAGGACAGGTTTAGGCTGAGGGCTAAACCCACCGCAACAGCTTGGAAGAAGCTACATCCAGCAGGATGGACGTGCATGGAAGCCAGAGACCTGCTGATGGCACCAGCTCAGCAACTCTTCCTGGAACAGCCCAACCAACACCACTGTGTCCCATGGCCAGGGCCTCCTGCCCAAAAATGGCACCCTGCTTCCCATGAGCTGAACAGATCCCTCTGCTTGTTAACCTGGACAAGATAGACTGGAATGTTTCAGAGAAAGTTCAAGTGAGAAACTATCAAAACCACAACCTGCCCAGTACCCTTGCCCCTCTCCCCCCTCTTCTCTTTCCAGACCCGCAGCCTCCACTCTATCTTGGTCATCAGTTCTCTGCTCAAGGACTCATCTTGGCTATAGAGCTCCTTAAGTTTTTCAGAGCTTTACCCGAGGGGAGGGGAAAGAGGGAAGGATAAATTTAGGGATAATGTGAGGGGTCTGAGTGCAAATCCCTTTTCTTTGACAACCCAAGAGATTCAACCTGCCTGGAGGAGTGTTCTCACTGGGCTCCTCTGAGCGCTAAGGTCTCATGGGACTGGGAGGGGGCTCTCCTGTTGGTCACTGGGGTCTCCACTCCCCAGCTCTACAGAGCAGCTCTGTTTTGACCACTATGAGTTTCAACTGGCCATAGAGTTCTGTTGCTATAAACACTTGGAAATCTCCAATGTGGCTCAACCCAATAGCTGACATTTAGGGAAACCGAGTCCTGAAGCAGAACTGGTTCACAAGGACACCAGGAGACTTAGAGACCAACTACCCACTCCCAGGCCCTGTCCCCAGCATTTGCTGCCTCCCAGGAGTTCCTGGTTGACTGAGGCGCCAATGGCAGACATAAGGAGATCCCCCATCCATCCTGGTCCTCCTATGCAGAGAGGCCTACCCACAGGGAAACTTACCCCCGTGTGTTCTTCAGGTGGCTTGTGGAGGTTTTCTGCAGAGCAGAGATGAAAGTGCGGGGTGAGGAGAAGTTCTTCCAGATGTCGCACTCCTGGGGAAGGGAAGAGAATGAGGTGTGAGGTTGGGCACTGGAGCCCCGCTTGCTCTAGCTTCAGTCTCCTTCTATTTACATCTCCCCTCCTGGATGAGACAGATGCTCAGGGAGCCCCAGAAAGACATTTAGGACCCAGAAAGTAACACTCACAAGGAGGAGGAGTTTAGCTCAACCCAGGGAAGGAGCCAGGTAGGAAGTGAGCATCCTCCCACTGGGACCTGGAGTCAAGGTCAGCGGGGCCCCTGGCAGGAAAGGCCTAGGGACTTGCAGGAGCTTAGACCACACACTTCAATCCTGGGAGCTGATAAAGGTGGAGAGGCAGTTCCCAAGTCTCCAGAGAGGGGCTCTACTGGGCCTCCCACGGCACACCTGGGCCACCTGGACCCAGTGCTCTACCACCCTCGCCCTGTCCTGGGCTGTCATGCTCGCATCCCCGAGGCAGGTGGTGATGACGAGGCTGGCCACCCTTCTGAACTGGTCGATGGTGGCCTGGATGGTGGGTGTCTAGTGTTGACTGCCAGGCTTATTCTTCTTGTGCCAGGTGGATCCCAGGCACTGAGAGGGCACCACCTTCCAGAAGAGCTCCTGGGGGACAGGGGGAGTGTCATCCAGCCCTGCCACAGGCCACCTCTGTGTCCACAGCCACTAAAGTCCCACACAGTTGTCACAGTTTAGAGCTAGAGCTCAGGAAGCTCAGGATGTGGCCTGAGCCTTGTGAGAGTCCCTAGGTTTTCTTCTCTGTCCACCGAGGGTACCCAACACAGGATGTCCCAGGACCCAATCCCGGCAGGGAAGGGAGAGGGGCATTTGCATCCAGCCCGTCCTGGCTAACTCCAAGCTCCAGACGGTGGCTCAACTCTGCTCATGCCAAGGGGGCATCTGCCACCACCCTGATCTCTGCTCTGGTCCCACTCTCCATTCTGATGCACATTCCTCCGTGGCAGCTACAACCACTGGCCTTGTCTGTCTCCCTTGTAGTGAAGCACACTTCAGGTGTCAAGTCCTGAGGCTGTTGAGCCTACTGAGGAGACGGCTGGGCCACCGTAGACCTGGCTGCACACAGTGAGTTCCCCTCCACCACTGATGGGCCAAGCCCTGCCAAGCTTTCCATCTCTTCTACCTCATGGAGCCGGCACAGCCACTCTGTGCAGCAGGTCCTGTTAGTGTCCACCTCTACGGTCTGCAGGTGGACAGCAAAGGCTTGGGGGTTCCAGAAGTTGCCCAGGTCATATGGTTGGTAAGGGGTGGAGCTGGGATTTGGGCCCAGATCATGGGAGTTTGGATCAGGTCTGGGGCAACAATGGCAGAGGGACGGCCTGCTCCACCCCGCCCTGAGATCCCAGCTGTTCACCACATCTATCACGGTCAACTGCTCCACCACCAGCTTAGGAGAGAAGGCCGTGAGGTTGGGCTTCTTCTCACGCTCCTTAACAGCCACAGGTGGAGATGGACTTCCCACTAAAAATGATGGTGCAGGTGACTCCAGCTCAGCAGCACTCACTCCTCCTGGAGCCGATGTCGGCCCTTGCTCCAGCTCCAACACTGCTGATGGAGGGGACGCTGGCCTCAGCACTAGTAGCGGTGTTGTGAACGGAGCTGGAGCCAGCTCTACCTCCACCACTGCCCACTGCTCTGCTTCTGCCACTGGCTGGAGCTCTGCAGCTGGCGCTACAGTGGGATAAAGAGAAAGATTCACCCACATAGCTGACTTTCCATGTGTCCTTCTAAACACAGGAAAGATCCCACTTCCCTTCCAGGAATATCCAGCCTGCAGTCCCCCTTACCCTCTGCCTCTGCCTCAGTGGCCTCCAGAAGCTCACACTGGGCAAGGGTAAGAGGGTCATGGCAGCTCAGCTCCGAAACAGGCAAAGTTACCTGCGTGTACATCTCCTTTAGCTTGAAAAAGGGACAGCCCCAGTCTGGTCACTCCCTAGTTCTGGTCAACCTGGTCATCTCAAGGTCCTGAGTGTGGAGACCCTCTGTTCCTGTTCTCATCTCAGAGCAGCACTGGATGGTGTTTGTGGCCTCAGGCACCTTCCCCTTGCCTAGTGAGTTGGTGAAATTGAAACCATTGGGCAGCTCCTCGATGACCTTCTTACTGGAGTTCTGCAAAGACTGCTCCGGAGCTGGGCCTGAAGGAATCAGGGGCTGCCTGCACACTGCCACTGGGGTCATCCCCCAAGAGAAAGTCTGCTCCTCAGTTCAGGCACAGAGGGACATCCCTGCAAAGAACTGTGGTCAGGCAGGAAAAGAGATGAAACCTCTATGGCTCAGTAACATAAGAGTAGAGGAGCTCACATTCTCATGCTGCCAGCCATGACCTGGGCTATGAACATGACAGGCCCACCATGCTTCCGACACCTAACAACCAGCTCCTGCCCAGGAATGGTCTGCCCCTCATACCCTGCCTTCTCCCCTCCACACAAACACATACAGACACACACACACACAAGATGAGGGACCAGGGGTGTGGGGCTGATCAGGTGGGATCACAGTTGTGTCCTGGCCTGCACTAGCCTATCCTGGGCTGCCCCGTGTTACCCTTCACTGCCTCCTGCCAGACGCCCAGAGGCGTCGGGGATGAGGGCTGAGCCAACGTCGGCAACGACCAAAAAGTTTCTCTTTCTGGGTTTTTTTGTGCCTAGATCCTCCAAAAGTTGGGATACAACAACAAAATATTTTTTCCTGTTGACTGTCTCCAGTCAAGTGAGCTGGATGGGGGGCTGTGGGTGCCTGGTTACCAGAGTTCTAAGATCTTTTGAGGTCTATGACCAAGGAAGTGAAGTCTTTTTTCAAGACTCCTTTACCTAGGCCCCTTCCCTCAATCAGACTTATCCAGAGCTGCCCCCTGTGCCCTGGCTGCTAACCCTCCTCCCCCATGTCATCTCCTGAGCTGTACACAAGGAGCCTACACAGCCCTAGCCACAGCTCCCTGGAAACCTAAGTCGGGTCCTAGCTTTGAGGAGACAGAGATGAATGCAGACCTCCTTTTTCTTACCAGTTCTTCATCCCGAGAAAGTCCCTGTACCTCTCAGGTCCTCCCCAGTCTCTAAACCTGCACCATGGGGATCAGGCTAGAATCTACTTCCTAGGGATGTCAGGCGGTGTATATGACATAATATCTCTTACCTCTGTGAGCTGGTGTCACATGTACCTAAGGCACAAACTTAAAGATGGAAGAATAACAAGAAGGGGTGACAGGTAGCACAGAACACCACTCAAAACAGGCCTGGGTTCTAGCAATGTGATATTGGAACAGTCGCTTCCAACTTGGCCTCATTTTCAGGTCAGCATCATGAGGGGGTTGAAACTAATGGAAATTTACATACTGCCATCCTGCGGCATAAAACCATTCAATTGTTTCCTGTTTAATGGAGAATGAGACCCAAGTGTCTCGTCTTGGCCTATGAGGTGAGCAGCCTTCACAGTGGTACCCAGTAAGCCCCACCCATGGTACAGCCATCCCCGTGGAACCACTAAGTAGTTAGTAACTGGTTTCTTAACATAATAACAGCCAAAGTGATGGGATGTCTTGTCTAAGTTTTAACTAAAAAAGTCTCTCACTTCCTCTTACTCCCTCTTTCATGTTCCATCTCTCTCTCTCACTCTGTCGAATCCCTGTAACTGAGGAATCAAATACCAGTGTTTTTGGGCTGCCCAACGTGGACGCCTAGATAGGAGAGAAGCACGAGATTGCCCAGGCCAACAGACAGAAAGAAACTCAGGCTCTCAGTCCAAACTGAACCCTAAAAGCTGAGAGTGAACTTGGGGGCCAGTCCTCCCCCAGTTGAGCCTCAGTTGCAGGCCACACAGGGTGGTGATGAGGTAAGAGGGAGGAAAGGAATGTGGGAGCTTTCTGCCTGCTCCACCTGGAAGGATGAGGGCGAGAACAATGTCATGTGACACTGAGTCCTCAGGAGAACCTGTGAGGTAGCTGGAGTTCTCACACCTTCCAGATGAGGAAACAGGCTCGAGGAGGCCTGGCCCAAAGCCCAAGCTCACATCGAGAGTGAGAGTTGGAGCTGGGCTTGTTCTAGAATTACAACATCTTGGAGGATGGAGTGCTATTGGTACCTGTTGCCTGGAGTCAGATGTCCAAGGTCAGAGGACAGTGGTGCTGGAGAGAAATGGGGTGAGGGGACTATGGCCTTACTGACACTCTCCTCGACCCTGACAGGAGGGCCCTGCCACGTTTACCCCCCCGCAGATCAGCCCCCATAGAGTGCAGGAGAAACAGCAGCAGCAGCAGGTGAGTGTGCCTGTGGGGGAGGGGCTCTGCCCTCCCAGCTGGAGGCCTCAAATCAAGAGAGGATGGCCCTTCCTCTTGCTGCCACAGTGCCTGAATCCCCCAGTAGAAGTGACCAGGAGGAGGGCCTGGGAGATCTGGTGCAGGATGGGTTGTTGTGGGGAGGGCTAGGGACCGCATACCCTGTGATTTTCCAGAATCCTGCCCTGGGAGGTGAGGAGGAGGAGTGTGGTGTTCTTGGGGTGTGAAGGGAGGAGGAATTGAGGGGAGGCTGCTAAGGGTCCTAGGCTGCTCCCCGTGGGAACCCTGGGGTGGGCCAGGAGGCTGAGGGTGAGGCCTTTTCAGGGGAGGGTCTGCAGGGGCCCGACTTGAGAGCAAGGGCTCATCCCATCCACACTCTGATGTCACAGAGTGTCATCCCCTATATTGGCACTTTCCTTGGTCACCTGCTGATGCTGCACCTGCTGATGGGTGATAATCTCGAGGTGGGTGCACCTGAGGACCAGGCAGGGAGGATCCTGAGCCTTGGGCTGCGGGAGCCCCCGAACTGAGCTCTGAACTCTCAGCACTTGACACATCTCTCCTGAGAGCCTCACAGCCGCCTCTGGGAGCTAGGGCATCAGGCACATCTTAGGGATGAGTGAACAGAGGTTCCACCTGAGACACCCATTCCGGTTCCCCAGGCTGGGGAAGCTCAGAGCTGCCTGACGGCACAGCTGCGTGAGGTTTTATCTGAGCTGGACTCAGCCTCTCCCTCCCATGCTGCCCGTGGAGGGAGAGAGGATTCGGGCCCCTCCAAGTCAAGGCAGCACATAAGTGGCTGAGCAGTCCCCTCTGCCTGAGGCCTCAGCCTCCAAGTCTGTCATCAGAGAGGGTTATTCTGCCAGGTCCCTTAGCCTCTCCCCCATGTCCTCCTTCTCTGGAGCTCAGAGCCAGGCCTAGGTCCAAGTCCTGTTTTCTCTGCATGCCCAGCCCCCTCTGGGAACCTAGCAGTAGTGCAACTTGAGAAGGTGTGGTCCTAGGGGGTCTAGTCAGACTAGAGGGCTCTGTCTGATGGACTCTGGCTGTCTGCCTTCCAGGAGAACGAGATCAACCTGAGAAGAGGACTGAAGTGAACAGCTGCCGCACCCCCTTCAGGGGAGGGGAAGGAGGAGGAATTCAGAGACCCTCTGGGCAGAACAGTCCCTGGCTCCACCCCCTGTATCTTACATTGAGTAGAAGAGTTTGATAACAGAGAAGTGGGAGACCCATCCTATTGGCGGTGGGTTGAGGGGAGGATGGCATCAAGGAGAATTTCCTGGAGGAGGGGCTGATTATTCCCATTCTGAGAACAGGTAGAGCCTGGATGGAACTGGAGGGAAGGACAGTTCCCAGGACTGGTTGCCTGCCCCACTCCTCACCCCCAATAAGGTCCATGCAGCATCCCCCACTCAGGCCCTATCTGCAGCCTCTCTTTCCCTCTGGTCTCAGGAATAGCCAGTCATGAGGGAGATCCTGCTGCTCCAGGTGGCCACAAAGAATTACAACCAAGAGCCTGAGGAGCGATTTGGGGCCTGGTTCCAGGACAAGGAGCTGCTCAACGAGAGTGATAGGTGAGGCCGGGCAGGAGTTGGGTGAGGGCAGGGGTGGACTCTCCCTGTTGACCAGTCCACAATGCCTGTCTCCGTGGCCCCCCACTCAGCCCCAAGCCTTATTGCATGGCGACCTCTGGGACACCCAGACTCCAGCTGCTGGGCAGGCAGTGGGGGGACACCTGAGATGCGGCTCCTGTTAGACTCACAGGTGCCTCTCTGTCCTGAAGCTACAGCCTGTCCTGCCAGCTGGACACCCAGACCTAGTTGGCCAGCAGAATACTCAAGGACAAGAAGAACCTGCCATCATCAAGGTCAGGGGTGAGTGATTGTCTGGCCTGTGGTGACTGACTCCTATTGGTTCAGTAATACTTCGGGCTAAACGTGCCCTTAGGGAGTGGGACAACTGGCACTGGGATCCCAGCTCCACTACTGAGCAGTCCTGTGACTGGGGTGACTCTCTTCAGCTTCCTGAGACTCCATTTCCTCCTCTGTGAAATAGGTGATACTAAATGATCTCTTGCGTGTCAGGGACAAATGGGGTACTGGTTGCTGACAGCACTGAGCACAGAGCCTGGAGCACTCAGTGCAGTGGGGACATGGTGGGGGCCACGATTCTGAGGGAGGCCCCCCAGGATAACCCGACTCTTCTACTCAGTCCCCAGGCCCCAACACCAACCCCCGTACCAGTGGCCGTTCACAGCCCCATCCTCAGCAACGGGGACACATCTGGGAGGCTCGGGATGCACTGGGCCAGCTCCTCCCTCCTGACGGGAAGGGGAGCATTGTAAGCTGATCTCTGAGGTCCCCTTAAACCCAAGAGAGAGGGGACGACCCCACCCCAGCTCCCCGATGTCTCTACCCCAGGACCAATTCACACATTGTGGAGGGGCAGTAGTTATTTGTTGTAAACAATAAATGCCATATTTGAATATTATATTAAAGTCCTGTTCCCTTTACAGTCTGGGAGTTGTGGTGTGGTTCTGTCGCTTTCTGTAGGCATGTAAGTGAGACACTGAATCTCACATTTCTCCTTGAATCAAGAACTCTTCCGGGTCATCAGCTTATTGTATGTGGGAGAAGGGAGAAGGGCCAGCCCTTCGCTGGCTAGTGGGAAAACCCCCAAGTCCCCCTAATTCCGAAGACCAGTTCATTTCAGTATCATTCAACTCCTCCAGGAGCAGACATGGCCCCCCGCCCGTTCTCTTGGGATTTTAAGGTTGAAGGTACTTTCACAGGCAGAGCAACAACCACTGAAATGTGGGTGTCTTTAAAACAGCACTATCAGGACCATGTCGTGCCACAGGCAGGGGCTGCCTTTCTACATTCTTGAGGAACAGGGAACGTTTTCTGTTTCTCTTGTTGAGATTTCTTTTGACTAAATTTTAGGAACTTGTAGTTTTCTAGTTCAATCTCTGGAATTGCATCAGTTCTAAGTGGGGAAAACAATGTAAAATGATCAAAACGTGCACTTGGAGAGGACAAGGCCCAAGGAAGCTCATTAGCAAATGGACTAAAGGCAGGCAGGATCTAGCTCCTGAGGCCCCTCTAGGGGCTCCCTGTTCACCCCTGACCTGGATTTGAATCCTGCTGTGATCCTTGTCCAAGACTCTGAATTCCTTTTCCTGCTTGTTTTGTATCCAGGTGGAAAGATTTGTGATGCAGCTTTTAAGGCTACTGCTGGGCCTCGTTCCATAAACATGACTGCTCCATGTCAACTAGGATTCTCAGCACCCCTGCCTTCCTTATGCAATTCCCTTTAGGGCAGACATTCCCCAGAAGGCCCCAAGCCTCCTGCCTCGTTTGTCCGGATGGATCCCCGGTGAGCTCCACTTTGCCAGTAGAAGCGACTATAATCCTAGCCAGTGAGTGACCTCACACTGTCCCTTGCTGTCCAAGGTGACTTCTGAGCCCGTGTCATTCTGAGGTCCATGATCTTGGACAATCCTCCAGTTTACACACTAAGTGTTGGTGTTACTAACTCGTCCAAATGGGGCAATTGGGCCCAAGCCCTTAAACTGTGTCGCCCTTCGGTGGTTGTGTTCTTGTCCCCAGTCCTGTGCTGTGGTTACATTACCACCACCTGCTGGGGTGTGAACACTGTTTGAAGCTTTGAAAGATGAAGCATGATAGGGGTGTGGGGGGCTCCAGCAGGGAATGCCACTGAACTGATGGTCTATGGACATGCATGAACACAGACTTACCAATTAAAATACTAAAATGCTTCCTATCTGGTGGTGAACAGACACTGCTCTGACCTCGCACAGAGAACCCACCCCATGACTAGGAGCTTTCAAAGGGATACCAAGTGGCATTTTGAACCTCATCACTTGGGAACACTCTGTAAGACAAGGGACAGATGAATCGCTTCGCACTTGTGAATTGTCCCCTTCTTTCTGATGGCTGCAAGTTTCACCCAGACACACAGGCTGCACTCTGCCAGGGAAGCCTTCTCAGGACAACCAGAAGCTGAAGATGAATCTTGGTTCCCGTCATCCCAAGCCCTTCCTGACATGGCACAGCCACCAGGGAATGTGATTTGGTAATGGAAAGACTGGGAAGGCTGTATTTTCCCTCCAAAGAGAAAGAGAAGTACCAACAGTGAAAGCTTGATCCCTCAAATAAACAATTAAATCCCAACAAGCAGTGGTTTCTTTCAGCATTACTGATGCTGAAAAGATTTCTTTTGTTAATAGCACGATCCCCCAACTGCCATGTCCATTTCCATGAATCAAATTTCCAACACATATGGATCTAAAAAACTGAGGGAAATCTGGTATTTCCTTAGATGCAACTCTGAATTGGCATGCAACAGAGAACAGAAAAATGGAGACCTAGAAGTAAATATCTAATTTGAGAACATAGACATAAAAGTGCGTTTGAAATAATATTTTGGAATCTATTGGAATATTATACAAAAATAAGAATCCACTTTTAGTAGGTTTTACTGTGATTGTGAGGGGAAAAACTGAATCACCCCGTGACGTTGATAATTCGCTGCTGACATTAAAGTACAAATAAATAACATACATAGTAAAGGAAAATGAGAGAACAGCATGAAAAAGGAAGATCTTTCTCTCCTCACCTGAAACTCAACCTCTCACCTCAGAAAGAAACTGTTGTCTATATTTTCTATGTCTCGAAGCAGAGTTTAATAAAAGAAAAGTATCGATATATTTTAAAGTTTCAAGAGCTCAAAGCAAGGAAACATTAGGGATGCTGCCAAGAGACCTCACTGAGGTGCCTGTTCCATTTCATCTGCTGTCAGGACGGCCTTCTTAGACCCTCACTTTCTCTGCCTCGCTAGCAAGTCTGTCCGCCATCAGTGCTATCACCAGTCTCGCTCCTGTGCTCTTCACTGCCCTTTCCTCCTTCCTGATACCTCCACAGTGGAGCTGTGGAATGCACAGATCAGTTCCTGGAATCATCTCTGCCAAATCTGAATTCCAGCAGGAGTGGGCATGGGACCTGGAATGCAGACCATCTGCGAGCACACCTGGCAGGGATTCACCTGTGTGACTAGGTGCAAGTTTTTGCAACGTTTTGGCAAGATTGAAAGGACTTACGAGTTGTCCTGCGCTGCTCCAGGCCTGGAGTCCTTGCGGTCTCTCGGGCCAGCAGATCTGGTGGGGCTGGTCCAAGTTGTCCCCTCAGACACCAGTCATTGCCAGGATGGGATGGGATTCTAGTAACAGGCCTCTTGAATATGTCACTGGACATCCTCAAAAGAATGGAAATGCTTAAACCAGGCTTTGGTTTGGACTGGTTCCCACAGTTACGCTGCTTCTCCTGTGAAGACGTGACTTATCATCCTTCTTTTCCTCTTACCCTATAAAAACAAATCATGAAACTGGGCCAAATGATAAAGGAGGCCTGCCTTTTTAGGACAATTATCCTGGCTGTTTTGTACTTCCACCCTCCCTCTATCCTCTGGGGATAGATCTGACCTGTTTCCTGGGATGTCATCAGGCAGATTTGCATCAAGAAGAGAAAGCTCAAGGTCAAACTCAAGGCTCCTCCAGATCATTTCCCCCTCCATCCCGTTAACACGCCCTCCTTTTTTGAGTGTAATTCTATTCTCTTCTTTTCCTTGTCACTATCAACCCCACAAGTCCTGGCACTCCCTCTCAGGACAGTCAGTCCCCAGTCCTTTACTAAATCCCAAATCTTACCATTTCTGTGTTTTCTGTCTACTCATTTGCTTAATCCATTGACCACTTGGTGTTCATAGAGATTAAATCAATAGTGACGTTATCAACCACCCCCTGTTAGCAACTTACTCCCATATCCCAGATGTTCACATAATCCAAATGGTTATGTTCAAAAGTAAATAATTCAGAAAACATATTCACTCACCACAAATTCCTGATCTTTAATATTTTTATTCAAACAGTCATACAGTAGATAGCTGTCCCTCAATATCAGTAGTAATGCCAGATCAACGATTCTCACCTTAATTTTCTCCTACACCTATCAATCCTAGATTCCATGGACTATGATCACAATAATTTCCTTGGAAAAATAAAAAATTCCTTACCACTCATTTATTTTGCAAACCTTCAAACCCAGAAGATCTCGATTATCTGCCATGCCACAGCTACTGCTGGTCTTATGACAAGCTGAAGAAAAAGCACGAAACATGATCTTTTTGTACCACTGTAAATACAAAGCCATCTGCATCAACAGGAAAGCACCCATAATGCCTGGAAATTTTGTTTTCTTTTTTTGTTTGGCTCAAAAACAAAAAGACAAATCAATTTAAAAAATGGTCAATGCACCAGAGTAAAATTTTTCCAGTGAAGACATACAGGTGGCCAACAGGTGTATGAAACGGTGTTCAGCATCACAAATCAGGGAATGCAAATCAAAACCACAATGAACTATCATTTCACACCTGTTATGATGGCGATTATCAAAATAACTAAAGATGACAAATGTTGGTGAGGATGTGGAGAAAAGGAAACCTCGTCGGAATGTAAACTAATACAGCCATTATGGAAAACAGTATGGAATTTCCTCCAAAAATGAAAACTAGCCTATGATCCAGCAATCCCACTTCTGGTATACAGCCACAGGAATTGAAATCAGGGTCTCAAAGAGATACCTGCCCTCTAATGTTCATTGCAGCAAATTCGCAATAGCCAAGATGTGGAAGTAACCTAAACGTCACTGATGGATGAATGGATAAAGAAATAGAATATTCGTCAACATTGAAAAAAGAAGAAATTGCTGCTATTTTTGACAACATGAATGCACCTAGAAGACATTGTGCTAAGTGAAATAAGGCAGACAGAGAAAGGCAAATATTTCCTTATTTGTGGAATCTAGAATAGTCAAACTCACACAAGCAGAGGTTAGAATGGTGGTTGCCAGGGGCTGGGGAGATGGAGAAATGGGGAGCTGATGTTCAAAGATACAAAGTTTCAGTTATCAAGATAAATAAGTTCTGGAAATCTAGGATAAGGCATAGTGCCTACAGCTAACAAGACTGTATTGCATGCGCTACATGCATACATATTAGCTACATTTGCTAATAGAGTGGATATTAAGAGTTCTTACCAGAGAATAATAGTAATAAAGGAGGTGAGAGAAAACTTTGGGAGATGATGGATATGTTTGTAGCCTTGATGGTGGTGACAGTCTCAAGGGTGTATGCTTATGTCCAAATTCATCAAGCTGTATATGGAAAAGTATGACATAATCGTTGATTCTTCTGCACCTTGAAATATGCCATATCCTCATCACAAGAGAAAAAATTTGTAACTCTATATGGGGACAGATGTTAACTGGACTTATTGTGGTCATCATTTCAACATATATACAAACATTGAATCATTATGTCATCCCGCTGAAACTAATTTAATGTTGTATGTCAACTTTATCTCAATTAAAAAAACACAACAGACAAAACCATTTGAATACTGTATATGAATTCAGTGAATCCCTGAAACTGCCCCATTCTCATATGGGAATTACAGGAAGCAGAGAGGATGAAGTAAATGGAAGAAAGTTGTATAAAACAGTATTCAAATTAAAATCATTTAAGTTGCTATCAGCTCCTTTTGGCAAAGTTCTGCGAGCACCGATCTACTCTCACATTTTTCCTGGAAAAACATACTTTCACATCCAACCCATAATAGTTTCATCATTTTCTCTAATAAGAAAATTTCAACTTAATAAATAAAAAGAAAAGCATCTCTTATGTATGAATAAAGTTAGTGAACTTTATAGAGAAAAGAGCATATTTGGACAATCCCAATAAAGTAAACAGAAGAACTGAATGATGATCAAGTCTCATTCAAGTTTATCTTTGAAAGCCAGTAAAACCAGGCTATCTTTTCAAGGATGTGTGTAGAGCTGTCAGCCTTGGAAGATAGAAATAGTGGCCTCCTCTGGAGGAAAGGGCAGGCTTGCTTACTGTCCAGTATAATAAAAATAACACCCCCCAGGGCAAAGGTTAGCAGACATCCTGCCCGTTATCAAAGATTTGAATTCCTTAGGCTCTGAGATCTTGCAACCCTCTGCATGTCACCTGGCCCACTGTGTATCACCCTGTAGGAAGTGAGATTTAGTGAACCGGTGCAAATGCTGATACTCTGGCCACTGCTATTGTTGTGTCATTAAGTCCTTTGTCTCTGAGGCATGGGACTCCTGACTTTTGCCAGCATCTGTAAGACCATTGTAGGCTAACTAATTGGTTTGCACGTAAGGTAAAACATCAAACCTTTCACAGTTCCCGACAAGCCCTTAAAATAACTAGTAGTCTTAGGAACAGAGAGCTATCCAGAACAATATGCATGGATGGTCTTCATAGAAGACTTCATGCAACCAAAACTTTAATAAGTCTCTCTAATCTCTTTTATTTCTACCCCAAGTAGAAGGAGAGGCACCAAGCTATTACAGACCTAGGGCTTGTGCAAGCCACCTGGAGACCTAGTGACCAGAAACTTCCCATGGGGAGAAAAGACAGATGGGCATATTTCCAAAATGGACCCATGTGCCTCCCGGTCATCAAAAAGACAGTGCATTATCTTAATTTATGGTGATTTGAGTCATTAAAATCTTGTGATGGGCCAAAGATACACTTCTAAGAGGAGTGAGGCACATGGCAGTTGTAAGCAGATTAACACACTTGGTGAATATCAAACTCTGAACTAACTTTAGTGTTCTAATCAATTAAAAGGTACAACAAATTTAATTAGGTAGATTAAATGATATTTAATGGTATCCCTGATTATTACTCTGCAATAATGAACAAGAAGCTCATGTAAATAACTATAATTGGTCTTACTTTAAAACATGATAGTCAGGACTGTTTGAGATAAGCTGGAGAGAAGGAAGGGGAGAAATAGACAAAAGTTAGCTGCTCTGAAGCCACTGTCAAGACCTCTGGATCTGCATGTAACCCAGGAGATCGAGGCAGACGGCTATGCCCCTATATCCTCCTGCACTGTGTTTCTCTGGGATGTCACAGGGCTGAAGCAGCCTCCTAAATCGTGTTTACATATCCATGTGTACAATACCCCTGACCGTGGGGATGAACCACCATTCAATCATCCCGTACACCCCTCTAATTAACAATTAGCTTTCAGAATCATTGTATCATTACATGATAATTTATTCCTCAAACCTGTAGGATGCCGAGCTAAAAGAAAATCAAATATCAATGGCTTCTTTTCTTTGCAAGACCAAGATGTTCTTTCACACTTGGAATCCTGATTAGAGGATAAATCCATCAAATCAATGGAAACAACTTAAGAAATGAACAGAGGGATATTTCATTCGTATATATACATTTTGCATTGTTGCAAAAATAAAGTTACATTTAAAAAAATTAGAACTTTTTGAAATTTCATAGATATTAAAGACTTTGTTCTGCATGTACTCCCTTTGGTTTACCAAATCAAACTCACTCTTTAATGGGCATTTCTAGCATTCAGTGCTAGTAACAACAGTTTTTTTTAATTCTTATTTTTCCCAGGTCAAGGAACAAGGGCAGAGGTCGTAGAGAGGTCAAGTCTAATCTACCTAGGGATGTGGCAGCCTTAACTATGGATGTTCAAGCCAGACATTGCCAGCAGAACCACATCTCTTCATCCATAGGTGAGTTTTTACTAGTAATCACAGAGACTTGAGGATATCAAAGGAAATTCTTCATTAAGATCCAAAGTTATAGATTCTTATCTTGGGTTCATTACTTTGAATTTTTGACCCAAATCGTATATATCGATTGGACCATGTTCAATTCTATGATCTTTAGATGATGCAGCCTACAGCTGAAGAGAAACAGATACAACACCAACATCTTATCCTCTCTGAAGCCCAACTGAGAGCCCCTGGAGTCAGAAGTTTTCAAGACAAGATAAAGTCATCCTTCTTCTGAACAAAGACTGTAGATGCTATACAAACATTCAACTTTATTTATTTTGTTTTATTTTTGTTTTGTGAGGAAGATCTGCCCTGAGCTAACATATGACAATCCTCCTCTTTTTGCTGAGGAAGACTAGCCGTGGGCTAACATCCATGCCCATCTTCCTCCACTTTATATGGGATGCCGCCACAGCATGGCTTGACAAGCAGTGCGTCGGTGAGTGCCCGGGATCCGAACCTGCAAACCTCGGGCCTCCGCGAACCCCGGGCCGCCGCAGCGGAGCCCGCGCAATTAACCGCTTGCGCCACCGGGCCAGCTCAAACATGCAACTTTAAATTGTTAATCTGACTTGTTAGAATGTGATGCAGCAAGCATAATACCTTCTAAGTTTCATGATTTTTCTCCAGAATACTGAGATGGTTGACCTTGAAGTCAAGTTTCCCCATAAATGTCTTTATTCAGAGATAAAATTAATTTCCCTATAAAATAATTCCCATAAAATTGTTACAAATATATCATAGTCTCTGACTAAAAGGGAACAAAGCAAATTGAGCAGTTGAGTAGCAGTGTAATAAATTCCATACAAGGATCTTACTGCAGCATTATGTATAATAGTGAAACTGGAAATAACCCCATCTCTATCAAAGAAGAAATAAACAGATCGTGGTATTCCTGTTCTTTGGAGTAGCTCCAAAACTTCTAAACAGCTAAGTTAGAGTGACGTATACTGATAAGGAGAGACATCTATGATATATGGTTTGGGAAACAGCAAGTTGAAAAACGATGTAGTTATGTAATTTATGTTAAAAAAACTTTATGTGTATTTATAAATTCATTGGAAATGTCCAGAAGAATAAGCTGCAACCTCTTAACAATACTTCCTTCTGAGTAGGGGAGTGAGTTTGCAGGGAAGGGGATGGAAGGGGAAGGTTTCACTTTACTCTACATAGATCTGTATAATTTGACTTTTTTTACAAAGTATGTAATTCTTTCATAATTAGAAAAATGAGTGATGTGACCGTTTGGTGCAGGGCAACAGTATGATGTTCACCAGTCTCTGTTCTCTATGTTACTGCACAGCATGGGCTGTAGGAGAAAGCCCAGAGGAGCAAGGAAGACAAAGAAGACACGACACCTGCAGAAAGTCAGTGGAGTATTTCTCCATAAGAAACCTTCCAGGCGAGTGACGGTCAGTATCTTCCACTGCTCCAGCTCTCGCAATAAACATAGAATCTGCCCAGGGTAGTCCGGACAACCACGCCCTGCTAGTCCACTCCCCACCCAGGGCCTGTTTGTGCAGGGTGACTGCCAACAATCAGACAATGGACTCAGGATGGGCCGTGTGCCTTTGGGGCGGCTGGCAGAGAGGGACAAAGTGGAACACCTGCTAAGTGCACACACCTGAGAGGCGGAGCTCCAGGTGGAGACTCAAAATGCACCAAGAAACTGTCTCAGTGTCCCCCCTGTAAAATGGGGATCACAGGTCTACTTCACAGAGCTGTTGGGGAAGATACATAGAAGTGCCTGTGACAGCCAGTGTCACATTATTAACAAAGTCGTATCCTACTTCAGAATAATCGATGAAAAGAATAATGTGATGAGACCAAAGACGAGATGCCCAGCTTCGTAAGCAGCTCCAGCAGCATGAGAATGAAAGGAGCTCCGAGTAAGCAGGGTTCTTCACAGCTCCACTTTAGAGGATGAACATGGGCTACACCAGGATAAGTGGCTGTTGTACAGTGACTCGTGTAGTGAGGGTGGGTCCCTAAAGACACTGTGAAATCCAGTTACACACAGTGGCTCCTAGGAAACAACTACAAAGCAATCAATGCAGCAGTTAGGAATGGGAAGGGGGTGAGCAGAGGAGGGTCAGAGCCACAAAATCTGATGGAAGACACTTCACCACGACGAGCGCCCAGCTCTGTCAACAGCTTCTGTGGTTGCACCAGAAGATCAAATGTCTGAGGCAGCCATTGTGGGGACTGCTGGGAGCACAGTGGTGACTGAAGCCACACTCCAACAGCAGTGCTTTGGAGCACACAGACCCAGAGACTTTCCTCTCCATTAATCCTTGTTTCAAGATAAGGAATATCCTCATGTTACAATGTCTCCTTCCAACACTTGTGGACGAGTGTCATCAGAACCCCCTGAAGAGGTCACAGGCCAGAGTAGGATGGAACACTGGGGGCTGGGGGAGCGGCGTTGCACCTGACAACACGGACTATCACCCGGGCCTGTTGAACAGGAGAGAAGAACCCGAGGATGTGGTCTAATGATATTTCCCCATCTTGCCACATTCAGAGACACTGCAGAGTTTCTCATCCTTTCTTTAAAAAAACGTTAAAGAATTCATGTGTCATTAATTCATAAAGAGGCAAATTCTTGACAAAGTGACAGGGTCTAGTTTCCATGATCAGGTTTTCCAGTTGTTTTGATAATATTCCACATTCAGTAATCAGAAATGTAACCTATTGGGATGTGTAATATAAACAAGGACTTGTTTTCATTTAGCTCAATGCCCAGACTTTTAAGGATGACATAAATCAGGAAAACAGCTAATCATTCCTCCATAGGTTTCAATAAGACTTTTAAGTTAATTTACCAATCTCAGGAAAAGAGAATATGGCAATTCAAGTTTTTTGTTTCTGCATTCAAGCGTACAGTACAGCCAAGAGAATGAGCAGAAAAAAATTAACAAGAAAGTCTTGCTTGCATTTTATCTTTTGCAAATGAGCAGGATATCTAATGTTCTGTTCTTTTCACTGCTGTAATCAATTTTTAAAGAATACGGTACATCTGACTGTCCCTAGGCATGTTTATCCGGGAACCTTGCCTGAATCCAAAGCAGAGATGTTAAAGCTGACGGGTTTCAAATGTTGCCCAGGTGCTGTCTACCATGAACATCCCTCTCCCAAAGCTGGACCACCAATCTCTTCCTGAGGGATCAGAGTCGCCAGCCCTGTCCCTGAGAGACTGGCCACTCAGGACTGAGCTGAGATTAGGTGATTAATCTAAAGAGCAAAATACTTAAGCTATTCTCATCTTAACGGTGCTGTTTAGGAGGCCTCTGCACTGGAATGGGTTGGTGAAAATGGCCTACTAGATACTTGCCTGGGAATTGATTTGTTCTCCTCTGCTCTTAGCGGATCCTGGGGAAAACAGTGATTAACCTCACAGATGCCTCAACTTCCACATCTGCAAAAAAGGCAAGCAACAGCCAATGTTACCACCCTACAAAGCTCTTAAGTTGTGCTTTCAAGAGGGGCCACAAGGGCGAATGTCTCCCAAAAGCTGATGAAATGATGGCACTTTGGCTGGAGAAGGCAGAGGGCAGCAAGCAAACTGGAAAGTTTCTGGGATGTCAAACCAGCTCCCATAAGCAGTTTAGAGAAGCACCTGGCCCTGGACTAGGTAAGAGGCTGTGGAAAGACCCACAGGCACACAGGGGGGAGGAGGAATCAAGCAAAGGAGGGAGGCGGTGGAGAAGAGGCACGAGTCCAGCTTCAATTTTGGACAAAAGCAGTTGCACGCTGCAGGCCCGCGGCTGCCCATGCAACTGCCACACCCAGACTCCCTGGTCCCTCTCGTCCCGTCACATCCCTCTGGTACTCAGTCCAGTTGGAGCCGGTGCAGGACCAGAGTCCTGAGTCAATGGCTGTTTGGCCCTCAGGCAAGCCTTCACCGCCCTGCTCCTCCCCCCAGGGCTAGGCACAGCCCCGTGCCCAGAGCAACTTGGGAGTTGTAGTTATGCAGTCCTTCAAGCTCCCAGCCAGGAATGGTTAAGAGACAAAAGCACTCAGCATGCACAGCTAGGGGACCCAACTCCCACCTCTCCCTCCACCCCTGGCCCACGCCCCTATGCTTCTACACCCCACCTTCTACCCCGCCTCTTCTCTGTACGATGCCAACTCTACATGCCTTGCCCACCCCCCAGAGTATTTGCTGTGTGGTTGGGCTGCATCCTTTGAGGCCAGTACTCAGGTAGGAGTGGGGATCACCAGCCTGGCTATTGCTGAGAATGCTTGCAGCCCTGGTGGACGCTCCCTGGCCAGTATTTGAAATGTAAATTCAATATCTAAAATGGAAATACCGGGTGCATGGGATCCTGGAATTTGCCTTTTCAAGGCCATCTGTCCTACCATCCCCTGCATCCATCCAGCCTGCCATGATCTTCCCTCTGGACCCCGTGATCAGGGTCGCTGCAGAGATCCTCCCCTTGGAACCCACCCACCTTAAGGGTCCATACCCATCATAAAAACTCAAAGCCATACCACTTGCCAAATTGAAGCAAAAATGGAACGACCCGGGGGGCCACTCAAGGGTGAGGGCATTACTAGATACTTGGGAGTATTAAAATCCATCTGATGATGTCATGAGTGAACGTGTTCCACTTTAAAACAAAACACTGCTGTTATCCTGAGATATTGAGTTAGGATCTTTTTGCAAATATGCCAGATTTAAAATGTTTATTGATGTATAACATGCGTGTAGAAATATATGCAGAAGTCATCCATGTAAACCTCAAAGAATTATTACAAAGTGAACACACTTGTGTGACCAAGAACTAACACCAGCTTCACTCAGGTCCCAACAATCCCTTTCTCCCTCCTTCCTCCCCAAAGGTAGCTGACATCTTACCAGCGAACACTATATATTGAGTTTGTCTTCTTATACAAGTGTTTTATTACAGAACAATTTAAACAATATACAAAATAAACAAAACAGCATAGTAGGCTTGTCACCCAGCTTCAACAACTACTAATCATCTGGCATTTTTGTTTCTTCCACACTCCATCCCATTCCCACCTCACTTTATTATTCTTTTAGTCCTTTGTGTGTGTGGGGGTGTAAGAAGTACGCACACTGAAAGGCACAAATCTCAACCTTACATTTTTGGCAAATAAACATACCCATATAACCTTCACACCTTTAAGACTAGGATATTTCCATCACCCCCAGAAAACCCCTTCCTCTTCCTTCCTAGGCAATTTTTTCCTTCCCCCGAGGCAACCACTGTTCTGGTTTTTTCAGCATAGGTTCATCTTGGCTGAAATCATCCCACTTGTATTGTTTTCTGTCCAGCTTGCTTCCCTCAGCATGAGGTTGATGAGTCTCTCCCAACATGTGTGTGTCAGCGTTTGCTCCTCGGCACAGCTGAGGGCGTTCTGCTCTGAGGATGCCCCGCAGTGGGATCTTCTTCCTCCTGGGGACGTGCAGGTCATCTCCTGCAAACATTTTTGTACAAACCATTTTTGTATGCTGTTTAATTCCTTTATTAGCATTTAAGTGACACACCTTTGCATTTTTGGTGGTTGGTCCAGATTACAATATGCATCTTTAACGTATCACAGCCTACCTAGACTTAATAGTGCACCAGTTTAATCAATGTAAAATATGGAAGACTTGCTATAGAACAGTTCCATTTACCTCTGTCTGTCCTTTGTGCTATTGTTGTCATAAATTTTACATCATCCCATGTTATAAATCCCACAATACAGTGTTATAATTTTTGCTTTCAACAGTCATAGGTTTTTAAAGTAATTAACAGAAAAACGTTATGTAGTTTGAGGCAGATGATTTGAGGCTCTGCAAATTTTTTTTTTTTTAAAGTTTCACCCACAGTTTTTGCATTCATCAGTCAGCCTAACCCACAATAATTATTACTGTGGTGTTCTAGTGGCGATTTTCTATTTCATGCTATCCAGCCACATTTATTATTTGGAATTCTGTGAGGAAGATTCCCTCCCTCCTTCTCCCGTCCTTCTTCCTTTCTTTCTCTTATTCTTTTTTATTCCTGTTTCTTTCTTCCTTTCTTATTTAATCTATTTTATGTCAGTATAGACTCATGGATATTTATTTTATTCTCTGTGTAATAATCCAATGCTACCATTATTTATTATGTTGCTCACAGTTTTCCAGCTTGAGCCATTGAGAAATCTTTCAGATTGATTCCTTTTGACACATCTCATCATTTGCTGTGTTTTATTTAAAGCACTTTTCTACTTTCTGGCACTACAAGATGGTCCAGGCTCATATTGTATTTCCCATCTCCAGCCCTAGAATTAGCCATTTCTCCAAGGAAACCTGGTTCTTTTTATTGGAGAATGATATTTAGAAACCAAGATCTGGGAGCTAAGTGTGCTCATTGATACTAGGGTGTCACTGCTTCTGGACCCTCTCAGCAGAGCCTGGAAACGTATGTATGAATATAAACTCAGGTATACACATCTATATATCAATCTACCAACATATCAATCTATTCATCTATCTGGATAGATATATTAGAAGAGACACGGTTTCATACTGATACTTCCAACTCCTATCCAACACCACAGAGTTTATTCTAGCATTCTCCTTTTGTTTATTTTTAACTTCTTTCACCAACAGTGAGAAACTTAACTCCAGTTAGCTACAATATATTTACTAATGTGTCAACCAGTTTCAGAATTGCTAATCCATACCCTTATGAAAAACAAATTTACCACCTAGAGTACAGTGTTTGTGTACAGTACTTTAGTTTTACAGTATCCCATCAAAACACTGTCTTCCCAAGTAACTTAGGTCAGGACCTTTCATCCCCACCCATTATGTGTGGCTATGTCACATGCTTGTAATACAGTGAGATTCATTTGTCACTGCATTTCATCTGAGTTCCCCAGCATCCTGATTTTTAAAATTTGCAGAGTAAAATTCACTCTTTGTAGTGTACAGTTCTGTGGGTTTTGACAACTTTATGGTCATATATCCACCTCCACAGTAGCATACAGAGCTGTTTTTCTCACCCCTCAAAATTCTCTCATACAGTCCTTGTGTAGTCAACCCCTTCCCCCATTCCATCCCTTGGCAACCACTGATCATTTTTCATGTCTGTAATGCTGACTATTCTAGAAAGTCATACAAATGAAATCATATACTGTACAGCCTTTTGAATTGTGCTTCCTTCACTTAGAGAAATGCAGCCAAGATTCATCCATGTTGTTGTGTGAATCAAGAGTTTATCCTTTTTATTGCCAAGTAGTATTCTAATGTCCCAATTCACCACAGTTTCTTTCTCCATTCACCTGATGAAGGACATTTAATTTATTTCCAGCTTGTGGCAATTATGAATAACATGGTTATGAAGATTCACCCAAAGATTCTTGTTTAAACATTAGTTTCAATTTGCTTGAGTAAATCCCTAGGAGTGGGATATCTGAGTCATATAATAAGTGTATGTTTAACTTTATAAGAACCTGCTAAACCGTTATCCGAATGCAACTATCATGTTGCATTCCCAGTTCTAGTTGCTCCTTGTCCTCACCAGCACTTGATATTTGCAATTTTATTTTTTATTTCAGCCACCTAATAGGTGTGCAGAATACTATTGTGGCTTCTGCCTCCTTTTTGAAAGTGAGATCTGCTAAATATAGAATCCTGTGTTGACCTTTGGGTTTTCTTTCTACACTTGAAAGATGTAATTTTGTTGTTGATTTGTCTCTTTTGTTTTTGATAATATATCATCCATCATTGACATTATTTCTCCCTGTATGTATTGTCTTCCCCTTTATATATGTATTTTCCTGACTGCTTTCAAGATTTTATTTTTATCTTTGGATTTTAGCAGCTTGACTATCATGTGCCCAGGTCTGGTTTTATTTTGTATTTTATTTTCTGGGTTTGCTGACTTCCCTGGATCTAAAATTTTAGATTTTCTACCAAATTTTGGAAGTTGTATGCTATTACTTATTGATTTGCCTTTCTGCCTCATTTAATTTTTTCTGTCTCTCCCCTCATTGCTGGGGACTCAATCATCTCACAAGTAAGGCTCTCTTCATTTTTCTTCAAAATTTTTACATTCTTTGGTTCAGACTGGATAATTTCTATTGCTCTACATGTTTCTTCTACTGTTCCTTTTTATTTTTAATTAAATTAATTAATTTATTTATTTTTCACCCCAAAGCCCCAATAGATAGTTCCATGTCATAGCTGCACATCCTTATAGTTCCTGTATGTGGGATGCAGCCTCAGCATGGCAAGAGAAGCGGTGCGTCAGTGTGCGTCCGGGATCCGAACCCCGGGCCACCAGCAGTGGAGCACGCATACTTGACCGCTAAGCCTCGGGGCCGGCCCTCTTTTACTGTTTCTAATGTACATGTAAACTCAAAAGCATTTTTTTTATCTTCCTATTTGGTTCTTTTTTGTAATTTCCATTTCTCTGCTGAGTTTCCAGATATGTTCATTCATTATGAGAATATTTTTCATGCCACCTTGATCATCTTTATAATAGCTGCTTTCTTATCCTTGTCAGATAATTGCAACACCTTGGGGAGAGTTTCTACTCCCTGCTTTTGGTCATATATGGATTACATTTTCCCATCTCTTCAAATCTCATGACTTTTTAAACTGTGTACTGGAAACCATGAATGATAGTTATAGAGACTCTGGATTCTATTGTATTCCTTTGAAGAGTGTTGTTATTTTTCTAGCAGGGAGTTAACTTGGCTGGACTGAAACTCCAATCTTCTCTCCTTTACAGTGGGCATAGCTGAAATCCTCATTCACTTCTCTCATCTTCCAACTGCTGTTTTTACACTAGGCCTTCTGGAGCCTACCCTGCATGGGTGTTGTTCAAAGATCTGCCAATTTGGTGTGTGTGTGTGGGGGAGACTTACATACATATTTTGAGATTTTCCTCTTTGTGTCTCCCTCCCTTCCAGAATTTCTCCCTTAACTTTCCAGCTACTTTGTTAGCCCCAAAATACATCCTCTAACATTACAAGTAAGACTGTAGTTTTTCCCGTCTGTGCCATGTACAGATTTTAGAATGCTTTGAGGCAAAAGACTCAAGCTTGCAAATATCTCCTGGTGCAATTCCCATCATTTAAGGGAAGACTCCCTCTCAGTTCTGCTTGCTTTTGGAAGATATTTATGCATACACACATATACACATTTATTACATGTGTATTACATATAAATACATGATTCTATATATAGACATATAATATTTTGTGCAGATTTTATCATTGTTATCTGTGAGAGTGTTAGTTCAACAAGCCACTCCACCATTACTGGAAGCCAGACCTCGGTTTTGTTTCTTTTTTGGATTTTATATAAATGGAATTAAAAAATATATAGCCTTTTGAATATAATTTCTTTTATGCAGCATTTTGGTTGTGATATTCATCCATGCTATTGCATGTAGCTAGTGTTTGTTCATTTGTTGAAAATAATTAATTTTTTTAAATGGTCATAAAATATGCATAACCTAAAATTGACCATTTTAACCATTTTTAAGTGTACAGTTCAGTGACATGCAGTACATTCACATTATTGTGTAGCCATAACCTCCAACCATCCACAGAACCATTTTCACCTTGCACTGAAACTCTGTGCTCATTAAGCAACAACTCCCTGTTGTCCCTCCCTCTTGCTCTTGGGAAACACCATTCTCCTTTCTATTCCTATGAATTTGAGTACTCTAAGTACCGTATATGAGTGGAATCATACAGTATTTTTCCTTTTGTGGCTGGCTTTATTTCACTTAGCATTAAAGTCCTCAAGGTTCGTCCTTGTCATAGCATGTGTCAGAATTTTTTCCTTTCTAAGGGTGAATGGTATTCCACAGTCTGTATACACCACTTTTTTTTTGTCACTTCATCTGTTGATGGACACCAGGTTTGCTTCCAGCTTCTGGCTATTTTGAATAATCCTGTTAAGAACACAAGTGTACATTTATGTCTTTATACCTCTGCATTCAATCATTTTGGGTGTATGCCCATAAATGGTGTTCTGAGATTCATTTTTTCACACGTGGGGGGTTCCCCACACCTCCAACAAGCAATTCTTGGAATACCAGCTAGTCGTCAGATAATTCAACTCAATTTGATGCTGTCAACCCAGAGATACATCAGATTCCACAGGTTGAGGGCCTTCTCTTTGGGTCACTAATGTGATTTCTTAAATGAGATATGTTTTGTTCTTTGTGAAATAACTACAGCTAAATGAATTTTTCTTAAGGTCCTTATTTTAAGTATGGCCAAAACTATGGCTAGGATTGAAAGTTTTACGTTTAGAGCAACACTGTTTTCTTGATTTGTTTGGCCTGTAGTCTGATAGAGCAATGTTACTTCTTATTTGCTAAGCTGTATAGAATTTAGATTATGACTGCTAAGTTTCCCCTTTAGCATTTTCAGCTGTCCCAGTAAGACATATGGAAACGACACAGATTCTAGAACGCTTGACTCTACTCTCTGCCAGTGAACTTATACCATAGGCAGAAGTATTAACATCCAATATGAACCAGCTATTGAATTTAGGGGTTCTGTGGAGAATGCTTCAAACAGTCAATAAACTATGGATGGTTCTTAATACTGTGATGCCTAGAAGGTAATTTCAGTGTATTGTTACACGTAATAGATAAGTGTATAGCAGTGATTATATACAATAACCTAAACTTAATGATTAAAAAAAATTGTTGAGTGTTTAACAATATAAATCCCCTCTGAAGACTACTAATTAAAGAGTCATTATAACTTCCAGAAAAAGCATAAATTTGATCTTAAGAAACAGAGAGAAACTATCAAGTATTTCCAACTTGAGAAACTTCTTTAAAAGTGAGTTCTCCTCTATAGACATCTGTCATTTGTGGCTAATTGTGATTTAGATCACTGTTGTGTCTTGCATCATTGTGGTGGCTCCAAATTTTGCTGCACATTAAAATCACCTGGACAGCTGTTAAAACTCTTGATCCCCAATTGGAACCCATGTCAATTAAATCAGAATGTCTGCGGTTGGGAGTCAGGCGTTAGTATTTTTTTTTTAAGATTCCCCAGTTGATTCCATTATGCAACAATGTTTAGAGAACACTTCATTAATTATTTCTTCTTTAGTCAAATGGGTCTCTGCTGGTCCATAGATTGTATCAGAAACACCTGGTCAGCTCTGAAAAACAGGATACTGGGCTGGCCTTCCCTGAGATATCAGATGCTTAATGTTCAATCAAGTAAGTTCGATGTGAAAAATAAAAGCATACACTTAAAAAATACTGTAAGAATTTTCATATTTTTAAACAAGGCAGTTTTGTAGTCTTCTAAGATTAAATACAGCGGTCCTGTGTTCTTTTGTTTTGTTTTATTTTAAACTGAGGCTTTGGAATATTTTATGTGAGTAGGAAACCTCTAGGAGTTCAAAAAAGGTTGAAATAAATGGTTTCTAACTAAATGCAGCGCACATTCTTGGATCAGTTTTCAAAGGCTGGTCAAAACCTGCTGTGTTTAAATAACAACATGCTGTTTTTCATCACATTCGTTGATGATGTAAACAAAATGTGTAACTATATTAGTAAATGTTAATATTCATGTATTTTAAGTTAAGGTTACAAAATTTGTCACAATGTGATTTTTTTTATTCAAGTGAAAACAGATGTGTGCAGCTATTTTGAATATTGGTTTATAAACATTCATATTCTTTATCAAATGAACTTGTAGTTTTTTGTGTTTTCTTTCACTAACGTTCACCTGAAAGGAACAGTTCAAGGGACTGGAATCCAGGATTGTCTGGCTCCAGAGCCTACGTGTATCCATTTCTGTTAACGCCACACACGTCAAATGGCCATACAAGGCTAGAGTCGGTTGAGAGCCTTAGGAATTGAGCGGAGGAAAATCGAAAATCGTAGTAGTTTCCCTGGAGCAGTTACTTAAAGGATTTGATATTTAAAAAAATTGTAAAAGCAGAATAAAAATTTGAAGATATTTTTAAGTATAGATAAATTGTCCTTCATTCCACTGTTTTAACAGTAAGTTACATTTTTTATACTTTCCCTCCATCTTTGCTTATGCATATATATTTTCACATAATGGAATTCATAATACCCTGTAGGGAGTCTGCTTTCTTTCATTTAACTTTATATGAAATTTTTTTTGCAAGTTGTTTACTTTTGATAATTATTTTATTGGCTTCCTAATGATCAAACTGATGTATCATAACCGTATAGGGTGCTATTACTAGACCGGGAGGTTGATGACTTTTTTCAGGATTACAATAGGCAATGTTATCAATTTAGATATTTTTACTTTTTCTTTCTTTTGGATTACTCTTTTAGGATAAATTTTTGAGCCTGAGATTACTAAATTAAAAGGTAGAATTTATTTTTAGCGCTGTACATTTTGCAATTGGGGAAGATGCAGTAAAACTGAAAGGGAAGCAAACAAATCCACTCTCCTCCCGCTGCTCCGCCTGCATAAAACCTCTCCCCAAACTAGTTGCTCAAACTTGAGAAACTGTCTCACGTTTTACTTTTTTGAGACACTAGTATCGGAGCCAAGCTTAGGCTATTCAGAAATTGACAAAATCACACTTTGGAGAGATCACGATTAACTCCCTACCTTTGAGGAAACTGAAGTGTACTTCGTGGCAAAGAATAACAACCCGGTTTTAGGAGGGACAGAAGGCGGGTGAGCCTTGAAGGAGCAGAAGTGACCAGGGCGGGAGCGCTCTAGGGCGTTGATCTGGTTGAAGTCGCTATCCGGGGAAGCCTGGAACATCCTGAGGGTCTGCGGCCACTCATCAACCAGCCTTCTCGCCTGGCCGGGCTCAGGCGTTTGGCAGTTCCCGCCTCCGTCTGTGCGACACCCGGGCCACCGTGAAGTTCAGAAACGTGAGCTGAGCGGCACTGACGGGCGCTCTGGGAAGAACTCGGCAAGGCTTTCCTTTCGCTTGGTCTACAGACCTGAAGAATGAGACTGCGAGTTTCCAAGGAAACGGATGCACGGGTTAAGTCGCCAGTTTCAAAATCTCAAAACGGAGAAGAATTTCCTTTAAACCCTGCGCTGTGCTCCCATCCTTCGCTCTTCAAGCGTTCGCCTCCGGGCCACGAAATACTTTGCGTTGGTTTTTATTGCAGAGGCTTCCCTCGGGGGCCAGGGTTCTCGCCCCCTAACCTCACGCCAGGATTGGTTGCTTGGTTTCTGCTCTGGCGGGTGATTGGGTGCTGGGAGTCGAGGGGGCGGGAGGCGGGTATTCGTCCGGGAGAGCGCTGTCGCGCGGCCTGGAGAGAGCGGAGGAGGGAGCGGGTGAGGCGCCGGAGTCCGCGCTCGGCCAGGGAGTGGCAGCCCGGTGAGGAGGCGAGAGGTTTGGGGCCTCTCCTCTCTGCCAGGCTCCGCAGTGTGTACTCGCAGATGCCATTTCCTTTTCGCCCGGGACTCGGAGCCCAGGCAGCGCTGCCTCGGTTTTCCTCAGAACAGGCCAGCCTGTCTCTCCTGGGGCGGCGCGCAGCCTGCCCGAAGAGAGCATTCTGCTCTCGCCTGGCCGCATGCGGGCCGTCGGGGTGACCACGTCCCTGGGCCTCCGGGTTCTGAACGTGCGGAGGCCGGAGGGAGCCTGTCCTAACCCCCAGGGAGAGGCCCCGGGCCCCCTCTGCCCCCCGCTGACTCGTGGCGGCGGGGACTAAGGCGGGAGGCGGATCCGGGGCTCGTGCTTTATCCCCTGGGGGATTGCGGCAACTGTGGGCGGGATGGATTTCTAGGCTGTATCTGAGGAACTAGCCGGCGTTGCGTTATTGGCTGGGGTGAAGGGGTTAGAGTCCACCAAATCTCTACACAAGAGTTGCACAGATAGAATCACAGAATAGTAGAACTGGGAAATACCTCAGAATAGTGGTTCTTAGCTTGTTTTGGAACACATAGGCTAGGGGTCAGGGTATAATTGGCTTCATAAGCTGTTGAATTACTCTTTTAACCATCCCTCCATCCCCAGGTCGAATTTGCCATTTTTTTTCACTATTGCAAGGAAGTCCTCAGTTGATAACAGTGCATATCAGTCTCCCCTCTGTTTTCAGTTATTTTATTAGGATATAGTTCTGGGAATGAGAAATCCACGGACTTTCTCTTCAGAGAAACGCAGTCATGTACCAAGACTTCTGCACGCAATAGCAAGAGAGCAGTCTCTGACTTACGTCTCTGGATCCTAGATTAAGCATAGGTGGTTTAGAAGAGGTGGAGATTAAAGTAGATCACCTCCTCTGTGTCAAATACTGGAGTTTAGGCAAGTTCTATCCATTACTTTATTTAATTCTTAACTCAATGCCTGGCTAATTTTCATCAAAACTCTATCGGGTAGATAATCTTATCTCCATTGCACAGATGAAGAAACAGACTGAGGTTCAGTGATTCACACAGTGGGACTCACACTTAGGCTTGCTTTACTCCAAAGCCCATCTTCTTTTCATTATACCCTTCTGACCTTTAAATCAGAATTATCAAGCACCTACTGTGTGCCAAGGCATTTTCTCCCTTACAACAGTTTTTCAATTAGGGATTATTACAGATGAGGATCTTAGTCTAGAGAAGTGAAGACATGATCAAGGAAACACATCTGAGTTGTGGGAACCTGATCTAGAACTCGTACTTCTACCTCCTGGTCCACAGCTTTGGCAGAGTAGGGATACAAATCCGGATTTGTCAGATTCCGAGACATGTTCTCAACCACTGTGATGGTTAAGACTAGGAAATTCTTTTACTTGCATTTGTTTTGTTTATACATTTAGGAATCCCCTTTTTATTTCTAGACTTCTGTCCTAGTCTAGTTGGGTATCTGGTTTTCTTTGAATGGCATTGTTTCAGTCTTGATTTTCGTTTCTGATGCAGTTAGGAATCTAAGTAAACAGGAAAGCATGACTCTTCAATATGGTCTGAATGTACAGTTGGTGGGGTGAAGATGAACTTTCCTTGTAAAGCTTGTCCATCATAGCTTGCTATAATGAATTCTGCAAGTATTTTTCAGCAGTTAAGTCTTCATTATGATAAAGATGCTGATTATTCATAACGTATACTGAATCTGTGACTACATTCATTTTCTCAGATAGTAAATGGATTGAAAATATTTGCTGGGTTCATGGAAGAACATGTAACTTTTCGAAAAATAATCCTGATTGCTATAAACTGTATATGGTTTGTAGGCAAAGGAGAATATTCTGAAAACTATTCTCAGCTCATTTTGCACTTCTATTTACAGAATTAGTACCTTCTACAAAGTATTTACTGTCTTTTACACAGAATACTATATTTCTCACCATATTTTTTGAGATGTTCCAATCATTTAGAAAATTAATAGACCAATGAGTAAGCCAACTTTCCAGAGTTGTTCAATCTTAATATTTTGCCATATTTACTTTATACCTTGTTTGCAAGTAACATTACTAGTATGCTGAATTTATTCTTTTTCTTTCCTAGACGTGTTGTTATACTTTTGTTACATACGTATGTATCCGTAAACAATATAGAGCATTACTTTACCTGTTTTTAAACTTTGTACAATGATATGATACTGTACCTATATTTGTTCAGAAGTGTTTTTAGTTGCTTAACATTATTTTTAAGAAGTAGCCTTATTGATTGTTAATCTATTTTAATTGCTGTGTAGTATTCCATTGTATGAATATACCAGAATTTTTTTATCCACTTTCCTTTTGACAGACATTTAAGTTGTTTACATTCTTTTGCAATTCTAAACAATGCTGCTATGAACTTTCTTATGCATGTTTCCTTATGTTCCTGTGGGACAGGTTTTGGATATATACATAGGACTGGACTTCCCGGTGTTGGGTAACTTCAACTTTGCTAGTAATTGTTAATTTCTGTCCAAAGTGGTTGTAGCGATTTATACTCCCCCTAACAGTATCCTCCATAAAGTTTTCATCCAAGATATTAGTGTACTCTCGTTTTACAGAAATGACGGTGTTTGCATCATTAAGGCACAAATTGCTTTGTTCATTTCTTTTATGCCTATATGCTTTTAAGTCCAACATAATTTTAGGGAGAAAGATAAAGGCATAAGGTCTAGATTGAACTAAATACTAATTCTCCCTTCTGCTATTGCTATGTTCCCTCAAGTACAACCTTACTTCTTGTTGTGTTTGTACTTGTAATGGAGACAGACCCTAATGAAGTAAATTGTTTACTGATTTTTCTTATTGTTTTTGTGTCAATAGATTGTCCAACTATTAAAAAGTAAGCAGCATTGTTTGTTGGAGAGCCCTACAGAAAGTGGGAAAAGCTTAGTCTTACTTTGTGCTGCTTTAGCGTGGCAACAGTCTCTTCTTCGTGGTGAGTATTTGGTTGATATATTCAGCTTGATTATTGGGACTTGAAAAAAATATAATAAAGTGCTTTTTATCCAGAATGATTCATTTAAAGAAATAGCAGTAACTAAGAATATACTTTTGGTCTTTCTTTTAATCCTCTCTGCTTGATATTTTAATAAGTCTCAATATAAACGAATACTCAAGCGGTTGTGCCTTTATTACATTATTAATCTTTGACTATTATCTTTTTGTAAGTTATGCAAATTGATGATAATTTCTCTATAAATGTCTCTGACATCATAAGTCTTTCTCTCCTGTCCTAATTTGATGCTACAGATAGGGTGACCAACTTGTCTAGATTTGCCAGGTACTTTCTCAGGTTTAGCACTGAAAACCTTACAGCCTGGGAAACCTCCCAATCCTGGGCAAATTCGAGTGGTTGCTCATCGAATTTGCTCACTGTAGCTGCAAAGGATGATTAATGTTTTTTGAATTAGAAATATTATAAATAGAGGTTCTTTCACTTTTAGGGAAGCCAGCGGATGAAAGCTTAAGCAAAAAAGCTGAAGTACCATTGTCACGTCGTTGTAGGTGACATTCAAAGAATTTTACAAACGATGGCGAGGACCGAAAAACTTCACCTCATTTCAACAGTCCAAGTACACCACCTTCTGAAAGAAATGGCACTTCATCAACTTGTCAAGGTAGGTTATATTTTTGCCTGGGTCTGTTGGTATGTGTAACAGGAACCTTCATTACTGTTGTTATGAGACCTAATTTGATAAATTTGATGAGCATAATTGATTAGGTACCTCCATCTAATTTCTCTGAAATTAATTTTAGGTAACACAAGAGTGGTCAGAAATCCTTGGACTACTTTATTCTTGGTTTGGCTTTTAATTGATTTGGACATTTTGCTAGCTTAAATCATTTTTTGAAGCAGGCAAGACAAAATAAATGATACTCAGAAATTGATGTTATTTGTAGGCAGGATTGTTAATTATAGGTTAGAATTTTAGAAAACATTGATTTGTATTGTAAGACAAAATCTAGTTAGCCTCATTCATTCTTGATAAGTCTGCATGAACTTCTGAAGCCAGTATCCTGCATGAGGATGAGATATGTTTTAGGTATGATCCTTGACTAGTTCTGATTAGGTTTATTTAAGAGAAATATATTAAGAATAACATAAGACTATTCATTTTTAAAAAATATTTCTCTGGCTTTGACTATATGGAAAAGATTGATCTTTATTTGCCTAAGCCAGAAACCTAGGAGACATCGTGTACATGTTACTCTACCTTATTTCTCCGGGCAAATCTCTATCTCCATTGACAACTCCCTGGTCCAAACTACCATCTCTTGTTTAGAGCATGCAATAACTTCTTTTCCTGCTTTCACTCATGCCATTCTTTAACTAATCACTGGCAGGGAGAAAAGAGGTGGCCATGACTGACTTAAGTCGCAACAGTATCCACTTCCTAAAATCAAGAATGGAGTCATCTTCCTCTAAAGCACATGACTATGTGTGGAGGAGGGTGGCTGCTGGAACCTAAGTGTGATTCTGATAGGAGTGAGAAAGAGGAGATGGGATAGTACTGGAGAGGTGACCAATAGTGTTGTCTACACTGTTTTGACCCTTAGCCCTTTTGACTTTCTTTCCATTCCTTCAAAGGGTCATGCTTTCTTCTGCCTCAGAGCCTTTGCTTGTGTTAGTGTCTCTTCAGAGGAAAGTTACATCTTCAACTTGTTATCCTCCTCTTCCATTAGGTGTTGCTTAAATGTCGCTTCCTTGAGGGAGCCATACTGACCTTTCCGTTAGATCAGATTTGGTTTCCCTGTTATTTTGTGTCATCTCACTGTGCTTGTCTCCTTGACAGCACTTGTCTGTGAAGTTTTTATTATCCATGTGTCTGTGTGCATCTTTTATTAATCTCTGCTTCCCCTAGCAGACTGTGTTCTCCATGAGGTCAGGAACCATGTCAGTTTGCTCACCATTGTAACCCTGGAACCTAGCAGAGTGCTTGGCATATAGTAGGTGCTAGATAAATATTTGTTGTGTGAATGAATGGAGTTGATTTTGAGCTAATTATAAGAACTCTGGTTTACAATATTTATATACAACCTGTATTATTTTTAGAAAAGCTTTATTGTAATATACTTGAGAAAACAAACTGCATTTATTTAAATGGTATGCTTTGATAAGTTATGACCTCCACCATAAGGTGTACCTCTATGAAAATTTCAGTCAGTGTCAAGATAGTGAACATATCCATTACCTTCAAAAGTTTTCTCATGCACCTTTGTTATCCCTCCTTCCCACCCCTCTGTGACTTCCTCTCCCCCAAGAACCACTGATTTGCTTTCTATCACTAGAGATTAGTTTGCATTTTCGAGAGTTTATATAAATGGAATCAGACAATTTGTACACTGATTTTGTCTAGCTTCTGTCACTTAACATAATTCTTTTGAAATTCACCCATGTTGTGTGTATCAACAATTTGTTCCATTGTGTTGCTGAGTAATGTTCTGTTCTGTGGATATACTACAAATTGTTTATCCAGTCACGTGTTGATGTATATGTGAGTTGTTTCTAGTTTTGGGTTATTGCAAATAAAGCTGCTATGAACATTTGTATGTAAGTCTTTGTTATGGACATGTGCTTTCCTTTTTATGGGCAAATACCTAAGAGTGGAGTGAGTGGATCACTTATGTTGAACTCTTTAAGAAACTTCCAAACTGTTTCCCAAAGTGTTTATACATTATACCATTTTACATTCCCACCAGCAGTGTCCAAGAGTTCCCATTTCTCTACATCTTTGCTTACACTTGGTATGGTCAGTCTTGTCAGCCATTCTAATAGGCATGTAGTGTTGTATCTCATTGTGGTTTTAATCAGCATTTCTCTGATAACTTATGATGTTGAGCGTCTTTTTGTGTGCTTATTAGCCATCTGTGTATCTTCTCTGATAAAATGTCTGTTCGAATATTTGCCTGTTTTTTTTTTCTTATTGTTAAGTTTTGAGAGTTCTTTATATATTTTGAATACAAGTGTTTTTCTATCAAATATAGTTTTAGGTTTTACCATTAAGTCTAAAATCCATTTCGAGTTATTTTTGGTATATGGTGTGAGGTATGGATCCAAGTTCATTTATTTTGCCTATGGATAGCTCATTGTTCAGCACCATTTATTGAAACGGCTACCCTTTATCCACTGCATTGCCTTTGTGCCTTGGTAAAAAATCAGTTGTCAATATATACAAAACTTGCATTTTAACATCATTGTGAGTTAGGGCTAGAATAGGGTTTAGAATAGTCTCTTGAAGCATCAGATGCGGTAAATCAGGGTTGTATTCTTTATATTTTTAAGCAAATTCTTTAATAAGATATAAGCTAAATACAGAAAAGCATACAAATCCTAAGTGTATAGCTTGATGAATTTTCACAAAGTAAACACACTCGTGTATCTACCACCTAGATAAAAATAGGACATTCCCAACACCCTACAGCCCCTTCTCATGCTTCTTTCTAGTCACTATCCTTTCTCTGCACAGGTATTTGCTCTCCTCCCTTCTGTCACCATTGATGAGTTTTGCCTCTTTATAGAAATGGAGTGATATCTGTACTCTTGAGTCTGCGTACTTTTGCTTAACATTGTATTTTGGGGATTCATTTGTGTTGTTGCATATAGTAGTAGTTCTTGTTGTGGTATATTATTTCCTTCTATGAACATATCACAGTTTATTAATCCATTCTGCAGTTATTAGACATTTGGATGGTTTCTCCTTTGGGCTTTTAATGCTTTTATGAACATTCTTGTTCATTCTTTTGCAAATAGGTAAGTATTTTCTGTTGGATATATCCCTAGGAATGGCATTGCTGGTCATAGTGTATGGATATGTTCAGCTATAGTAGAGACTGCCAACATTTTCCAAAGTGGTTGAACCAGTTTATGCAACCCCTTCACTACATCCAGTTGTATATGGGTATTATGTTGTTCAGCATTCTTGTTAACACTTGATATGTCCAGTCTTCTAAAATTTTAGCCGTTCTGGTGCATGGATGGTGTTCTCGTGAGTTTGAATTGATATTTCTCTGGTGACTAATGAGGTTGAGAATCTTTATATATGTTTATTGGTCATTTGAATATTCCTTGTAGTGAATTGTCTATTCAGATTGTTCATATTTCTATTGAGTTGTTTATTACTGATTTCTATGAGTTTTTTTTTTTTAATATCTTCTGGCTATGTCTTGTTTCTTTATAACTTTGTATTTTAAAGACTTAACCCCTCCAATAAGCTTCCTGCCAACGTCACTGCTATAGAGAACAGGAAGATAAGCCTTTTGGTCAATGCAAATAATATGATTTTTTTTTTAATGAATTGGGGTAAATCTCAGTGGCATATGGCAGTTCAGTTTTTCTAAAATTAAATTATTGTTTTTGGTAGACATTCCCTGGCCTTTAATGGGCACATGCAAATTTGCCCCTTGATTTATTTGGGACAGGGTTTCTCAAAAGTGGCACTATTAAAATTTGAATGGGATAATTCTTTGTTGTGGCAGCTGTCCTGTGCACTGTGGGGTGCTTAGCAGCATCTCCCAGGCCTCAACCCACTAGAGGCCAGTAGTATCTACCCCCCACTTTGTGACAACCAAAAATGTTTCCAGACGTTGCTGAATGTCCCTGGGGTGGGAGGTGGGGGTGTTAAAATTGCCCTGGTCGAGAACCACTGATCTAGATTTGTTTTGTGGGTATTTTACCAGTTTGCCAGGAAATTAGGGAGCTCAAAATTACGTGTGTTTTCTAAAATACATATGGAAATACAAAGGACTAAGAATAGTCAAGATATTTTTTAAGCAGCAGGTCAAGGTGAGAAGACTTGTTCTATGAGATATCCTGATTTATTATATATAAAGCTATAATAACTAAAGCACTTTGGTATTAGCACAGTATTAGACCAGTGGAAAACAGTAGAGAACCCAAATCCAGTTCCGTGTGTATCCAGAAACTTGATTTCTTTTAATAGTAGTGCTCTTACAGAGCAGAGGGCAAAGAAGGGGCGTTTCTATAAGTGGTCCTGGGACTATTAGATATCAGTATGGAAAAAATTCAAATTGGTATCCTACTTTACTCCGTACACAAAAATCCATTCCAGGTAGATTAAAGACCTAAGCATGAAAGGCAAAACTACTAAGATGTTAGAATATAGTGGTTTTCAAACGATGTTCTTAAGAGTCTTAGAAAAAACATGGCTTGTAGTGGGAAGGGGACAGTGGATCAGGGAAGTTCTAGGTCTTGCGTGCTCTTTTGGAAATTTTAAACGCTATTTCTTAAAAAACTGTAGTCCTCCTCAGAAAAGGCTTGAAAACCTGTGCTGTGTGGCATAGAATGCCTTCTGTGTTTTTGCAGACTCAAACCTTATTTTTTTTTTGAAAATAGTATTGGACTTGCTTATAGTGTTTTCTCCCCTAGTAGTCTGTAAATCCTTCAAGGCCAGGGACTGGTTTTTTTTCATTGTTTTTCCATGGGGTCTGGAATTGTATGGACTCAATAAAATAAATGCTTGTTAAATGAATTCAAGCACTGGGAGTGGAGGGAATGTATAGAGAAGAGCAGAGAGGAAGGAAGGTACTTTGAAGAACACTCTCATTTACAGGAAGCGAGAAACCACTGCATTGCAATAGTTAAGAACCGTGTTACAGACATTAAGGAAAAAGAAAATGCATTTATTCTGTTGCAAGAATACAGAGTGTTACGTTTGGCTTTATACCTAGAGGTTATGCTTATGGATTTTAGAATCAGACAGCAGGAGTCAGTCATATCTAGGCTCTGCCTCTTACTAGCTAAACAATATTGGGCATGAACTTGACTTCTTTCAAACCTAGTATTCGCACTTATAAAATGGGAATAATATTATTCGGTGATTTAAGAGGTCATTGATGACCTTGAGATAGAGCTTTCCGGATTGTGGGATTAAAAGCTAGATTATAGGAGCTTGATTCTACTATATTGTTAAGCCTAAAGAACATTGAGAAGCTCAGTAGGAAACAAACATTGAGACACTGTAAAGAACGATTTTTATAGAAATGAAATACATTTTCTTGAGAGAATCTTACAGTTATATTTTTTAAGCCACGTTATTGGGAGTGGTCTACAAAAGCATAAAGCTACAATTGGACTTTCCTGTTGAAAGTATATTTCTCAAAATGTTTGCTATATCTTTGTTAAGGTAAACTGAGTGGTAAAGTGCTTTTAAACATGTTGAGCATTTCATGTTTTAAAGTATGTGATGAAATTTTTAGAAATAAATCATACATCTTGATTCCAATTTTTTTCTAGAAAAATTTCCTGGAGCAACCCCTGATGGCCTAGTGGTTAAAGTTTGGCATGATCCGCTTCGGCGTCCCAGGTTCAGTTCCCAGGCGTGAACCACACCACTCGTCTCTCATTGACTATGCTGTGGTGGTGGCTCATATAGAAGAACTAGAAGGACTTACACGTAGAATATAGAACTATGTACTGGGGCTTTGGGAAGGGAGAAAGAAGAGAGGCAGATTGGCAACAGATGTTAGCTCAAGGCAAATCTTTCCAAGCAGGGAAACGAAAAAGAAAAAGAAAAATTTCCTAAATGTAAGTTACTTATACCCATTTTTTATGACTTCTTAAATAAGACTCTCCCGAAAAAAACTATACTGGCTGCAAAGCTATCTGCCATTAAACAGGTATCCATATGGAGAGATAAAAATGGTGATTTTCAAGTAGAGAAGAATTCAACCCTTATAAACTACACAGCAGGTAAACAGAATTTGTTGGCAGTGAAATATTCCCGTTAGTTCTAGTAGAACAAGGTAGCCAAGCATCAATCAAGATTTCAGTGGTGCTTGTAGAGAGTAGTTGGGTCATGTCACAGACATAAATTGTAAATTATTGTAACTTCATTTTATATAGTTACTCATTACAAAGGAGTTTATTATTATACTAGATTATTGAGGCTAACATCATTAAAATGTAACTGCATGGTGCTTTCTTATATAAGAGGAATTTGACAATAAACTATTTACTTAAGGCATATACTGATAGTATAGCTACTTTCTACTTTTAATTCTTCTGTTGTTTTGATCTAATAATGGCATTTTGGGGGTTCAAAATACCTTTTTTTAGAAACCTTGATACAACCATATGTTGTCTTCAAAATCTTACTTCAAATAAAGCAATAGAGGCAAGTTGGAAGTAAAAGCATGGAATACATAAACAAAATAATAAGGGAATTATGTTGCCAGTTATCAATGGGTTGCCCCTGTGTAACAACATCAGAGTGTTGGCCTCTATTGTCTGTTCTGCAATAATGGAGCTGCACCCAGTAGACATTTCTCTTTTGCACCTGGCAGGGGTTAAGCTTTGTCAGAGAAGGTTTAGGACAAAGGGCCTTCCTTCCTAATTCCAGGGTGCTTCCATTCTTTTCTTTTTCTTTCTCCTGCAGTACAACCAACAGTGGCACAATTCAAGGGTGTCTACAGGGACTCACCCACAGTGGGTGATCCACAGTGGATTCAGTGGATCCCCTTTGATGGCTTAATAAGGAGAATGAGTGGCACCCCTGCAAGTGGAATCCCAGTGAATCCAGTAGGCATCCCAGCCTCAGCCTACCTGCACCTGGGAGGGGACAGGGCTTTCCTGTTTGCCAGTCTCAGCCTGCTGTTCCCTACCTGCTGAGCTCTGCCCTGACCAGGGACCGGTACTGGCCTTGGGAAACATGACAATCTTCTCTACCATCCCTGTGCTGCAATCATTCCTTCTCCAACAAGCCCTGAAGGCAGCCTTGGCGAGGGGGGTCCTCTCCCAAAATTGTTTCTTTCTTAACTACTCTACTGTAATTCTGGGCTATTCTCTATAGTTCCCTTTAAAGGTTTATGGTTAATTGTTCATTATATAAACTGTCCCTGCTCAATCTATTGGTTGGTTTCCGTGTCCTGATTGAACCCTGATTCTTATCATTATATATTATTTTATAGGGTGTTAGTGCTAAGGGGAAAAATGAAAGGAGAACAAGTTGGATAGGGAGTGTCAGGACAAGAGGATAGTTTATATTTTAAATGACATGGTCAATACAGCCTCAGCAAGATGACATTTGAACACAGAATTAAAGATAGTGAAGAAGATGAGGCATGAAATCATCATGTGGAAGAGGATTCCAAATGGAAGGAACATAGAGTGCAAGTCTACAGGTGGGAGAGTGCCTGGCATGTACCAGGAGCATAATGGAGTGCAGAGGTACAGGGGATGACTGGCCAAAGATGATGTCAGAGAGAGTGTGGGACCAACTGTATGGTGCTTGAGGTCCAGCATAAGGACTTGAACTTTCCCCCTGAGAGAAATGGAGAGCCCCTGGAGAGATTTCACAATGTCAGGGTGTGACATCTGGTTTTAAAGGGTCACTCCAATTGGTGCATTGGAGATAGATTGTGGGTCAAATATAGAGGCAGAGAACCCAGTTAGAAGGATACAGTGATAATCCAGGCCAGAACAATGGTGCAATGTGGTCCACCCAGCCATCAGGGAGTAACAGGGTGTTGACTTACATACTCACCGCAAGCAAAGAAAAAACTAGTCAAAGTACGTGATATGATTATTTTGCTAATGATCAGTCTACAAATGCAGTGGGTGAAAGTCCACAAGGCCAGAGAAAAGCAACCTTCGTGTAAAGAAAAATTCTGAGGAACTGTGAGTCACACCACCTGCAACAACCACAGATTCTAGAATTATTTGAGATGCCAGGACAATGAGGAGGGAATAATCTTTTCAACAAGTAGTGCTGGGACAGGTGGATATCCACATGTGAAAGAATAAAGGTGAACCCCTACCTACACCATATACAAAAATGTTACATCTTCTTACCATCAAAGATGTAAATGTAAGACCTAAAACTATAAAACTCTTGGAAGAAAACATGGCCCTGGATTAGGCAGTGTTTTTATAATTATGGCACCCAACACATAAGCAACCAAAGGGAAAACAGATCAATTCAACTTCATCAAATTAAAACTTGAGTGCGTTGAAAGACATGATCAAGAAAGTGAAAAGACAACTCACAGAAGGGGAGAACATGTTTACAGATCTTTACATATCTGATAAGGGTCTACTATTGACAATATATAATACATTCTCCCCTCTCAACAATAAAATACAAATAGCACAATGAAAAATGGGCAATGCATTTGGATAGGCATTTCTCCATAAGAAATACATGCCTGCCTGGTGCTGTGCTGTCACTGCCCGAGGCTGCAGTTCCTGTGCTGGCCATCAGGTGGCAGCCTCCTGTGTCAGTGGTGCCCACTGAGCTTTGTTGGAGCAATTGGAGAAAGGAGGAGTCATGCAGAAGTCATGCTGACCCTCCGCCTGCCTCAGGACCCACTTGCACTTCCTATTACTAGTGTTCCTCTTCACCGACTGAGTGGAGCAAAAGCAGGAAGGAGGGATCCAAGATGCCCCTATTTGTTCATTCGGCAGCTATGTGCCAAGCCCTCACCCTGGGCCGGGAGCCCTGGTGGTCCCAAGGGTGGTACTGAAATCTACCCAGTGGTCCCTGCCCACCAGGAGCTCAGTCTGGAGGCAGATGGATAAAAGCACAAAATCAGAGACACGTGAAAGAGAAGAGCATGAACTGGAATGAAAATAAAGAGTGTCCTGCAGGGAGGGCTGGGGTCTCACTGGGTAGGAGGGTCTGAAAGGCCTGACTGAGGTGACATTTGCTGTGACCAGAATGACAGGAGGACCCAGCGCTGCACTCATCTGTGATCAGCGTGCCAGGGAGAAGGCACTGCTGGTGTGGAGACACCCAGGCAGAAGTGAGTTTGGCCAGAGGAGGTTAGAGAGGTGGGCACTGTGGCTGCAGATAGCCTGGAGGGGAGAGGAGGGAGAAGGGCAGGCCAGACCCAGGAACTGGGAGATGGTGTGAGGTGTCTCCTCCTCTCTGAGAACACTGCTCCCCACCCTGCATCTTTAAACCGCAAATATTCTCTCTCTCTCCATCTCTGTGGACCAGGAATCCTGCACAACTGAGCTGGAGCCTCTGCTCATGACGACTTCCAGGTTGGGGCTGTGGCCTCCACTGAGGCTGGAACAGGGTGAGATGTGCTGTCAAGCTTACTCTTGTGGGCTCGGTCAGGAGCAGCTTCACTGAGAGCCCGGCTCCTTTCTGTCTGTTGGCCAGGGCACTCCCTTGGTTTTCTTCTATGTGGGCCTCTGCATAGGGGAGCTCAGGACATCCATGTATGTCCCCAGGTCCAGGGGTTAGACAGACTGAGAGAGGGGAACAAGGGAAGAGGGAAGAGGGAACACAAGAGAGCGAGTGAGAGAGAATGACAGCCTCGGTGATGGAATCTGAGAAGGGTCGTCCTGTCACTTGTGCTGGGTCTGTTGGTCAGAAGCCAGTGCCTAAGCAGTCAGTGGTCCACAGGGACGTGTAGAACAGGCAGGGAGATCATCCCTGCAGGGGCACGCTGACCTTGACTAGAGTGTCCTGGTTGCGAAAGGCTCCCTTCCTACCTGGGCTGATCCTGCGTTGAGCTCAGATCCTCCTCCTTGGGAGTGTTGCTCATCGTGACCCGGGTGTGCTCTCCCGGGTTCCCTGGGCTCCTGTCTCCTCCAGGAGGGAGATGTACACTGAAGAGGCTGAGGCCAGAGCAAGCAGGGACCACTCCACCCTCCCAGTTCATTTGCTTCCTTCCCCAGGAGGGCCGACTCCTCAGGAGCCTCTCCTCACTGCTCACCATCTTCTCTGCTCTGAGAGCACCTCGTTTCAGCCTCTGAAGAAGACCTGGGGAGAAGTTTGCAGGTGGGAAGGCCTCTCTCCATGGGAGCCCCAGAGTGGACAGGGACCTTCGACAGGGCTGGGCATTGTCCCCTCAGTCAACTTGGACTTCCTGGGAGGCAGCAACACCTGGGGGCAGGGCCTAGGCTGGTGGAAGGTCTCTAAGCTTCCCCACAATGCCCATCTTCCTGGTCTCACCTGATTGGGCACAGGCCTGCACAAGCACACAACATTTCAGACCCCCTGGGGTCATGTGCAGCCCATCAAGGCCGCTGTGTCTGTCTCATTGTGTGGTTGTCCGTCTCACTTTCCTGGCTGATTCGCTGCTCTGTTCTAGATCCAACCTCAGGCGGCTGAAAAGTTGACTTGCCACGTCAGCTTGCCACTGAGATGGCTACTGTTTCCAGAAATGCTTAGGGGCCGGGCTTTGTCCACCCATGGCGACATCAAGTGGACAACCTCTGACAGTGAAACCACCCCCCTTCAGGCTTGCGCCACTCACAGGGCCGTCACACTGAGGGGGTGGGGACAGGACCTGCCCCGGGCAAAAACACCACGACTCTCACTGTTCTTCCCTCAGCTTCAAATGCTCCTCAGTTGGTTGTATGTCTTTGGTCTCTTCCCAGAGGTTGTATTCTGACAGCGCTTCCGGTGTGACCATGGCTTCCGGAAAGAGGATTGGCTGAATTCCTCACTCCACCATTCGATGTGTCCTGCCACCTCACACCGATCACTTTCTGAAGGCGCATCCTTTCAGCAATCTGAGGACCCAAGATTGTGAGTCTGTGTCCTGGAGGGATTTTGAGAAGAGCTGGTGGGATGGCAGTATTGCAAAGCATAAAGTCTTGCTTCCAGAAAGCTGTCTGGGATCCTCAGCATCTTGCTGTTTTGGAGTCAAAGCCCTGAGATCTTTAAAAAGCCAGCAATGTTAGAACATGGGCAGGACAAACAAAGTCTCTGGGCTCCAACACCAACTAAAATATTCTGAATTTCTAGTAACCTGAGATGAGTGGAAAGGAATTGGGAGTGTGGAGTGGAGGGGCGGTTTGGGCCAACTACGCATCTGGGAGGAGAAATGCCATGCAGAGCAGCCTTTCTGGGGGCATAAGTGTGGGACATGTGTGCAGATCCCCCCTGCAGACATTGCTGCTGCTGCCCTTCAGTTCCCTCAGCCCACTTGAGTCCCTGCAGTCCCTGGGAGCCAGTCCCCAGCAGGTCCACAGTGTCCCCCTGGAGCACCTGCATCCACTCTCTGCCTGAGGGCTCTCTCCTGCACCGGGAGCTTCCTCTCCTGCAAGCCTGTGCCAGCCTGTAGCACAGAAGCCTTCATGACCCGGGGTAAACCCTCCACCCACGGGGACAGAGCCAGTCCGGGTGGGATCTCGTCTCCCAACAGGACTAGGATGGATGCTCACCTCAGTGCTCCCTCGTCAGGCCCCGCACTGGCTCACCTCCTCCATGCTCCCTTCCCCTTGGCCTCCCTCGGGCCTCCTCCATCACCTGCAAACAAACCACTTGCCCTACATCCTTGTCTATTTTGTGCCCAAACCCTGCCGAGGTTCCACGCTGGCTGCGACTTGGAGCAGGTCGTCCAGCCTTCAGGACTTGAGCTTCCTCATCTGTAAGATGGGGACAAAAGGCCTGCCTCCCGGAGTCGTCAGAGGAGACACAGCGTGGGAAGATGAAAACCGCTGCAAAGAAGGATGCCAGATAATCACCCAGTGAAAACACCAACCTTGCCAAAGAAACAGAAGCTCTTGAGGCTGAGGGAGAAATGCGGGCAGCCTGTCCAAAAAACTTGGAGAGTCACTGACGAGTGTGGGCGTGCAGGGTAGGCCCCCAAACAGTGGAAGAGCCATTCGACAAGGAGGCTGACAGGACAGAGGCTTCCAAGGAGAAAGATTTAAGTGTTGGAGGATCACAGAGGCCTTAGAAAAATCGTGAGGCCCTGGAACAGGTTTACTGAAATACTATTATTGGCCAGAAAAATGTGTTACAAATACCCAGTCCACTCTGGATTACTTCTCGTTGGTTGTAGGAATGAGTGCACACTTGTGATTAGAACCCACATTTTGTTAAATATAGGATATCTTTATTTTTCTTAACTTTTAATTATTTTTTTTGTCGATGAAGTGCCAAGCATGGGTTTTCTCCGTTCTTCTCTTTGCATGGGTGGCCTCTACTTTCAGAAGTGGATTCCTGGTGCTCCTCACCCCTGCTAACCCGAGGGACAGCCCTCTTTCAGGTCACACAGTGGATGTGAGCTCCAGGTGGGCAGGGACCACGTCAGGTCATACTCACTGGTGAAGTTACAGTGCTCAGCCCATGGCAGTGACCAGATCGTATTGGCTGAATGAGTGAGGGAAACAATGAACGAATGCATGAATGAGTACATGAGTGCAGGAGTGAGTGAGTGAAGGAATGAGTGAAGGAATGACTGGGTGAATGAAGCAAAAAGTGAATAAACCACAGAAGCTGGATCCACACAAGAGGAGCCTTTATCTGTGTCGGGCTCACAGGGTGTCACAGCACAAGCCCTGCACCGTCGCATGGAGCATGTCCAGTTGTCCTTCCAGCGTTGAGCCTCCGTCACCTGCAACACAGTGTGGTCCTGGATCTTCTTCAGCTCCTCCTCAAAAATTGCTGAATGTTCCCGGGAGCAGGGCAGCAGGAAGGGAACCTGAGGAGGGACTTCCCAGACCCTGCGCCCTGGAGGACCACTGTGACAGCCTGGCAGGGGGCTCTTAACACGCTCCAGGCACCAGGCTAGAGATGCTCAAGCCATTCCGCAGGGAAGTCTCCCAACAGCCCATCAGGAGGCCAAGTTATTTCCTCATTGTACAGATAAGGAAACTGAGGCTGAGAGCCTTACCTGCATTACCAGCTAGAAAGAGGCTGAGCAGGGACTAGTACCCCTGTTTCTCTGACTTTGGATCATTCCAAACCACTGTCCTGCACTGGGGCCTCCTCGGGCTCCGGGGTCCTGGCCTCCCTGGGGCCTGCACCCTTCTGGCCTCCAGCCATCACTGAACTAAACGGACAGGGCCACTCCGTCTGCCTGGGGCTGGGTATGGTGGCCGGGGAATGGCCAGCCGTGGGCGCTGTGGGCTCTCCCAGTACCAAGGACCAGCCTATCCCCCCGCAGAGTAAGGTCTCTGTGGGCATCAGGACCAAAACTTGTCAGAACTTTAGGGAAAAGAGGTCCCTCCCTCAGCATGGGGGTGCCCTTCTCAGGCAGGCCCCATGGGGTCTAAGAGGCACTGGGTTCAAATCCCGGCTCTGCCACTCTGCAGGGCACAGAGGGAGCAAGTCTCTTTAAGCCTCAGTTTCCTCATCAGTGAAATGAAGACAATAATTGCTCCTCCCCCAAAGAGTTGTGGGGAGGATTCATGGAGATAGCTGAAGAGGAGAACAGAGGCCCCAGTAAGTGCTCATCACCGTGAGCTGTTCCTGCTGATGTCACCCCACTGAGAGCCCCCTGGGGCCCTTCTCTTCTGCCCACTCTGATCTCCCACCAGGCATGCCCTACTCGCTCTGACTCCGCTGTTCCTCTGGAATGCCTTTCTCCACCCCATCTCGTCCCACGGCAGCCAGCCAGCCAGGTGGGGATCCAGGACCCAGCCCCATCTCTCCTCCCGTGATTCCTCTTCAGTAGAGCTAGTAGCTGTTGAGATCTGAGAAGGTGCAGGGCACTCCAGGTGCAGCCTCAGCGAACTTGTCTGACACCACCGTGAAAGCTCGGCTGCCACCCCACTTCACAGGTGAGGAAACCGAGGCTCCAATGGCAGTGCCTCTCCGAGGTCACCAGGGCTCTCTCGCTCATCCCCACTGAGCAGGGCCCCTCCATCGCAGAGGCTGAATGTGCTGGATATGTGGGCTGGGGCTGGCACAGTGCCTGAGGCAGCCATCACTCCTGGAAGACCCTGAGGTGTGCTTTGGGCACAATGACCTTCTCCAAAGCGTCCAGCCCCGTGCTCTGACCTTCTGGCACCTTCTATGACACCTCCACTGTGTCTTGTCAAAGTCACTTCTGCTCACACAAGCTCCAGTGGGTCCTGCTGTTGCAACTGAGAACTCCCCGTGGAGGGAGCATGTTCAAGGAGGTCCCTGTGACTCACTGCACTGCCCTAGATGTGCTTTCCCTACTGAGGATGGGGCTCTCTGCTTGGAGGGAGAGGGAGCAGGCAGGAGTGTCCAGACCCTCATCATCATCTGTCCTGGATGGCAGGCCAGGCTGCTCAGCTCAGGTGTGTTAGGGAGCAGGAGGGGCATGGGCAAGGCCAAAGCGGAGTCAGGTGTGCTAGGTGCGGGGCCAGGGGTGAGGGGAGTGGTAGGGACAGAAGCAACAGGAGCGGGGCCTTCCAGCTGGGCAGGTCACCCCAGGTACCTTCATCCCCTGCATCCTAGCTGCTCCTCCTTCTCCCTCCCTCCCTCAGGTCTCTGCTTCAGGGTCTCTGAACTCCCTGTTCCCAAAGAAGATCACAGCGTAGAAGGAGACCTTGGGTGTCAGAGACTGTGCCCAACACCTTAACATCATGTTTACATTATGAGCCAGAATCTCCACCTCTAGGGATCGGTCCTAAAGAAGTAGAGATTTATGGATGCAGGTGTTCCTTTCAGCATGCTGACGGGAGTGAAAAATCAGAAATGATCCGTGTTGCCCAGCAGAGGCTCTTAGGAAATTCTGAGGCCGACGCAGAGGAGGAAGAGGATTCACTGGCCAGGGTCCAGCCCTGGGGAAATCAGGTTCCAGAAGAGCACACTCCCTGAAGTCCTTCCCACAAGATAGCCGCAAGTGCACACACACACACACTTGCACATAGACATACCTATGTGCATACAGATGCACACAGCTGAATGGGCACATGCACACACGTGCACACACACGTGCATACAAAGGCAAAGGACTGAAACGGTGAACACTGCCTGTTAAGGGCACTCCTCAGTTTCCACTTAATTCTTAATTCCCTTAGAATTCATTCTTTTATTCTAATAAACGTTCACTGTCTTTGTAATAAAAACCTTTACAAAGAAAAACTAAATAATGTACTTCAGTCCAAAGATGAGTGATAAATGGATAGCATTAACCATGTGATTTTAATCTTGTTAGAATTATAAGAGGAATAGAGGCACATTTTATCAAGTTGAAACATCACGCAGGCCCCTAAAGGAGAAGAGAAGTGAGTGGCAATTCCCATCCCCAGAGGTGAACCCCATGGACTATTTGGTGCATATCTCTCTGGCTCTGTCTCTCTCTTTGTGTCTGTCTATCTCTGTCTCTCTCTCACACACAGATTCATTTTCGTAGATGCGTGTCTCCCGGCTGATATCACATATACGTGGTCTTACAGATGGGACAAATGGATCCCATCGCCTCGCCATGGACAGTAGCACTCCTTCCAATTGCTTGCTATTGCAACCAGTGCTGTGATGAATAGTCTGGAAAATACATCTTTGAAAAGTTGGGCAGGAATTTCTGTGGGATGAAGTCCAGGGATCAGCACTGCCGCCACAGGAGTGCCCCTGGGGACTGCGATGTGTCCTGCAGGCTGGTCTCCAGAGAGGAGTGTCCTTTAACACTTGTCACTAGGGGTCTACTGGGGCCTCTGCTTCCTCACATTGTCACCAGGGCTTGTCATCACCACACTGGAACCCTGCCCGTCTGATGGGGCCCAGTGCCCTCTCCATGTGCGCGTCTCCTCCTTGGGGAGCTCGAGCTTCTCTGACACATGGTGCCCCTGTGTATCACGTCTCGTTGGCGTTCAATGTGTTTGCTCTTTATCTCTTTTTAGAACTCTGACTTTCGAGCATTTTTTTGGACCACAAGGATGCATAACCTTTCCCTGGTCTTGTGTTATGAGGAATACTTTCTGGTTTGTGTTTTGTCTTTCCAGCTTTCTACACTTTCTTGTTTTAGTTTTGGCAGCAGGAAGCGCAACGTGTTTCGTGTGTGGCTTCTGGCTCTGGTGTCCCACTTAGAACAGCAGTCTGTACCCCAAGATTATGCACATATGTACCAAAAGGTCTTTCTTTGATACATCAAGTCTAGACTCCATCTGGGATTTTCCTATCAAATTAGAGAAATTCTATTTCAAATAGAAACAAAAGGAAAACCTATCAGGCCGTGTGAAAATAAATGGGCAGACAGACATGGCTACCTAAGGCATGATTTCACTTATAGGAAACATGCAGAACAGATTAAAAAAAAAAAAACAGTGACAGAAAACAGATTAGGGGTTGCCAGGGCCTGAGGGAGAAAGTGGGAGTGAGTGCTTTTAGAACAGGGTGTTCTTCTGGAGAATGAAATATTCTAAACCCATACAGCGGTGATGGATGCACAGCATTGTGAATGTACTTAATGCTCATGAAGTGTACAATTTAAAATGTAAAACAGTAAAGTGTTAAACGACGAAAGTGAAATTTATTTTAAATAATCAAGATATAAACAATAAAAAAAATAAATGAAAGGAAACATGAAATAGAGAAACAATTAGGAGGGTGGCGAAGGAAATTTGTGGTAAGGGAGTAGGTGGAACAGGTGGGACTGGAGGTTCTAATGAGGAAGGTTCCCAGGCCAGCTCTCCTAGGCTGCAGAGATTGGCCTCAGCTGCCTCCGGTTCTCCTGCAGGAGCTTGTGCAGGGGATGGCTCTCCCTGCACGGAGGCTGGGGCCTCAGCTGCCTCTCATTCTCCTGCAGGAGCCTGTGCAGGGCATGGCTCTCCCTGTACAGAGGCCGGGGCCTCAGCTGCCTCCTCGTCTCCTGCAGGAGCCTGTGCAAGGCATGGCTCTAACTGCACGGAGGCTGGGCCATCAGCTGACTCCTCTTCTCCTGCAGGAGCCTGTGCAGGGGATGGCTTTCCCTGCACAGAGGCTGGGGCCTCAGCTAACTCAATGTCTCCTGCAGGCGCCCAGGCAGGGGATGGCTCTCCCTGCACAGAGGTTTGGGCCTCAGGTGCCTCCCAGTGTCCTGCAGAAGACTGTGCAGGGGATGGCTCTCCCAGCACAGAGGCTGGAGCCTCAGCTGCCTCCTGGTCTCCTGCAGGAGACTGTGCAGGGGATGGCTCTCCCTGCACGGAGGTTGGGGCCTCAGCTGCCTCCTTTTTTTCCTGCAGGAGCCTGTACATGGGATGGCTCTCACTGCTTGGATGCTGAGCCCTCAGTTGCCTCTTGGAGTCCTGCAGGAGGCTGTGCAGGAGATGTCTGCCCCAGCACGGAGGCAGGGATCTCAGCTGCCTCCTCGTCTCCTTCAGGAGGCTGTGCAGGCGATGGCTCTCCCTGCACAGAGGTTTGGGCCTCTTCTGCCTCCTGGTATCCTACAGGAGCCTGTGCAGGGGATGGTGCTCCCTGCACGGAGGCTGGGGCCTCAGCTGCCTCCTGGTCTGCTGCAGGACATGGTGGATATGATTGTTCTCCCGGGATTTAAGCTGGGTCCTCTGGTGGTTCTGTGGGTTTTATCACTGTCACTACAGACCCTCTCCCGGTAGCTGCTGATCCAGTCCTGTGGGACTCCGGCGCCTCCATCGGGGAGATGGATGGAATATCCCCTTCCACCAGCTCCACGCTGATCTCCTGTCTGGAGCTCTGCAAAGACAGTGACTGGCTCTGTCCCAAAGGCATCAGAGCCCTGCCCAGCTGTCCTTGCTGCTGCTTCTGCCCTCTGGACCTAATTCTCCCAGATCAGGCAAACACCTGTGTCTGCACAGTATTCCACCCCTGAGGAAAGACCTACACCTCAGGGGCTTGGAATAAACCTCAGGCAGAAGGGCGCCACCCCCACACTCCACGTCCCACCCAGCTGGCCTTGACCTGGGCTTTGAACCTGACTGACCCCCCCAGGCTTCTAACACCTCACCGACTGCTCCTGGTCACGGTGGTCCACCCACATGAACCCGCCCTTCCAGGCACACATGGGGAGGTGATGTAGGGCTGCTCAGATGGAACCACAGTGGTAGCCTGGTTTGGAATGGCCTTCCCTGGGCCTCCCGGTGTTACCTTTCCGTCCCTCCGGGTAAACGGCCAGAGCAGTCGGCCGTGAGAGGGGCACCAGCATCTGCATCAGTCTTTGGGGGCTTTCCTGGGGCTCTGGCCCCTGGTCATTGGGAAGCAGCAACTAAACATGTTGCTCCTTCTAGACAAGTGCTAGACAAGTGAGCTCACTTGGGGGCTGTGTTTAGGATGTGGGTGCCTAGTTACCAGGGTTCCAAGTTCTGTTGGGCTCTGTGAGGTCACTTCCTGGGATCCCCTTACCTAAGCTTCCTCCTCACACAAGACCTTCCTAAGGGTCCCCCGGGCTGCTGACTGCTCACTCTCCATCTCCATACCCTGTCCAGACACAGTCACACCAACACAGTCCACCCCACAGCCTCTGGGGAGGTCTGGACACAACCAGGGCCCCAGCTTTGAGGACACAGAGTTGAATTCAGTCCCGCTCCTGCTTCTTGCCAGTGATGTCACCCTGGACAACCCTGCGCCGTTCAGGGCCTCCCTTCTCAGGGTCTCTCCTGTGTTCATGTCCCTCTCTGTGTAGTGGGGGTCATTCTAGCATCTACTTCCTAGGGATGTCATCAGGTGTATAGACCTAGAGATCCCTTCAGAGTCTGTGAATCCCGTGGGCTGCTCCCACACGTAGCTCCTGCACAGACTTGGCAGTGCAAGGATTACAGAAAGGGCTGGCTGTGGCAGAGAATACAATGCAAAGAGGCTTGGGTCTGCTGGGCGTCTGGGAGAGGCACTTCCCCTCTTGCCTGTTTCCCAGTGTCCCTAGGGAGGGTTGAAATGAAATGACGTTCAGACATCATCTCCTTCTGGCTCGCAACCCTCCAGGGCCTCCTGTTATGTTTAGACTCAGGTCCAAGTACCTGAGTGGCTGTCATCTCAGCCTATGTGGTGGGCAGCCCACACAGTGGCCCCAGCGTTCCCACTTCCTAGGCACACATCCTATGTAATCCCAGCTCCTCAATGAGAATGGACTTTGCGGCTGGCTTCTAACCAACAGAATAGGGCCGAATGATGGGATGTCACTTCCACGGTCGGCTTAATGAAAAGTCTGTGACTTCTGCCTGGTTCTGTCTCTCCTGTGTTCATTCTATCTCTCTGTCTCTGTCTCTCTGTCTCTGTCTCCCTGTCTCTGTGTCTCTGGCTGTCTGTATATCTCTTGGTCTCTCCCTGTCTCTCTGTCTCTCTCTTTGTCTCTCCTCTCTGTATCCCTGTCTCTGTCTGAGTCTCCTCTCTTTGTCTCTCCTACCCATCTTTCTATCTCTGTGTGTCTCTGTCTCTCTTTCTTTCTCACTTTCTGTCTCTCTGATCCACTATTCAGGAGAAGACAGATCAGATATTATGAGCTTGCTTCCCTATGGCACCCCCTAATGCAAAGAACTGGCAGAGGGTCCCGGCCCACAGACAGAAAAGGCCTGAAACCCCCCATCCAAACTGAATCCTACCACTGCCCCGATACTTGTGAATGATCTCCGAGATGGCTCCTGCCTCTATCGAGCTTCAGTTGAGAACACAGCCCCAGCCTCCTGCTAGACCTTGACAGGGAGCCTCCCAGCTGACCTGAGCCTGGACCCTGGTAGAGACACTGTCAGATGCTCAATGACAGATCTCGTAAGTGCTAAGTGAGGCTAAAGCTGTCACCCAGCATAGACAGCTAGTACCTCCTTCCAAGCCTGTGTCTGGCCCTACCATCGTCTCTCCCTCACTTCTCTCCTCCTCAGCTCACTCTAGCCACACTGGCTCTTTTCTCACCTCCTCTCTCGTCAAATTCTCTTCTGCCTCCAAGTCTCTGTGCCTTTGAGCTTCCCCCCAGCATGCTGTTTGCAGACAGATGCAGGGCTGGTTCCTCTTGTCCTTCTGCTCAGGGCACAAATGTCCCCAGGGGGGCCCTTTACACCCACCTAGGGGCTCCAGGCCCTCCCTCCCTCCAGCACCCTGCTTCATTGCCCTGTATCACCTGCTCTTCTTTTTCGCATGGATTTGATCATGATTTTGTCCCTTCCACCTCCAGGCTGTGAGCTCCTGGAGGACAGGGACCATGTGGGTGCTTTCAGCACTGCCCTCAGGACTAACATGGGCCCTGCTCAGAATGAGTGCTGGGGCCACAGTAGCTGAAAGAATCATGAGAGGATCTCAGAGTCCCCTCCCGCCTCTGATCAGCTCCCATTGTGGACGTGGATGTCAGTAATCAAAGGTGCCTGTTGCTTTAGACAGGGGAACACCCAGAACGAGCCCTGGGCATCCCTTCCCTGCTCCACTTGCTCCATTGAGCACGAGTGGACACAGGACACCCCTGGTGGTCAGCCCCAGCCTTGCAGCCCCACGCAGGAAAGCAGAACGCAAAACACACACCTTTCTTTGTTTGGGGTCCTCAAGGCAGTGGTTCCACCAGGCACGAGGGTGCAAAGCAGCAGGACCTGCAGGCTCCAGGAGTGACGTGAGGGACCTCAGAATCCTCTCTTGCTCCCCGCTTTCACTCCACTGGCCCTGGTGTGTCCAGTTGACTCACAAGGCCTCCTCACCCCAGCCAGAGCAATGACTCCACCTCACTTCCAAAGGAGGACCCCGAGGCTCCGACAAGGATAGCCTTGTTCCTGGTCCCCAGACAAGTCGACCAGTGCTCTACCATGTTCTGCACTGCCTGGGTCCCCAGTCCCCAAGCTCTCAGGCTGCCCTCTGCAAAGCAAGACCTCGAGGGAATGGAATGCATTTTACAACGACTCAGAGAACAGTGGGTCATGGATGGAGAAAGAAGGTCAATAGACTCGTCTACAAGCCTGTGGGACCCTGAGAGTCACCCCATCTATGCACCCCAATTACAGAGGCCGAAGATCAGGCCTTCTCTCCTGTAGCCCCTCCCCCCTAGGGGGTCACATCCTAGTTCCCGGTGCCCAGAGTGGTGGACACAGGACGCCAGACCTGGTTCTCTGCAGGCTGCTCTAGGGATGGCCCCAACCCCTGCATCTCCCTGTGCAACTTGGGGACCCCCTGCCCACCAGTCTGGCATCTCTCCCCTTCATGTTATGGGCCTGGGCATGTGGCTAGGGGACCGGATGCCCCTGCCCTATGGCAGAGCTGCCTCCAACCTCTTTCTTCCTTCCTCCTGTCACCTCCCCAGTGTGCACTTCCCTTCTGACACAGGACTGGGCAGTCAAAGTGTGTGTGTATGCTTGTGTGTGTGAGTGTGTCCACGTGGGGATGTGTAGAGGAAAGGGCCCTACATGGGGGGGTGTTGGCAGGGGTGCCGCAGGATCTTAGGGGCTCTCATTCCCAAAGCAAACCCCTTGGAAGTGTTGAGGCTGGCCTAAGAGCTTGGAATGCTCTCTTCTCCTCTGGACTCTGCCCACCTCTTGGGCCCAGGGCCTGTCCCTACTTCTCCTGGCCTCAGTTTCCCAACTCTCCTGTGAGGGTTGGACACGGAACAACATCAGCCCCGATGAGCATGGACATGGCCCGGGATCTCAGTCCGCATGTGTGTGGCAGGGATACCCTCACGGTCTCACAGGCCTCTCTCCTGTGGGGCAACCAGGCCTCCTGTCCATGGTCAGGCACACAGAGGGGCCATGCGTACAGCACTTCTGGGTGACAAGGCCCGCAGCACACATGTGTAACACAACGGTCCTCTGAGATGGCTGCTTTCGTCTGTCCCCTCCCCAGCCAACTGCTCGGTGACCATCACATCCACTACGTCCTGGGAACAGGCCACACAAGCCAGGTGGGCCAACGGTGCGCAGTTGGGTAGGTTGGACACCTGGGGAGGTGAGGGTCACTGAATATACACCGACCTCACTGTCCTGGTCCAAAGACTGCATCCCAGGGTCCAGCTCCATGACTGGCTGGTCCTGTGGACATGAAGACTGTGGTGGACACAGACCTTGGGCAGGGAGAAGGCCAGTCTGCCCTTTTCCCTCCTCCTCTACACCCCCTACCGGCCACATGATGTCCAGCCAGTTCCTGCCTGCGGCCCTGGTGGGTTTAGGAGGAACTGAAGGAAACCCAGCTGGGCAACTATTGGAGGGAGTTACTGTTATTAGGGAGCCCTCTGCGTCCTGAGTGATTGCACCCCATTTTACAGATGACCAGTGGTCCCAGCATTCAAGGTCACTCTACTCTAAGTGACCAATCCAGACGTGAACAGGGGACTAGAATTCCTTGCTTTTCACCAGCTTTGAGCCCAGCTTTGACCATCGAGTCCTTGTCGTGCATTGGGGCTCCCCCAGCCAGGCGACCTCTTGAGTCCAAGCACTTTAGGCACCTTCTTCTCCCTGCTTGAATCCCAACACACCCTCCTGAGGTCAGAGTCACTGACTCCAATTTTCATGGAGTAAACTGAGGCTCCGAGAAGACACCACATGAACTTGTCTGTCACAGGGCTGTGAGGTGACCCAGCTGTGTGTTTGACCCCAGGTCAATCTGACCCTAAAGGCTCTGCTAGCACAGGAGCCTGAGGAGGTGGCCTGTGAGACCAGCACGGAGGTGAGTGCATCCTGGATAGGGGCATGGGGGAGGGGCACGGTAGGCTAGGAGCTCTGAAGGGGGCAGGTGCTTGGCAGGGTCCTTGGGGAGGAAGGCTCTAGGGATGGTGGGGTGCGGTGCGGGGGTGCACTTGGGGACGATGTCTGGACCAGATCACACAGGGCCGTGACTCAGGCAAGGAGTCGGGTCTCACTACAGGTTGGTTGGACGTGAACGAGCAGTCTCATCAGAGTCTCAGGCGCTTAGATCCTAGATTTGGAGGGAGCTTGGTGGGCAACTTATCCACCTCCACTCAAGCCCAGATCCCCAAGAACAACAGGATGAGAAGGCTGCTTCCATTTCCTCCCATGTACAGTGGGGACTGTGGCGGTCGCCTACCTGCTCCCAGGGCTGGGCATGCTGCGTGGAGGGCCCAGAGAGGGCTTCTTGTCAAAGTAGCCATTCAGGACAGGTCTGTGCTCAGAGAGCTCTGAGTGATGGGACCAAGGGCATGTCCCACCAGTGGGCTAAACAAGATGCTCCTGTCCACGTTGCTGTTGTTTATTCCAGGTGGACAGGGATGATGCAGCATCTCCCACCGGGTGGATGCAGAGGGCCAGCGAGGAGCTATTGTTGAAAAGCCTGAGAGACAACGCTGGTGTGTGACCAAAGCTGCCATGGGTGTGGTGGAGGCTGACCAGGAAGAGGTGCTGCTGGAGACCAAGATGAAACCAGAGACCATCGGGGACCAGGGGGCGGTTGATTTCCATAACTGCGGGGAATGGCATGATCTGCAGATTCTCTGGACACCCCGACAGGACACCCCAGGCCGGCATCCAGCTCCTGGGCTCCTTGGCCCTTTTGTGGGTATGGATGTGGAACACTGGTCCCGGGCAAGAAGGGACTGGGAATGCGCTGTCAGGGAGAATGCGTAGGGCAGCCACCTTCTTTTCCTTGAAATCAGGGGACTCTGGGTCAATACTCATGTTGCTCTCCTCCACCTTGGAGCTGGAGGAACCAGCCAAGTGCTCGCTGAGCATTGGACAATGTCCCTGCCACTGAGGTCCTAGCCCCATCTGAGGTGTCCCAGCAGTTGCATTGGGAGCTGTCCCTGGTCCTGAAGCCTGTGTTGGGGCCTGGAGGATTGGAGGCTGGATGGAAGGGTTGCATTTGCAGAGGTCAGGCCCCCTGGGTGAGTGGGGACTCTGGGACACCTGATGTCACAGATGCAAGTGACCAGCACCTGGGAAAGTGTGACTGAGGTGCACAGAGGGCAGTGCCTCAGTGGCAGGCAGGGCTTCATGCCCATGGGCAGCACTCCTTGGCAAAGGTCAGATAGTCCTTTGGACCCTAGAGGGCAGAAGGCACCTAAGGATGCCAGTGGTCCACAGGAGGCCAGGACAGCCTGCTGACTGGCAGGCATCAGGCCTGCAGCAGGAGAGGTTCAGGGTGAAACTGCTCCTGGATAGCCTGGGACAGTGGGTTGGACAGAAAAGATGGCCACCTGGTTTTTGTCACTCTAGTCTGTACATGCTCGTCTCCCCAGCTAGCCAGACCCTGGGAAGGGTGGCCCTGTGGCTGAACAGCACTAGGGACTGAGGAGAAGGTGCCCTTGCCAATATCGAGTCCCTCCTCTTCATGTGAGGCCGGTTGAGCTGGCTCCATGCCTGACCTCACCCCCTTGGTGACGATGGGCTTCTTCAGGTCCAAGTCATACTAGGCTTCGGGTACTGAACACATTGCCATCGTCAGGGGTCTTCAGCATGGGAGGGAGGGGCCAAGGAAGTGTTGCCTATGCTCAGGACAGCCACACCAGGGACAGGGTAATGCACAGAGACAGTAAGCAGATCAGTGCTTGTCATGGGGTGGGAGAGTGGATATGGGGGCATGGCTGCTTCGTGGGTACAGGGGTTCTGGTAGGGTGAAGCAATGATCTGGAACTAGATAACGGCGACGGTACACAGCGCAGAGGATGTAGTTAATGGCCGGCCCTGAATTGTACAACTTTAAGTGATGAAAACATTAAACTTTATTGAATCTAAATTTGAACACATAAAACATAAAAAGTCATAAAACATAGAAAAGGGAAAAGACATCCTGCCCTCACAGGCAAGGTGAAGGACAGCTCTAGGGTGGAGCTGGAGCCGGCCGTGCCTTAGTTGCTGGCGGTGCTGCAGCTGCTCTAGCACTGGAGCCACTGCTGTGGCTGATGCTAGAGATCCCACCAGCTCTGGCTGTGCAACTGGTCCAGGAGCTGGACCTGATGTGGGGCTGGAGCTCGGTCTGTCTCAGGCGATGGTGCCTGACCTGCTTCTAGAATTGGCTCCAGTCCTGAGACTGACTCTAGCTCTGCATTGATGACAGATTTGGTGTGGCAGCTAGTGATGGAAATGGCTGCTGCTCTGGAGCTGGTCAAGTGTGGGAGATGGAGAGAGCTCTCATTCTGGAGCTGGCCACAACTGAGCTCTAGAGTTGGCACCAGAGCTCTCACTAGTCCACAGCTGGAGCAGGATCTGGTGCCATGTGGCTCTAACTTTGTAGGTTCAGGTAACTCTGGCTCTGCTGCAGGTGACCGAGCCTTCTCTAGCTCCACAGCTGGTAAAGAACGTGTCCTGACCTTTAGATGGGGTCAGTGACATCACCAACCCATCATGAGCTGTCCATCAGATGGTGGGAGCACTCCAGCAAATAGGATCTATTAGATTAGTGTTATTTCATCTCAGTTCTAGTTACATATTTATTTTAAATATACTTAGAAGGAGAATAGGATAACAGAAACCATTTACTCTTTGCTGAGATTTAACAGAGCACACCTTATTGATGTCGTTTTTTAAGAAATATTACACAGTGGAAGACACCATTCTCCTTCCTTTCTCTTTCCTCCCCAGAGGTAACTACCGTCTTGACGTTAATATATGTATTCTTTACACGTTGTCTTTTGCAAAAAGACAATCGTCCCAAATTTGCTGAGATTTTTGTTATAAGTGGCCATCAAAGATATGCGTCCTAGTGGATACTGTTAAAAACTCTGTCCTTTCAAAGTAAAGACAACAGTTCAACAGTTAGTTGCGAAGGTACCTGCTTTGTAGATAACGTTTATAAAAGAGAGGTTTGAAAATATCTCCATTATGTTATCATTGACCCTCCTTATTTGGAAGAGTTATGTTCTGTCAATTCTTCACTGACACTGCATGAGTGAGACTGAATCAGTGCTCCCAGGGGAAGGACAAGGTGAGGTTTCCGCAGCCTCTGGTCGTGACATGTTTGGGAACCTCTCAATGCACAACCTTGTCTTATGTGTGTCTCTTGAAAGACACCTTATTTCATATAGATTGTTGATTCATTAGTTAAACTCTCGTCCAACAGCACTATCTATAACTCATGCCTGAAGGGAGCTATTCTAACACAAGCATTTTCTACGTAAGGCCCATGACAGGCTCCTTGTGCTTAGGAACACTACACAACACTTCAGCACTACGTTTGAGGGTCATTCTAAAGAGCAAAAGCACCAAGGAGAAGCACAAAAGGTGAGAAACGTAGCATTCCATAGATTAGAAAAAGGACATTTGTTGACGTGAGAATTAAAACAAGAGTTTTAATACTGAATAGCAAAAACTGGAAACAACCCAAATGTGCACCAAAAGAAGAACAGTCAAAGGAGATGTCGTTTACTCATACTAACATGTAACAGTGAAAAAGAATGGCATAGGTCCAAGCAAATTGTTACAAAAATATCTCCAATGTAGTTTTGAGTGAAAAGAGGAGGTTGCAGAACCAGGTCCATGCCTCACAGGAACAGGTCTGCCTGAGGTTTGATCTCCAAGCAGCTCTATCCAGCCTAATGCCAACTGCTGTGAAAAAGGAAACAAAAATTCTGTTTCTGGAATGTGCTATTTGCCTAAAGAAAATCTTGCAAGCATGTGGCTGGTAGGTTCATCTAAAAGGACAGAGAGCTGAGACTTTGCTGAGCTTACAGAATAGGATTTACGAGTTCTTTCATTCCCTGATTCCTAAGGAATATTTTTAAGTAAATGTCTGCTTGTGTGACAACATTTCACGTGAGACTCGCTTGCGTTATAACCTGGTAATTAGGTTGTGGGCCTTAGCTAACCATTACCAAGGCAAAGTTTTGCTGGCTCTCCTCTCTACCAAAAGCAACCTAAAGTTGGGCAGGACTATTTTGGTGTATCTGGTGTTATTTGGGCTGGTTTGCAGCACACACCCCCAAGAAGTCTCTCACCTCTGGGCCTCTGTACTTGAGGTAGCCTCTGCCTAGAACCTCTACCCAGGATGTGTAAATGGCTCACTCTTCATTTATCATGGCTTGGCTCAAATGTCCTCTGAGAGGTGGACACCAAGACAGGATTAAACGGGCAAGGATTTTATGAGGGGAAATGCTTCTGTAACAGAAAATGGGGTGGGGGAGCCTGGTAAAGTGGGAGAGCCATCAGGCCATGATGCAAGTCTGACTCTAAATGAGGGGGAGATAGAGGGAAGGATGGGTCCAAGTGTCCTACACTGCTGTATAGTCTAAGGAAGGCTTAGGAATGCCACTGGGGAGTCCTTGAGCACAAGCAGATCAGCAGAGGAGTCCATGCCTCCCAGGAACAGGTCTGCCTGAGTGTCTATCCCTGCCTCACTCACTGATTCAGAGCAGTCCAAGGGAAGCACGACCTCAGTGCAAACAGAGGATAGATCTCATAGCCCAGCAGACTACTGACTTCATAGCTTTGGTTAATTACGTTTGCTGCAGGTGGAGGCCTTCGAGGAGCAGTCTCCTGGATACCATATCTTATCAGTCAGTTTTCCCTGATCACTCTCTGCAAAACAGCCCCACAGAACAGTAAAACATCCACCACATTTCACCAGGAAACAGTAAAAACACATTTCAGACTGGATACAAGGCACATTCCAGGACAACAAGGTAATCTGAACTGGTGTTGGGAGTAGATTAAAACTGGATTACTTCTAGGGATCAAGCAATATCAAGAGAAAGAGAGAGAAGGAAGCAAGGGAGGGAAGACAGAGGGCGTTGGCCCTCAGCATTTGGGGCTAGTATTTGGGCATGCCCACCAGGGATCATAACCGGCTGCAAGACATCCTACAAGCCATAAAGTCAAAACACCTCATTCATTTTAAAAATATCATTTCATGTATTGACTTTTGTTTTAACCCGTCCCCTCATTTCAGACAGGAGATCCAGAAAAGGGAGACAACTAGTCAGTAGCCGAAGCAGGACTAGAAACAAGGGCCCCAGACTCCTGGTCATTCATTCAGGAGGACACCCCTTGTTCCTGGCCGCCTCCCAACCTGTAGGAGGACAACATTGGTGAGGACAACCTGAAGGAACTGAAGTACTTGCTTTCACAGAAGTTCAAAGGAGGTGCTTGAGCTGGATCTTAGAAGATGACTAGGAGTTTGCCAGACATCTGAAGGGCATTGGAGGCAGTGCGTGCAAAGTAGGGAGGCCTGAAACAGCGGTGGGATCAGAAGGCACAAGTGGAGCCCTCTGCTCAAGTGGATGAAGCGCTGAGGAGTGAGGTGAGCCGGGGAGGAGGATGCACTGTGGAAGACAGTGGGGAATGCCTGCAGGGGTTTTGGCAGCGAATGCCAATAGGAAGAGCTACCCTCTAGCTCACTGTGGCTGGAGCAGGGACTGAGTTGCCTAGTAGCTGATGAGGGTGGGGAACGCCCACGACAAGGCCAGGGAAGAGATGACAACGGACAGTGGCAAAGGGACTACACAGGGCAGGGGAAGGACTTACCTGGAGATGCGCGGAGGGCGCCACCCCTCCAGCGTTTCCCAGGCTGATGCCAAGAAGCAAAGGACCTGGCGACAGGAAAGCGCCCTGCGCCCTGAGGAGCCGGGCAGATGCTCGGGAAACGTGTGCTCCGCGGGAAGGGGACGGCGCTCAGGCGGAGCTGGAGCTCAGAGGAAGGTCGCGCACCAGGTGGCAGGGCCAGGACCTGGGCCCCATCCACCACCCTGAGGATCGCAGGTCCCCGGCTCCGCCCAGCCCAGCCCCCCTGGATGCGCCACTGGGGTCCCTCAGCACCTCTGCCTTCAGCCAATAGGAAACCTGGAGGCGGGCGCATTCGCCAGGGTGTGGGGTCAAGGGTCACACAAATTGGCCTCGCTGGGTGGCCTGGAGGGGTGAAGCGGCGATGGCGCCGGCGGCGAGGGCCCGGCTGGGGCGCCGGCTGGGCTGCCCCGGGGGCGGGGCGAGGGCTCTGAACGGCGGCCGTGTGCTCACCGAGTCGGCAGGAGGCGGCGGAGGCCGGGGGCGCGCCTGTGGGCCTGTAGGTTGGCGAGCGCGCGGCCGGCGCCGACCGCATCCTCGTGGGGGGCTGCAGCTTTTCGGGGCGCAGGGCGCCCCCCCTTCGTGCTGCCCAGCTCCGGGCGGAGCCCCGCGCCAGCTCGCGTCCGCGCCGCCGGGTCGAGCCGCTGCCATCCCTCCTGGAGCTGGAGCGGAAGGAGCGGGCGGCCCCTCCCTCGGCGCGTTCCGGCCACTGCCGCCGCTGCTCCTCCCCGTGCCCTCGGCCTCTTGAGAAGCTGCCACGCTGGAGGGTGAGACTCCGGGAGGGCACCCCTCGAGCGGCCACAGGCACAGGAGGGGGAGGCGACAGGGGCGCTGCCTGCCTTGATGGAGGCGCGGAAACGGCGGGGTTGTGGCGGCCCGTGGGAGCCACACCTCCCCGGCGGGTCGGGGTTGTCCCCACATATCAGGGAGCAGAGGGAGGCTCAGACAGGTCAAAGGACAGGCCCCAGACCCCACAGCTGGTAGGGGGAGGTACAGTGGGATCAGCACTCGGGCGGTTGGCCCCGGAAGTTCTGATGTTAGGACAGACGGCTGCAAAAGCTCTGGGACCTTGCGGGCCGGCTGGAGTCGGTGGGCCAGAGGGAAAGGAAGCGTTAACTGGAGCAGGTACAGGGATGAGCGAGGAGGAGCGGAGGTCCGCACACACTAGGGTGTTTGCACAGGAGGCGTCTGCCTTGACTCAGGTTTGAAAAGATGGCAGCAGAGGGCGACCTGCGGCAGCTTCTCTTGGAGCCAACAGTCAGAAGAGCAAAACGAGGTGCTTGGGATAGGTTCTTGTTGGGGATGCTTGTGGGAATCTCGATGCGGGATGAAAAAGCAGCAGATTGGACCAGTGTGGCTTCTGACTTGTCTGTCAAGGGTAACAAGTGATCTTGAACTGAAAAGGGGAGATCAAGAGAAACGGGGCATTGAAGCTCCAGAGGAATGACAAGTTGCGTTGTTTTTTCCTTAATATTGAGTTGTAAGAGTTATTTATGTGTGCTGGATAGAGGTCCTTTATCATATACATGATATGTGCGGATATTTTCTGCCAGCCCACGGCTTTTCTTTTGATTTTCTTAAGTGTCCTTTGAAGAGACAAATATTTAAATTTTAATGAAATTCAGTTGATCAGTTTTTCTGCTGTGGATTGTGTTTTTGGTATGTGTAAGAAGTCTTTGCCTAACCCAAGATCACAAAGATAGTTTTCCTATATTTTCTTGTAGGAGCGTCATAGTTTTAGTTCTTCTGTTTAGGTCTATGAGCCAGCCATTTGACCTGGTATTTGTGTATGGTGTGGGGTAGGGGCCTTTTTCCATGTGGATATCCCATTGTCCTAGGATCATTAGTTGAAAGACTATCCTTTCCTTATTGAATTGTTTGGCACCTTTGTCCAAGTCAGTTGCCTGTAAACAGTCAGGGTTTATTTCTGAACTGTCAGTTCTGTTCCGTTGATCTATATGTCTAACCGTATGCTAAAATTATGCTCTTTTGATTACTGTAGCTTTATAATAAATTTTGAAATTGGGAAATGTAAGTCCTCCAGCTTGTTCTTGTTTTTAAAAATTGTTTTGTCTATTCTGAGTCTTTTGATTTTCCACATAAATGTTAGGATTAGCTTGTCAGTTTTTGCAGAAGTACTTGCTGGGATTTTGGTAGGGATTATGTTGAATTTGTAGATTGATTTGGGCACAAATGCCCTCTAACATTCTTTTGTCTTCCAATCCATGAACGTAGAATCTCTCATTTAAGTAGGTCTTTAATTTCTCTCAAGTATGTTTTGTAGTTTTCAGTATACAACTCTTGCATTTCTTTTGTTACAGTTATTCCTAAGCATTTTATCCTTTTTGATGGTATTTTGAATAGAATTGTATTCTCAACTTAATTCTTGGAGCTTTCCTTGCTAGTATATAGAAATACCTTTGGTTTTTGTACATTGACCTTCTATCTTTTGACTTTGCTGAACTTGTATATTAGTTTTATATGTTGTTGTGTATTCCTTAGGATTTTCTACATACAGGATGGTGTTGTCTGGTTGTCTGTGAATCAAGACAGTTTCACGTCTTCATTTCCAATTTGCATGGCTTTGTTTCTTTCTCTTGCCTAATTGCACTGGGTAGAGCCTTCAGTACAGTGTTGAATTGAAGTGTTGTCCGTGTTCTGTTCCTGATCTTAGGGAGACAGCATTCAGTCTTTGACCATTGCGGGTGATGCGAGCTGTAAGGTTTTCACAGATGTCTTTCCTCAAGTTGAGGAAGTTCCCTTCTTGTCCTACCTTATGCGGAGTTTCTTTTCTTTTTTAAAATCCTGAATAGGGACTAGATTCTGTCAAATGCTTTTTGTATATCTGTTGAGGTGATCATGTGATGTTTGTCCTTTATTCTGTGAGTAGGATATATTACGTTAGTTGATTGTTGGATGTTAAACCAGCTTGCATTCCTGGGAGAAATTCCTCTTGTTCTTGGACAATAATCCTTTTTCCACTGGGTTGGTTTTGCTAACATCTTATTGAGGATTTTTTTCTTGTGATGTCTTTGACTGGTTTTGGTATCAGGATATTCCTGGCCTCATAGAATGAGTTTCTGGAAAAGTTTGTGAAGAATTGGTGTTATTCCTTAGGTAAATGTTGGGTTAATTTACCAGTGAAGTAAGTTATCTGGGTCTGGACTTTCCTTGGTAAGAAGAGCTTGTTTTATTACTAATTTAATTTTTTTAAGCTTGTTATAGGCACATTAAAATTTTCGATTTCTTCTTGAGTCAGCTTGGGTAATTTGTGTCTTCCTAGGAATGTGTTTTTTCTTGTTAGTTATCTAATTTGTTGGCATAAAGTTGTTTCTAGTATTCACTTCTGATCTCCCACAGTTCTGTACGTTGGTAGTAATCTTCTTTCTTTAGTTCCCGATTTTGGTAATTTGTATTTTCTCTTTTGTCCTTTGTCAGTCTAGCTAAAGAATTGTCAACTTTATTAATGTTTCGAGAGAGCCAAATTTTTGTTGAATTGATTTTCACTATTGATTTTCTGTTTTCTGTTTGATTGATTTCTAGTTGTATTTTTAGTATTTCCCTTCTTTGCTTGCTTTCGGTTTAGTTTGCTCTTTCTAGTTTCTTAAGGTGGAAGGTTTGGCTATTGTCGAGGTCTTTTTTCTTTTGTCATGTAGGTATTGAAAGCTACATTACAAGCTTTAAACTAAAGTTTAAAGCTAAAATTATAATTTTGTCTCTAGGCACTATTTAGCTACAGCCCATAAATTCGGATATGTTGTATTTCTTCTGTCTTCATTTACCTTCAAGTAGTTTTCAGTTTTCTTTGGAATTTCTTCTTTGACCCTGGAGTCATTTAGAAGTGTTTACTTTCCAAATATTGATGGTTTTCCTAATTTCTTTATTTGTGGATTTCCAATTTCATTCTGTTGTGGTTAGAGAACATACTTTAATTTCAGTCCTTTTAAATGTATTGAGACTTTCTTTTTTCGCCTAGAATATGGTCTATCCTGGAGAATGTTCCCTGTGTGTTCTAAAAGGATGTGTATTCTGCTGTTGTTTGGGTGCAGTGTTCTAGAGATGTCAGGTCAAGTTGGTTGATAGTTTCTGGGTTAATCTATATTGTTTGCTCCTACTATTATGCACCACCCAGGCAGCTTTAATGTTCGTTATTAGCCTCTCATTGTTTTCAACAGACACTCCAGGAGGAAAGGCTGTTTGTTTTGGGTGATATCTGCATCAGGTCAGAAAAATAGAGCCTTGTTAATGGGGTCTTGCAGGGCACTACCAGACAGATGAAACGCGAGTTCTCTGGGAGTGGGGCTTTGCAGTTGTTCCAATCCTTTTCTGCCTCCCCCCATGGCTGCCAGATTGCTGATTTCCACTGAAATTGTGAGCTGTTTGTGTTGAGGGCTCCTGCAGAGCTGAGGAGAGGTGGATGGGAATAGGTCAGATTAAAATGCGACCAAGCTTGCTGTTCTGACTGAGAGTCAGCTGCTTTCCTGGAGTAAACATCCCCCAGATTGCTTGAAGTCTTTGGTTCTTTGTCAGAGTTTTGAAAAGTGGATTCTGACAGTTTCCCAGTGTTTTTGTTGCTCCACTATTTTCACCGACATTGCTCAATCCATGTCCTTTGAATGTAGTTACGGATGTGGTCGGATCACATCTGCCATTTTGCTCTGTTTCTTTATGTCATTTTTTTCTCTCTGCTCTTCCTTTGAGGCCCTCTTTTGTGGTTAATAGTTATTTTTCTAGCGGACTTTTTAAATTCCTTTGTTTGGTGTTTTACTATATTTTGTTTGTTTTTTTAGTAGTTGCTCTTGGGATTAAAATATGTGTCCTAATTTATCACAATCTACTTCAGGTTAATAGTGACCTAATCCTGAGGAAACTAACTTTGTTTCAACATTGCTCCATTTCCTCCTCTCTCGTTTGTGTGGTTGTTGTGATCTATACCACATCTTTCTACATTTGAAGCCCAGCAAAGCAATTTATAATTATGATTTTGTGCGATTGTCCTTTAAATCTCTTAAGTGATGAAGATAGACAAAATATATTTGTGCAGTGTTTTATATTTACCTTTATAATTACTTTGACTGATGTTCTTCATTTCTTCTTGTGATTGTTACTGACCATCTGCTGTCATTTCCTGTCAGCCTGAAGGACTTCTTTAGTTCTTGTTCAGACGCGTCTGCTCTCAGTGAATTCTGTCAGTCTTTGTTTGGTCATGTCTTTATTCCAGCTTCAATTTTTTTTAAAGTGTAATTTTGCTGGATATAGAATTAATGCTTGGTTGACAGTTTTTGTCTTTCAGACTTTGAATATGTCATTCTATTCGTTTCTGGTCTCCGTAGTTTCTGATGAGAAGTGAGCCGTGAATCTGATTGTTGTTGCCTTGTACCTGATGAGTCCATTTTCTTTGGGTGCTTTCCAGAGTTTGTTTTTTAACAGGTTAACTGTGTTTTGTTGAGCATCTTTGATCTTAGATTTATGTTTTTTCATAAAATTTGGTGGGTTTTCTGCCATTCTTTCTATAAGTGTTTTGTTCTACTTTCTTTCTCTCTTGCCCTTCTGAGACTCCCATTTCCTGACTGTTAATACAATTGATGTTGTGCCACAGGTCTCTGCAGCACCATTCGTTTTCTTTTTCAGTCTTTTTTTTCTCTATTTTTCAGAATGAATACTTTCTATTGCTATTTCTTCAAGTTCACTGATTCTTCTGCCATCTCAAATCTGCTGTTGAGCCTATATAGTGAATTCTTTATTTTGTTATTTTGCTTTACAACTTTAAAATTTCTATTTAGGATTTTTGTGTTTGTTTTTCTGTATTCAGCGTCCGTATTTGTCAAGTCATTGTCATCATGTATTCATATGGTTTTTTAACATGGTCTTAAAATAGTCTTTGAAAAACAGTTCATTGATATCTTTGATAAATCTAACATCTGGGTCAACTGCGTGTCAGTTTCTGTTGGCTGCTTTTTTCCCCCTGGTATATGTCACTCTTTCTTAATTCTTGTATTTTTTTTTTTTTTGTTAAAAACTGGAGTTTTTCATGATATATTATAACAATTTTGGATTCTGATATTTTTCATGCTGAGGATTTTTTCTTTTGTTTTGTTTTTTAATTTTTATGGACTTGATCTATAGCCTCAGCCTCCTGGGCTGTGCGTGGCCACTGATGTCTTTGCTCGGTTCCTCTTATTTTTTTAGCCTGACTTCCTGAGGGTTGCCCCCAGTCTGCATCCCTTTGTGGTCAGCCAATGATTTGGGCAGAGGTTGTGCTCAAACAACTTGAGCTTCTAAGGTTTCTACTCTCTACCTTTGATTGTCTGTAGGTTGGAACCACATCAAAGTTCAGCCTGTTCTCCAGTCTCCTCATCTTTACTTTCCACCGGTGCTCAGGTCTCATCTGTCCATTCGTGCAGTTTCTCAGAAAGCCGTGGATGTGGGCAGAGGCTTCTGTCGCTCTCTCTTTTCTAGCATTTTCCCATGAAATTTCTGGCTGGTCTGCCTCTCCTCTTGCCCCAATCACCATTGCAATCAGGCTCGTCGAGTTGTGCATTTTACTTGTTTGTTTCCTACTAGTTTGCTGATGGGCATGAGTTTGCACCCTCCAGTTTCAGCATCCAATGAAGGTCTGTGCATTCTGGCAACAAAGCTGAAGGTTTTCATGGCCAGCCCTGTCCTGTTCAAACTTCTGTGCTAACTGAGCTGGGGCAGAAGGAACAACACAAGACAGGAAGTCTGAAGTCTCCAGCTGTTCTTACCTGTAGTTCTCACAGTCTTCTGTGAATAATTCCTCAGTTTCTTTGTGTTTTATTGATTTCCCAGGCCGTGAAGTGGTGTTTTTTAAATAATTTTGTCCAGTTTTGCAGTTCTTTTTTGGTGAGAGCTTCACTAACTTCTTCACTCCACCATAGTTGGAAGTGCTCTGCTGGCACATTATTATAACACACATTACCGAATGCTGACTCTGTCAGGTGTTGTTCGAAGCCTTTTCCCATACTAGCAGATTTAATAACACAGTAGGTGCTCACCAAGTATTTGTTGAGTGTTGAATCAACAGCTACCACAAGCAATGAGAGAAAGCATAGGGTGCTGGGCATCCTCTGTGGACTCGCTTCTTTTCTATGTTTCCTGCCGTGTGGTCGGGGGCTGGCTCCTGCCTCCCCAGTGGGTCGTTTCTGTGGACCCAAGCCATTCCCAAAGGCCAGGGAACTGAGCTTTTTGACTCACACAGGGGTGCATGTGTATATGTTCCCTGTGAATGTGAGGAGAGAAAATATCACAGGGAAAAAGGAGGGATATGTCACTTTGGGATGACTTGATTAAACAAGTCACCAACACGTCAAATTTAAAGGAAATATTTAGCTAGCTTTCCTCAGGCCATGCTGCAAGTAAAAAGAAAATCTTTCTTTTGCTGAGGAAGAGTCACCCTGAGCTAACACATGTGCCAGTCATCCTCTATTTTGTATGTGGGTCGCAGCCCCTGCCTGGCCACCAAAAGTGGTGTAGGTTTGCATCCTGGAACCAAACCCAGGCCACCCTAGCAGAGCGCGCCGAACTCACTCACTGGGAACTAGTCCACATGGCCGGCACCCCCGCCAAGAAAATTCTTCACATTTGCTCGTTATTGGTCAGCTGGCTTTTCCTAAGGATTAGGTTTATATATAGTCTCTGAGATTGACTACAGAGGCCTGTGATAAACTGTAAACAGCCAAGGGACAGTGGGGCGTCATTTGGGTCACTGTAGAATTTGTTGTCCAGTTTGTTCGAGAGTGAACGTTGGGACATCAGGTGTAAGCTAGGACTATCCCAGGCCACCCGGGAAGGTGCTCACTCTGGGTTTTATGGGAAAGGAGCCGATTCTAAAGCCAGGCTGCCCTTGGCTTCAGCCCTACCAAATCCTCCGTTTCCTCATGTGGCCAGTGAAAGTGAGGATTGATAACATCACATCGCGTTTGGGTGAAACACCCAACAGAGTCACTGGGCTGTGAATGTGTCACTTTCGCTGTGGCTGTGGTATGAATGCTTCTTCATGGCAGGGCTTTGAGAATGTCACAGTGCAGTATCAGGGTCAAGAGGGTGCATTCTGGAATCAGACAGCCTCCACATCTTAGCCGCGTGACTGTATTAGACAAGTTACTTAATCTCTAGGAGCCTCGATTTTCTCCTCTATCGACTACTCCTCTTACTACCACCAGTAATGATAGTGAGTACGTGCCGTCGCTCTTACACATTAAGTCAAGTACTATTCACTGTAGGGGCTTTAGCTCTATTAACTCATTTAGTCCTGACAACAACCCAATAAGAGAGATATTGTTCTCAACTCCAGTTCACATAGAGGGAAACAGACACAGAGAGGTCAAGCAGTCTGTTTCAGATCACACAACTGGTCAGGGTCTACCAGCTGTAGACCCTCTGGTGTTGCCAAGATTCAAACTAAGGTAATGTTCAACTTTAGTGCTTTGCGAGACTGTGTCTTGGTGAATGGGGAGGATCTGATAACTAGATCCTTGGGTGAGTGTGAAGATGAAATGAGATAGTGCATCTCAAGCACTTAGCATGTAGCAAACATTCCATAAGTGTTGGTTGCTGTGTTAATAGTGTGTGTTCTTGGAATGGGTAAACAAGCTGCCATTTATTGCTGGAAAAACTGGACGTCCCAGATCAGTGAATGCTTTATGGGAACTTTTTTTCAGATTTCACCTGCCGCCTGTGGCCATGGATTCACACTGCTGTCCTCTAAAGCTAAGGATGGGACGAAAGTTTGGTAGATGGAACTCAACAGAGATTCTCAGTTTGGATTTCACAGGAGCCGAAAAGAGAAAATTGAGGCTCTCGCCTTGGCTTTTTCTGCTGTGATTTGCTGAGGAAGCTCCCTCTGATTTTCAAGAATCTGATGACATAAAGCAAACCGTAACAACAACATAGATGGAGTCTTGAAAGGCACATTGTTTGGAACTATCTGGACTAGATTATTTTCAGCCTGTTTGGTAAAGGTCCTTTGCTGATAAGTAGGGATGTTATTTTTTGGCCCCAGAGTGATGACCTTTGTTTCCTAGCTTGAGATATCCTGAGACACTCTACAGTGCCTAGAATGTGGTCTGGGCAAAAAATTCAATGAAAGCCTTAAGATGGAGGCTTTATTCCAGATATTTGAAATTGGATTATAAAATGTTAGAAATGATTTATGATATTTGCAAAAGTAGACACGAGTCAATCAATATGATGAGGACAATATGAAACATTTTTTAAAATAAAGGGGAATTACCCAGAAATACATACTGGACAAATCTTTCTTTTCATTTTTTTCCCTCTTCCCTCATTTGTATGCAAATGTCTGTTTATAGAATTTTGATCACAGTGTATATTTTGTTTTCTGCCTTTTTTCACTGAATTTCATATCAGAATCCTTTTACCCTTAGTATTGAAGTCTTTATTGGCTGTACGATGCCAAATGACATTTCTTTTTACCTTTTGTTAAGAATGATTGTAGACATATGCAAAAGTGGATGGAATAAGATAATGCACCGCATGGGCCATCACCAGCTTCCACCATCATCAGCTCATGACGATCTTGTTTTACACATTTCCCCCATGTTCTCCCTCAGCAAATTTAGAGCAAATCATAAGAAAATTGATTTCATTCATAAATATTTCAGTACATATCTAAAAACATAAGGACTGAAAAGAGTGGTAAGTATAGCATCACACCTAAAAATAATTAACAATGTAATCCCTTAATATCAAATAGTTTGTCAGTGTTCAAACTGACAGTTGTCTTATAAGTGTCAATAGATTTTTATTTTATTTTTAAAAATTTATTTGAATCAAAAGCTGGATAAGGTCTAGACATTGCAAGTGGTTGAGAAGACTTTTATAGTCTTTTAAGTCTGTTTGAATCTTTTATCCTTGAAATGCATTTAACGAAGAAATCTCATTGTTTATTCTATAGAATTTTCCAGTCTTCAGTTTGTTGAATGCATCCCTGTGGTGCTGGTTGACATGATCCTCTGTCCTCTGTATTTCCTGTCAATAGGTAGTTGGACCTAGAGCCAGTTTCCCTTTCAATGTTATATATTAACTTTTCCCAGGCCCTTAGGGGTCCATGCAGATAGTAATGGGGGATGTGAATCACTTGTCAGTATTTTAAAGTACTTCATATTTTCAGCTACTAATATGAGCTAACAACATTGTCCATTTTCTTTGATTTTGCCTAGAATCACATCATCTCATTGTGATAAACCAGTTATTTCATGCAGATCAAAAGCTCTGTCTGCAAATTATATCAGTCACTGATGAATATGGATGGGCAAGTATATTATTATAACATTCATAATGCCATTTATTTGGTGGATGAGATGTTTTTAAAGATGAGGATTATAGGAGAAGATAGGGGGTCATTAGTGAGGAGTATGTTGAGAACCAGTGCGTTTGCAGATCTTCTCCTCAACTCCAGACTCCACTGTAAATAGTCAAAAGTTCATTGTTTAAAACCTGTCAGAGGAATTCCATACATAGACCAATCTGGCCTCTCCAGTAGGATTATAAAGAAGAATAAGTTTCTGCTTTAATTCCTTTATTTTTTATTATTTATTTTTTGTGAGGAAGATCAGCCCTGAGCTAACATCCGATGCCGATCCTCCTCCTTTTTGCCGAGAAAGATCGGCCCTGAGCTAACATCTGTGCCCATCTTCCTTTACTTTATATGGGACGCCACCACAGCATGGCGTGACAAGTGGGGCGTCGGCGCACGCCCAGGATCCAAGCCAGCGAATCCCGGGCCGCCGAAGCACAGCGCGCACACTTAACCGCTTGCGCCACCTGGCCGGCCCCAAGTTTCTTCTTTAGAGTGACTTCTAGACAACATTTCATCTTACATGCTTATTTAAAAATTAAAATTTTCTATTTTGAATAGGTAACATATTTGCATAATTTAGAATCGTAATGGCGCCATAGAACATATGATGAAGAGTCTGCTTTCCACCTCTGTCCTCCCAGGATCATGATTTTTCTCCCTGTCGACAACCTGTGTTAACAGTTTCCTGTTTATCCTTCTGGAGAGATGTAATGCATGTGCGAGCAAATGCATCTACAAATGTATTCTTTTTGCTTCCTTTATTAGAAGTGGTGTCATATAACATGTGCTGTTTTTCACCATACTGAGAAATCCTAGTGGCTATTGCAGAAAGTGGCTATTGCTTTTACTTTCCTGAAAAATTCAAATGGTGTGAAATGACATGTGAAGAGCTTTCTTTAATAAGACTAAGGATGCTTTTCAGTAACCCCATGTGTCATGGAGGCAGTGTGGTGCAGTGGGTTGGACTTGGGGGCCAGGGTTCTGGTCCTTGCTGTGCCACTAACTTATGTGGCTTGAGTAAGTCATTCCGATCTCACTGTGTAACAATGTAGGGGTGGGGCAGTGTCATCTCTCATGTTAGAAGTGCTCTGACTCTGCGTCAGTGCACTCGCCCTGGTTGTGTTTGTTTCAGCGAGGGGAGACGCGTGTGTTTTGGAGCTCTCACCTGTCCCACTGCCTCTGGACAGACCTCAGGAGACACAGGTGCTACAGGTCTCCTTTGGCAGCGCCCACTGTCGTCCTGACAAGACGGTGAAGGACGTGAATTGACCTGTTCAAGATTGATGGATGGTGGGGGGACCACTTTCTTGCCATAGGGCCTGAAGTGGCCCATTTGATTGACCCACATCTGATTGTGAGGCTGTTGGAATTTCCCGAGCAAATCAGGAGCATGGCTCAAGAGACTATGTTGGGCAGACTTGGCTGACTCTTTTCTGTTCTCTGCTCTCTGTGGTTCTTGGGAAATCTGAGGTATATGTAAACATGACAGTGCACACCAGGCAGCCTCATCAACGCCTGCCTTTGTTGTGAAGTCACTGAGCTGGGCTACGTGTGTAAACGGCTTTTCCCTTGTACTGAGAGAAGCCTGTTTGCTAACACTTCCTCCAAGACGCGGGGCTTTCAGAGTCCAGGCTCCTGGGTAACCCCGACCGTCTCCAAAAAAGTGGTTATTCCAGGGAAGGCCAACTTGATGAAATTCATCACATTTCATTTTCTGGCTAGGGTTCTTTGTAGGAAAAGCCGAAGGTGGTGTTTAGGAACTCTTTCCAGAGGGGACTTGGCCTTGAGGGCAACCTGGTGACAGGTGCAAGGAATGGGGTGTTATGAGCGGTTCGGGGGATTCGATTGGAGACGTAAAAGAAACTCCACTCCAAACAAATGGACTGAAGGTATATCTTATTATACAGAGGATAGTAAAGGCGGTAGTCCTCCAACAGATCAGAATAGGTCAAATAATAAGAGGGAAAAACACCAGCTCCATCAGAATGGGAAACCCCTGATCAGCTGAGATAGCGGCAGATTCGAATAGGTCATATAATAAGAGGGAAAAACATTGGCTCGATCAGAAATGGAAAAACATTGGCTCGACCAGATCGACTGAAGGGAAATGACACAAGGCAACCGGAAAGAGAAACACCAGGTTGACCGAAAAGAGAACACATCAGATCAATTACTTCACAATAAATCCATTACTCACAACATCCACGCCCCAGTACCGAGAGAGTCCTGTCAATCGACATGGGTGTGTGGGAATCACACGTCCTGGGCAAGGCGTCCCTTCCACAAGTGGAACTCTCACCAGGCCTCGCTTTCCAGCAGTTTATATAAGCAGTTACAGAGTTTACAGAGCAAGCATTCAGTGTTTCCATGCACAAAAGGTTATCAGTGGCGTACATGCACTGAGCACCCTGGCTGTTGTCGCAGCCCAGTAGTTGTGTACGTGCGTTGGTTTGTGGTTATCGTCCCAGCCCAGCACAGATGGTCAGTCAGGCCCAGGCTGTGGCGCCCGAGGGCCTTGAAATTTTTACACATTGCAACTATGTTCATGGGAGAAGGGCCAGTTCCCACCACTCAGAAAGCAGCTTTTATATTTCTTTTTGTGCTGGTGGCTGTAGGTCAATGGAGTGGCCAAACATGGCTGTACTCATGTCAAGACAAGGGGGTGCTGAGTCCTTTCACAGGAGGTGCTCGCCTCTCATGGAATTCCTGAGAGGCAGAACGAGGGCCCAGAGGAGAAGCAGAGGGAAAGTACAGGTGGCCCAGCCTGTTGCAGCATGTCTGGACCCCAGCATGCCTGGAGGTGTGCCTGCACTGGCTGGGAATATTGGAGAAGGAAACCCAGTGGCAGTTGGGTGAGCAGTTGGACTAGGACCACTTTCCAGACCCCCTTCCAGTCCTGACATTCTTGGGTTCCACACACCTGTAGAACTGATTTCATTGGTGGTGGTATTCTTTAGTCTTCAGCCTGGCAAACAGCTATTACGGACAATGTGGAAGGAAGGTGGTGGAAAATGAACCTTACAGGTGAGTTCCCACAAGGACTACCCCTCCCCAAGTTGTGTTGAGCATTAAACATCTCTGGAGTGATTACTGTGTGATAGAGTCACAGAGCAGTACCAAGCAAGGTTCCTCAGGCCTGAGAGGAGCAGTGAGCGCTCCACGGAGAGCTGTGGAGAGTGTTGTTCCATCTCAGGGGGAGCTCCGTGCATCAGCCTGGTGGGAGGGCAGGTGCATGAGCATTGATTGGGATGGCTAGACCTTCTTTGGATTCCTTCTTTATTTTTAGCCAAATTGATTAACTTCAAAAATTCCTCTGTTTCAGTTCTATTTCTGTTGGTCTTTAAAAAAATTTCCCTCTAGTTCCTCGCGTTATGCTGGTGGGTTTAAACACCAGTCTCAGCTCTGGCAGCATATTAAAATCACCAAGCGATTTAGTTTGTATTATTTTACCTTTGCACCTGTGTCTAACTCTGCCTTCTTTTTGACCTAGAGAGTTTCCCTAACAGTTACTATGTGTGTGTATGGGGCCGCCAGTGAGGAATGACAGAGGAGAGGCCAGAACCCCACAATGCTTACCGTGACCATATGTCTTGCTTCTCCCCAGATTGCCCTCAGCCATTAGCAGAAGTCACAAAGTCCATAGAACGCAGGCCTTCGATGGACAGGTGGTCCAGGTAAGAGGCGTGGGCTGAGAGCTACTCATTCTGCCCCTTAGGGCACTTTTGAAAGGGGGAAACTGGGGGGGGTGATGGGAAATTTTTAGGCGGATTTTCTGAATTAATAAATTATTTTATACAAATGGTCGCCTGGCTACTGTAGGCCAGGATGTTCAGTACTGGAACATGGGGTACCAAGTTGAATAAGGTTTGGGGGGAAAACACTCTAGTGGGAGAGACAAGTTGAAAAAACTAGCTGTACCTGAGTGTGCCCAGGCTCTGTGTGTGTTTCAGGCTGGCTTTATCTTGTTCACCATTTATTCCCATGTTTGGGGCAGTTCCTGGCACATGGTAGATATCTATAATCAATACTTAAATACATAAATGAATGCATACCGAAAGTGCTATAAGAGTAGCAAAGGGGAGTCATTAAGTCTTCCGGGGATGGAATGGAAGGCACAGAAGGCATCGTGGAGGAGGTGACAGAGGAATTTACCAGATAGACCAGGAATGGGTGGTGGGAAAGGTTTCATGGCAGAGGGGAGGTGGCAGGTGGAGCCTTTAACTGCTGAGAGCATGTGGGGTGGCTGGAGTTTGGTATGCTTACAGGGGAGTGCTGTGGCATAGGCTGGAAGACAGGTGGAGAGTGAGCGATGCAGGGTTTTCTAGGGTTGGGGGAGGAGGTGATGAAGGCCACTTGGGAAGGCGTGGGGAGAAGGGACATGTGGAGAGACATGTAAGGAGGATTGACCAGATTTGGGGCTTGATAAGAGGTCCAGGGAGTGAGCTAGAGGGAATGGAGCCTGACTCCACTGGCAAATGAGTGGCTGCTGATGTTCTCAACCCGGATGGGGGAGTCCTAGAGGAGGAGGCTCGTGTTGAGTGGGAGACAGAAGCAAGGAGGAGGTAGAGAGTGAAATTGTTTTTAGTATGCAGTAGAGTATAGTGCGTCTTGCACAGACTTGAAAGTCCCATGGATGCGAATTCAAGTCCCTGCTTCCCCACATATTAACTGGATGACTTTGGGCAAGTTACCAACCTTCTCTGAGATTCAGTTTCTTCGTAGGTGTTCTTGGTTATTGACTTAGCACAGTGCCTGGCATAATAAGCATTTAGTAAACGGTGCTTTTCATTAGGCAGTTAGAAAAGCAGGTCTGGAACTCAGTAAAGTTGTTGGGAATGGAGATAGCAGTGTACAGGTGACAGAGAAAGCCTTGGAAACGGATGCAGCCTCCCAGGGGAGTGTGAAGAGGAGGAGAGAAGAGGGCAGAAGACAGACCTTGGAGAAGGATTCCAACACTGAAGGGTAAGGAGTAAGGCTGAGCTAGGGAGCAAGACTGGAAGCTATGGGAGAGGCAGAAGAGAGAGATGGGGAAGAGAAAGGCTTGTGGAGAAGGGAGTGGTTCTTCAGGGATGGACTGGGATGGAGGAGCTCTTGGGTCTTCTCCTTAGGACATCTGGCCCTTTCCTTTAGCAAGAGCCGCATCAGTGGAGGGGCAGGCAGAAACCAGGCTGCAGTGGAGTGAGAAAGAATAAGAAGTGGAGGTTGTGTGGGGCAGCCTGCCTGGACTTGGCCCCCTCAGGTTCAGGAGCAGTAGGGAATGCTCCCGTGCTTTGGGTCCTCTGAGCAGGACACTGGGCTGCCAAGGATTTCTTCTCATCAACCTTCCCTCTGTTTGTCTGATAGATCGCTTGTGGTCAGGACCATAGTCTGTTCCTAACGGATAAAGGAGAAGTCTATTCTGATGGATGGGGCCCAGCTGGGCAAACAGGTAGTGGACCTTACACCTCCTTGGGATGGTGCAGTCTGGAGCTGTGAGCAGTGGGGCTCTCATGGGTTTGAACCACCTGCCTTCATTTGACTCTTACCTCTCTTATCACTTCCTGGGGACACTGTTCTGTTTGTCCCTTCCCAGTTCCCTCATCCCCAGCTCCCATGGAAAGGAACCAATAAAGGATTGGGTGGAGGATTAGAGCCACCCCTCAGCAGAGGAGCTGTGAGCCTTTCTCTCAGCAGAGACAGGAAGCTGTGTGAGGCTTTCAAAGAGAAAACAAGTGTCCCCTAAAAGGAGCTTGATGTTCACTGATTTGAGAAGAATGTGATTAATGCAGGGAGGAATGATTGAGACATTTTCTCAAGCTTGTATATTTAACCTTTTTGTTTCTGATATTGGTCTGAAGAGAGGGCCATTAATATAAGACTAAATCTTGTAGAAATCCTCAGTAATCCTACCAGCAGATGAAATCATCTTTGTTCATTGTCTACTGTTTTCTTCCAATCCTCGTTCATATGTGCACATTTTTTCCCCCAAAGCCACAGTAGATAGTTGTATGTCATAGCTGCACATCCTTCTAGTTGCTGTATGTGGGACACGGCTTCAGCATGGCCGTAGAAACGGTGCGTCGGTGCGTGCCCAGGATCCGAACCCGGGCCGCCAGCAGCAGAGCGCGCACATTTAAGGGCTAAGCCACGGGGCCGGCCCTTTTTTTTGATGAGAAAGATTCGCCCTGAGTTACCATCCGATGCCAATCCCTCTCTTTTGTCTAACGAAGATTGCCCCTGGGCTAACATCTGTGCCCATCTTCCTCTACTCCACATGGGATGCCGCCACAGCATGGCTTGACAAGTGGTGCATCGGTGCACGCCCGGGATCAGTACCTGGGAGTCCCAGGTCGCCGCAACGGAGCGTGCACACTTGACCGCTCCGCCACAGGGCCGGCCCCCATTTGTGCACATTAGTATACAGTAATCACAGCATAGGTGTGGTTTTATATGCTTGTTTTATCATTTATACTTACATAAAGCATTTTTCCATGGTGGTAATATTTTCACAGTTACAGTTTTTAATATTTGTATGATATAGCATCAATTTAATTTATCATAATTAATAATTAATTTAACCATTTTATTATAAAATTACATGAGCATTTCCCTGTTGTCAGGTGGCATACTTCTTTGGAGACGGAGTGCGGTGGCCGTTGGAGATATTATGACATTTATCTTGTGTGCATACGTGACTTTTTCTTTCGTTTGGATTATTGCTCTAGAATAAATCCCAGGAGTGTCAAAGGAGTAGGATATTTTTATTCTTGTCAGTATGTATTGTTAAATTGCTTTCCAGAAGTTTTATCAGTTGATACTGCCAGCAGCAGTGGGTAGAAGTACCACTTGAATTTTGTGGGTGAGGCATCGTGGGGGGGCTTAGCTGGGTCTTTGGCTCTGAGTCTCTCAAAGGCTGCAGTCATCGTAGGGTTCCACTGGGAAGGCTCTGCTTCCAGGAGCACACCGATGGTTGTTGGCAGGATGCAGGGGCCCCAATTCCTTGCTGGTAGTTGTCCAGCAAATGGTTGCTGGCCAAGCCTTCCTCGGTTCCTTGCCATGTAGGCTTCTCCATGTGGCAGCTCCCAACATGGCAGCTGGCTTCGTCAGAGTGACCAAATGAGAGGGTAAGACGGAGTGCCAGTGAGACAGAAGCCAGTGTCCTCTCATTTAATCTGGGCAGTGACCTCACCTTCACGTTTGCTGGCCTTCTGCTTGTGAGAAGCAAGTCACTAGGTCCAGCCCCCACACAAGGGAGTACACGTGGGTGTGAACAGCAGGAGACGGGGCTCACTAGGGGCCATTATAGAAGTAGCCTGCCACAACCATGATCTTGACTGTGGCCTGAGCCTCCCTCTGTCAGTGACAACAGTGATTTCTTTCCAGTGGCCCTTGCCAGAGCACAGTTAGGTAAAGAAGCTCTCTGCGAGCCAGGCAGCAGAGGCCAGGCCCCAGCTCTGCCAGCCTCGCTCACCTAGGTGTACACTTTCTGGGTCAGTAAACCCCTCTTTTCCTTTTGAGTCAACTTAGGGACCGTTGGTGTGCCGCGGTCTTCACCAAAGCACTTAGAATCTGTCTTTCCAAAGTTATCCCTCAGCAGAGGCACCAAGATCAAATCCTGCTGGAAAGCTAAGTTGGCCACACTTCGTCCTCCAGACCGCTGACCCTCCCATCTTTCACTCTCAGCAGAAGAACCTGCCTCCTGTTTCATAGGGGAAACAGATGCCGTCAGCTGAGAAAGCCCTCAGTTTCCCACTCGGACTCCTGCACACTTGCCTCTACCTGTCCCCGCCCTGGGTCCCTTCCCTTTACAGTGGTGGGGGAAGCGTGTCTCTTCCTGCTGAAGCTGATGATTCTCTCTGTGCCCTGGATCCCTTCTCCCCCCGTTCCTCAGAAGCCTCACTCCATCTGCTGGGCCTTCTTCCCCACAACTTCAGCCTCTCCCTCTCTACTCGTCCCTCGCCATCAGTCTTGACACCTGACTCAGGTGTCTTCCATCTTAAGAGGCCCTGTGTGGAGCCCTCCACATCCTCCCATTCCCCCAAGTCCCACCCCTTCGCTTCACCTCCTGCCTCCCCTTCTAGGCGAGAGTTCTCAGGAGCTGCATTGACTTACTGTCCCCATTTCTTCGTCTCCTTCTCATTCCTCTGTCCGTTCCACTCAGCTTCCACACTGATCAGTTTGCTGAGTGGCTCTTGCTAGGGTTACGGTGACCTCCATGTTGCTGAAAACAATAATAAAGAACCTGGAGACCATTGTCCAATCTTTCCCTTTCTTGATCTCTCAGCAGCGTTTGACATTGGCCGTGACGTGCTGAGCATCTTGGTGAAGAGCAGTCTTCCTTTCGCCCCTGTGACTGGGCTCTCCGAGGGCTCTCTTCGTTTCTCGTTCCTTCTGGACTCATTTCCTGGCTCTCCTCCTGGGCCAGGCCCTCCCATGTCGGAGGTCCCCGAGGCGGGACTGTGCTCTCCTCCTTTCCTCTGCCTTCTCCTTCAGAAGGTCTCACCCTCACCGTGGTTGCAGTCACCGTCTGTGTGCTCAGGACTCTCCAGCTGGCTGGTGAGGCCAAGCCTGCTGTTCGGAGGTGCGAACATCTCTCAGTGCCACTTGACGTTTTCCCTTGGCCGTCTCTAAGCACTGTGAGTTCAGTGGGTCCAAAAGTGAACCCCTGCTCGTCACCCCCCCCCCGCTCCTTCTCCACTGTTTGCCACGTCCACTCACGTTCCCCTCTAGGAATCATGTCCCTTCCCTACTTAGAACCCTTACCGTCTCCCCATTGTGCTTAGAATAAAGACCAGACCCTTCCGTGGTCTACAGCATCCTGCATGACCTGCCCTCCCTGCTCCCCACTGGCGTCTTGCAAATATTCCCCCTCGTCCCCTGGCTTCATCCACTCGGCCCTTGTTTAAACTCCCTCAGTGGGCCATGGCCCTTCCCTCCCTGTGCAGGTGCTGTCTCCCCTACGTGGAATACCGTGCTCTCCCCTCCCCTCCACACTCCTACTCATCCCTCAGACTACGTGGATAGAGTGAAGCCTCCCGACTGCTCCTGCCCATGAACTACATCAGGCTCCCTGACGTTCCCTCACGGAGGCCCCTGTCCTGCCATCCTTGCAGTCAGCACAGATTAACTGGGTGTTAATTTTGGCTGACCTCTGCCTCCTCCACTAGACTGAACTCAGAGAGAGGGACCGGGTCTCTTCCTTCCCCTCATGTTCCCATCACCAGTTAGATGTTTAGCTTATGTTTACTGTTTGGGACATATTTGTGGGGTGAATGAATGACCTGGCACTTATCTGCTCTTTCCGTTCACCAGAATCCTTCCAAGTTCTCACAAGTTTGTCTTCCTAACAGTATGGACCCTTCCTGTGACTCGGGTGAATGTCCCCCGATACTTGCCCTTCTCAGGAGTGGGGACGGTTAAGCATGTGGCATGTAGGGGCACAGGCTGTGCTGTATGAAATGGTGAGAGCCTCTTGCAGGCAGGTCATTGGGAAGGTGTAGAGGGGTCGATGGCGAAGGGTCGGTGTCTGTTGGATTCACAGGCACAGACCTCAGCCTGAGGGAGGGAACGTGGCTGTGGGAAGACCTAGTTAGAGTGAGTTCAGTTAATAGAGGGTGAGGGTGACGTTCCTGACAGAACGATAGTAGCCCTGGTTTCTCTGTAGACAAATAGCTAGCCCAGAGCTTAGTAATTCTGTAGTAAACCTCTGGAGTGGAGAAGGAACTGCTTTCTCCCCTCCTGTCGCCTGGGCCAGAGACTCTGGCCCTGCCTTCTCCAGAGAGGCTGCACCAAGAAACAGAGACAGAGGGAGAAGAGCCTTAGGGTTTCGACGCTGAGGTCCATGCCCCTGGGATGAAACATCTGGCACCACTGATGAGTATTCCACTTTTTATAAGCAAAACATCATTTCTGAGAGTTTTCAGCATCTGGCCAGAAGTTGTTTTATATTTGGCTTGCTCTCCTGGTCAGTGTGAAACTTAGAGCTGTTAGTAGGGGGATAACTGCCCTTCTGAGGCTCTCCTGTGTTCACATGGGGTTTCTGGGTGATTTGTTGACTAGGCCCCTCCAGGTTGCCCTCCAGGTGTGGGAAGTTTGTATTCTGAGCTTGGTTTGTTTGCTTGACATACGCCAAGAGTAAGAATTTAAAAGAGGAGAAAAGAAACTGATTCTTTTCCAAGTGTAATTAACGTGATTTTGCCAACCAAGGAGGAGAAAACAATCCCTGTGTATCGAAAGCATCCGAGCGGTGCAGTTTGAATTTCTGGTGAGGAGAGCTGCACTTGGTTTGACTTACTGACCGCTGTTTTTACTGTCATGTAGAAGGACATGTTTTTGTCTGAGGCTACGGAATTCTTGGCAACGGAACAAACCTAGTGGAAACCGCTCTTCCGGAAATGATTCCACCCACTCTCTTCAGCTTGATGGAGTTCAACCCAGAAGTCCAGGTTTCCTGCATTTGCTGTGGACTCAGCCACTTTGCTCCCCTTACCAGTAAGTGGCGAAGCCTGTGTGGCCCCAGTGACGGGCCGAGCTGCACTCTCTTGGGTTCATCCTAAGCCGTGGGCAGCTTTCAGTGTCCATCCATCCAGTGGAGGGGCGCCCCGCGTGGATAATTACAGTGAGCAGCTCATCCAGATGTTGTTTGGCTTGAAGTTGTATAATGTGTGTCTTTTTTCATCCTGGAGTTTTGTTTTTGGTTCCTTTGGTTTGTGGTTGGGCTCATGTGAAAGTGAATTTTCTCAAGAGGATGCCAGTCGGTGGTAGGAGGTGGACCCTCGAGAATGTCAGGGTGCTGGGGAACCCAGCAGAGGTTTGATGAATCCCCGGGAGAGCCATCGGGAAATGAAAGTGTGGGGCTCATCCCGCTCCTGGCCAAGCCCAAACCCTGACCCAACCCAGGAATGAGGGACGGCAGGACGCTGATTTGTCAGATACCCTGAGGTTTTGTGGAGGGAAATATGCCCCATTTCTCCAAAGTGCCAGGACAGAATGATCAAAGCCAAGGCTGGAATGGAGCTGTTCTTGAAGGTTTGCCCAGTTACAAAGCCGTCAGACACCCAAGTGCCTCCCGCCCTCGGATGTGCGCTTTCCTTGATTGCCTCTCCCGTTCCACCACAGTAACTGTCAGGTCAGTCTGCTGCTCTTTAGTTGACCTGACTGGTAAGACTGAAGAAAATTAATTTCATTTTGTGGGGATCCTCACGTAAATTCGCTATTTCCTTGCACCTAAGAATGTTAATTTGTAAATCTCAATTACTCATCTCTGGTGAGTCATTGTTTTCTATTTAGGCGTCTGGGCCGGGACAGAGTGGGGTCATCCTCGTTAGTGTTCTCTGGCCCTACACTACTGTGAGGACTATCCAGAGGCCCCCCCGACCCAGAGTCCTGACTGCCCTTCAGTTGTCGTCTGAGGTTCAGATCTCAGGCCTGTAACACACACGGGCTGTGGCGTGGACTGTGGGGGGGTGACTGTGTGCACAGCACCCTCGGTCGCAGTGATGACCGGGGTAGTCCCTCAGCACCGTCACTCGGAGTCAGCACTTCCATATGCTAATGTCTTGAGGGTGCCAGACTCTTCTAAAGCTATTTTGATTTAAAAACTAAGAGTCATTATGGACTCAATCTGGAGGTATCAATGATCTACGGCTTAAACTGTGCAGAGTCACATCCTTGGAAATCCATATGAAATGTGCAAAATATTCAACTAGAGTACACTGTTTTCTGTTTGCTGTCATGCCATGTGGACGTTTTGGGTCACACCAAAATGAAATCCGCTTCTAGATTTCCCCCGAGACCCCACAGCCACCCTCCAGGTGCCGTGACTGTCCTCAGTAGAGGGAGCATCAGAGCTTGGGTATCTCTCCTTCTGTGCCCAGCGTTTGCATGTGGTCAGCTGGGAGTTGGACTTGGTTGGTTTCCCCTGAGATCTGCTAACCTTTTGGGGGCCAGACTGAATTGTTCTATTAAACACGTAAAATCTGAGGGTGGAGTCCCCAGGGTGGTGGTCAGACCAGAGGGGCTCTGATGGATGGGAACAAAAGGATTCCTTATTAATCAGCCAGATTATTTTAGTCCTGGCTTCTCCATGTCTTGTCTACTTCTTCTGCTTCTCAGGTGGAGGTGGTAAAATGGGGCCTCTGTGCCAAGGAGTGCCCAGAGCTGATGTGGACAGAAGTGGGGTCTGAAGGCTGGGTAGCAGGAGGCTGCCCCACCAGGTCTGGGGTCCCGTCCAGAGGTGGGCATTCCCGAGCCCAGTCTAGATTTGTTCTCCTGGACTGTCCTCTAGAGCACTTCGTCCGTTCTTGTCCCTCGTGGCACTTTTTACAGTTTGTAAACACGTATATATTGGTTTGATCGTTTGTTTCTTTCTAACTGTTTGACTAGCTCTTGTCCCATGAGGACAGGAACCGTACGTGTTCACTCACTGTCGTGTCCCAGCTCCCAGCACACAGACATCGACCCGGCCCAAAGAGGTGCCCAGTCACCCTGTGTCCCTTGACCAAATGCTCCCGAGATGTGGAAACCCAGACAAGGGATGACGGATGGAGGTCTCCCTCTATTAGGGCATGACCAGGACTGGAGGGTGCTCAGACTTCAGGACGTGTGGAGGGCAGGGTGTGGTCGGATGTGACTGTGGGTGAGGGGTGTGCATAAGGGACGAGCAGAGTGGGCCATGACTGTGGGTGAGGGGCGTGCATATGGGGCGAGCAGAGTGGGCCGTGTCCAGGAGCCTCCTGGGCCTACAGCTCTGTGCATGTACTCTTCTCCATGTGACGGACACACCGTCATTCTGGGCTTGCACATGTCTTTGGTTTGGGGGTAGTATACCTTTCCCTTCAAAAGGAGGCATTAATGCCTGGTAGAAATTGAAGTTTAACATTGGGCTCTGTTTGTACCTGGTTCTAGAAAGCGTATTCTCATGACCCTTCCTCTTCTTGGTGACTTGCCTCTGGCCTAGCCCAGCCAAGCCACCCTTTTCCTTTCTGTGCAGACAAAGGAGAGCTGTTTGTGTGAGGCAAGAACATCCGAGGGTGCCTGGGAATCGGTTGCCTGGAAGACCGGTATTTGCCATGGAGCGTAAGGCTGGACTGGACGGGCGTGAGTGCGTGCCCACAGAGCAGACTACCTGATGTGGCAGCAGCGTCCAGTGTGCGGCTGGGCCAGGACCAGTTCCCTGGGCACTGCTTCCCCTCCCAGGTCCCAGCTGGCCTCCTCCTGCCCCAGCGCACCCTCTGCCAGGGCATCAGGAGAGAGCGCGTAGTGGTGAGGAGCCAGAGCGAGCGCCCAGCAGCAGCTTCTCAGGCTGCAGGCTCCCTGGCGCTGCGCTCCTTCCTGGGGCTGTGAGTGAGCAGCCTGTGCAAGCAGGGGGCAGCCTGACCAAGGGTTCCAGTCCCCCTGTGCCCTGGAAGAGGCCCTGTCAGAGGCTGTCCACGGGCACGTGGAGCAGAGAAACAGAGGCCCCCCGGGGCCTCAGAGAGGCAGAAGCTACAGGCCAGGCTCCACAAGGCCCAGAGGGGCTCCCAAGGGGGAAAGATTTGAAATGACAAAGCTGGCGTGCCAGGAGCTGTTTGCAGAGGCCCGTTTGGAGGAATGTTTTACATGCATTTAAAAGAAAGCAGGATATTTAATATTTAGAGTGCCTTACCACAGCCACCAAAGTGAAAAATAATGTTTTTCATACCGGGGAGAATGCAATTAGACCAAAAGGCTCATTTCAGTGTTAAAGTGTTCTTTCTTAAATTGTAGTTTATATTACTGTTTACTAAATCAGTTCTTCTAAACAAAGCTATTGATGTTTTTGAACACGGAACATACGTACTTGGTACAAAGTGTCTTATGAAAACTAAGTCTCCCGTCTCTTGTCCCAGAGGCACCACCGGTTCTGGTTCTCATGTTGCCTCCAGAGACAGACTGCGGAGAGTGCGTGTGTGTGCCTGCGCGCGACCGTATGCACGCACAGGCCTAAGTATTTCCTTTGAAGGCTGGATTCTAATAATGTCTTTTGAAATTGTGAGAAGCATTTTTAAAAAACACTTGTAAAAATGCAAAAAAAAATGTATAATTTAAATACAATAAGGATTTATCTTTCAAAAACCCACTGCAGAGTGTTTCGAGGCACTTTGGTGTTTCAGGGGCTGTTTCCATCGGGCCTTCCCTCTGCCGCTGGCTCTGTTGGTTCCCTGTGACCTCGGCAGGCCCACAGACACAGAAACTGTTTCCACCATTAGCTTCGTTGCTATAATTTATCCTTTTTTTCCCTGCGAAAAGTCTGTCTGCAGGCTCCGGGCTCCTGTCACTTCAGCGAGTGTGTGAGGACACCCTGAATGCAGTGACCATGGGCCACTCCGACGTGTCTTCTGGCTGTCCTGACTTCTTACACTCAGGCTCTGTCCTTCTGCATGTATTGGGGTCTGTAGAGGAGGCCAGTGCACAGCCCGAGTGGCAGGTGTGGCCTGAGAAGGTGGAGGGACTCTCATCACACGGTGGCCACCATTATCTTTCTCAGTGGATAGCCGTTCCCAGGGGCATAGGTCTCAGTCTTCTGTTCCCTGAGCACCCGCCAGGTGTACATGCTGCCAGTCCATGATGATTTCTGGCGGGGACGGGGGTCTCTTGCTGGCACACAGACCCTGACATCAGTGAATCCAAAACACTTGGCCTGCCATTCTCGTCAGGTCCACCCCTGACTCACTCAGGAGAGTCTTGTCCTGATCATGCTTGTTTCTTGAATATGTGGTTGGCTCGCATTTTCACGAGGTCAGGAAACACCTACTGTGCACTCACTGTGTTCATGTGACACAGTCAGACGCTGAGAACCACGCGGCAGGAAGAGTGCTCTGACTTGGCACAGCGGGTGACAATCTCGCTGAGCACCTGGCACAGGGTAGACACTCGGGCTGCGTTTCTGAAGATCCACACTGTTCTCTCTCCTCATGGGCAGCCCTGGTCAGGTCCCAGCACCTCCTGACAAGCAGCAGAGTTACTCACAACTCTGAGGGCCGTTCTCCCCGCAGGGGCAGCATGGGAGCTGCTCATTGCCTCGGCCTAACCATGCAGCCTGACCTTCCCAGAGACCACTTCAGATGGCCTTGGGGGTGGCCCCCAGCACTGGGGTGGCTCTGTGAGGTCTCCATTCTCCTGGGGCCTGCCCTGCCCCAGGATTGAGCCCCAGGAATGTATCCCCTCCCCCAAGGAGCCCACACTTGCCTTTCTCTCTCCCAGGGTGCATCACCCAGCTACCCTCAGACGCTCATGCTGTGGCGACCAAGAAACCCAGCCTTTCTTCCACACCAACCTTGATATTTCTCATGGAACAGCCCAGATTGAGCTTGAGCTGGAGACAGTGCTTGGAGTCCCTCTTGCTGTGATTTTCTCGGGGCCACACTGAGGGCATGCTGAGCAGTCAAGTTTAAAAGGAAAAATCCCGAGAGTGTGGTCACCTCCTTGAACCAGGAGTCCATTGACTTGCTAGGGAGGCAAACATGTGGGATGTAGCTGGTGTGGGGGCTGCCCATGAGGAGCAGAGAGACTTGGTCTTGCTGTCGCTCTGGTAGGGTGGTGCCAGCTGAATTGCCAGAGAAGAGCACAGGAATCTGTGCCCATCAGAAAAATGGCCCTTGTGAGTCCACCCTCAGAGACGGAAACTGAACAGGCTCAGGCTCATGACCGAAAGCTGTTCCACAGCTAAGTCATCCACCCTCATTACAGCGGGAGAACACTGAAGATGAAGCAAAGGCCTGATTGGGTCCCTGTTCCTGTCTGACTGTACGCCAGGAGCTGCCAGGTGCAGGGGATGCAGTGGTGAGAAGGACGCGTTCATTCCAGCTGGCGCATCTGGGTGCAGGCTGCCTCTAATGAGTCTGACCTCAAACTAGGGAATCAAGATGAGGCCGCCTGCTCTGGGGGCCATGTTCATGAGGGGATTCCTTTGGGCAGATTCAACCCTTTACCCTGGGCCTCACAACCTTGCCTGTATGATAGAATCATCTGGGAGGTTACTGATTGATTGTTTTGATGTATGCGAATGATCCAAAAAAAATAAAACGCTGGGCCAATGTAAAACTCGTACATGAAGTTCTGGCATTATTCATAATAGCCAAAAAGTGGAACCACCCAAATGTCCACCAACTGTTGAATTCGGTACAAGTGTCTGTGTGAACGTGTTCTCAGTTTTCTCAAGTGTATACCTAAGAAGTGGGATCACTGGTGCCTTCATTTAATTTTTTAAGTTTGGACACTTACCACATATTTCATGACACGCTCGGTGATCTTGAGTCCAAGACACGGAGTATTAATTGCCCTGAAAACAACGCGGGCTGTTCCCTATAGGCTCCTCAGAGACTCTGCCTGCTCTCCGAGGTTCTCCCGGGACAACAGGACCCTCCCGGTGTCCCAAGCTCATCAGGGTGGGAGATGGGCCTGGGTCTCGCTGACGCTGCAGAGCTTCCCGCTGGATCAGATCAGGTCCAGAGCTCCTGGAAAAACAGCTCAAATGAGATGCTCCCCCACCAACATTTGCGAGGTGGGAGCTCCCGGTTCTTGCCTCCGTCCTCCTCCTTCTTCTCTGTGCTGCCTCCACCATGTTGATAGGGACTTCCTCTAACCCTCAAGAGTGTCAGAATAACTCATATTCTTTCTTGGCCATCCTTCACGCCCAGCATCCATTCCTGTTGTTTTTTCTACCACATCGATATTTTTAAAACATTGACATGTGAGTCACATGACGTAGGACCATTTTAAAGTGTACAATTAAGTGTTTTAGCGTATTGTCTATGTGGTGCAACCACCCCCACGATCTCATCCCGCACATTCCCTTTGGAGAGCTCGTTTTGACCATCATGAGCCCCCTGCCCCCCCAGAGGAATGTCACATGATAAACCCGGGGGGCCATGTGACCACAGTTGTTGCTGTTCTGTGGCCCAGTTCTTTACATTACCTTTTAAGAGAGGGTGGGGGACGTTTTACACCGATATTTTATCCAAGAGAAACTGAATCAGACTCTTGGGGGTGGAGTCCTGGCATGGGTAACCCCCCTGGGGGTCTGAATGTGAGCAGTGGTGAGAACCTGCCACAAGCAGCCAGAGCTGCTCCAGGAGGAATTATGCCCTGGTTAGGCGAGGGGCACAGTCATGGTTCTGAGGGCTGGCTGGACATCTGCTGGTCCCCTGATACTCCACTGCCCCCACAACCCCAACTCTGCACAGGGACGACTCTAGAACCAGCCAGGGGCCTCCTCCTGAGAACTGAGACCAGGACCCTGGCAGTCCCCCTTTCCTGCTCCTATCAGCCCTCTTCATAACCAAGACTCCCACTCAGATGCTAAGTTTGGTCCCCTGCGTGGAAGTCCTCAGTGGCTCCCCATGGCCTATAGGAGGGTGAGGCCCCTGGCGGACCTGAGCACCCACCTTGCATTTCAGCCTCATCCCCTACCTGCCGCATCAACTCCTCCCTCCCCCGCCGCACTCCTCCATTCCAGCCAAGGTTCCCTCTGGCCCTCTGCGCCTTTGCTCCTCCCTCTGCTGGGTCCCCATCTTACCAAGCTCAACCCTAATGTCCTGGCTTCTTGTTCTGCCCCCTACTACTGGACAGTGGTCATTCCCTCCCCCTGGGCACAGCACACCCTTGTGGTCTAGCCTGGCCTTGCACTCTTTGGACTAGCTCCTTTCCCTGTCTTCTCACCTCCTAGAGAGACGCAGGTCCAGGGGCCACAGCCTGTTCCTCGGGGTCCCCAGCACCTGGCACAAGGTCCAGCACCGCCCAAGTGACAGTGACTGTGAGTGAGTGGTGGGAATGGGAGATCGGGCCCTGGAGTTCTTTGTAACTTTTGAGATTTTGGGGGAAATCAAGAGTCCCCGTGGATGTCCCAGCTCCAATGGGGTCTCTGAAGGAATGAGGGGGGCGTAGTCTGAAGACCCCAGAAGGGAAAGCATTCACAGCATCCAGAACTTTCTTGGGCTCAGGGTGGTGAGTGAGCTTCATCCTCATTGTCACTCCCTTCAATCCTCAGGTCCACTTTTCCTGCGGGCAGGGGTGAGACAGGTGGGAATGGAGGTTGGTGGGGTTCAGTGCAGGCTCAGGTCTTCAGCACTGCCTTGGTCACACTGGCCCTCTATGGAAAACGTCAGAGAGGGGCAGTGAAGGGTGTCCAAGGTCCAAGACCTCTGTCCTGCTTGGGCATCCTGCGTGCCTACCTGTCAAAAGGGCAGGAACCAAATGCCAGAGCCCTGTGTTAGGGACGCTGGGCACGGAGCCCTCCCTCGTGCCCCCAGGGTATCTTGTAGGGAGGCGTCAGCTCCTGGGCTTCTAGCACCAAGGACCTTCCTGGGGGTGTGACATCCACAGCACGGCTCCAGGCTTGGGCCAGAGGCCCTGTGGCCCGGAATCCAGCCCCGTATCCTCCCCATGCACCAGCAAGGCCCTGTCCTGCTCCGCAGGCCCCCTCACCCCCAGGCCTGCCTCTGCCAGAGGTTTGGGAGGAATGATGGGCACAGTAGCCGGTCTCCAAGATGACCCCAGTGACCTTGGCCTCTTGGTTTCACACCCTTGTGTGTTCTCCTCCTGTGTCAAATCAGAGCAGGGCTGTATGGTGACAGAGTATGGTGGAGGCAGAGGCGTGTGAATTCTGAGGCTCAGGGCCAAAAAACCATTTTGGTCCCTACACTGGCCCTTGAATCCCTTGTCCTGGGGGAATCTGGGCACCGTATTGTGAGGACACTCAAGCAGCCCCATGGGGAGACCCATGTGGAGAGGAACAGGCTCCCTGCCAACAGCTGAGCCCAACTTGCCAGCCCTGTGAATAAACCACCTGGGAAGTAGATCCTCCAGTCCCAGCCAGGACTTCAGATGATTGCAGCCTCCCGAGGGACCCTGAGCCAGCTGCTCAAACTGCTCCCGAATTCCTAACCCACAGAAACGGTGACACGTAAACAATCATTTTAATCCATTGCGTTTGGGGCAACTCGTTACCCTGCATCAGGTAACTAATACAGCCCCTCTTGCTCTGGGGATGTGTCCTCTCTCAGCCGCTGAGTGTGGACGGGGAGGCTGTTCTGCCTTCCTCCCAACCGCTGGCCATGTTCCCCGACCATGGAATGGAGAAGGAAAGAGATGAGGTGTGGCCCTGGAGCAGCACAAAATCAGACGCCCTCAGCCAACATATTTTTCTCCATTTTAATTAACACTTTACAAAGTACAAAATACATTGTATTTTGGGGGGAACAGTTGGTATTTGTTTCTCTCCATCACACAGTACGTGAATCTTGAGGGTCTTGTGTTTCTTCAAGAAAGAAAGAAATCGTGAGGGTCCCCACCAGGGTGTAAGGCTGCCCAGTTCTCCCCTCTCCAGACTTTGGGACAGATGTAAGTGCCACTGCTACTGCTGGTGACCTTGGGCAGGCCGGGTGAGGGCCAGACCCCCGAAGACGAGGTCCTGAACAGGGCAAGGCCCCCCAGAATACCATTGTACCCCCAACATCCACTCACCCCATCTCAGGGTGACGGAAATGATCTTTGCATAGAGGAGGAGGTTGGCTTGAGATTTTGTTTGTTACCGCCTGACCCCAGCTTTGGAGCTTACCCTGCCCAGCACTCTGGAACATTTCCTGAATAGGTAAACTGAGGTAGGGAACAGGGAAATTCACTGGGCTTAGCCTGTGACTTGGGACATGAATTTGGCCTATTTTTCATCCCCCCTTCCCGCCCCATCTCCAACTTGCTGGACCCTCTTCAGGGACGAGCCCCAGTAGGCGAGGGGGCACCAGCACCCAAAACCTCTCCCTGTGAACAGTATCCTCAGGACTGGATGCTTCTGAAGAGCCAGCTCAGCAGGTCTAGCCCCTTTGGGCTGCATGGACTGCCAGGCCTCGCGCTGCACAGCAGAGCCCCTGCTGGAGACACCTCTGCCCCCTCCACAGAGCAGATTTACACAGTCAAGTGGGCTGGGGCAGTCCTGCATGCAAGGCCTGCCACACCACCATCAGCTCCACATGTGGCCCCCGGATAAGAATGCTACCGAGGCCTCAAAATACGGGATGAGCCAATCCCTCAGCTAGGATTTGGGCTCTGCACACGTGTGCTGGCACACACCCTATTGTGGATGACACAGCACATGCTCACACTTACATGTGTGTGTATGAACACACGTTTGCCGTGTACAGAACACTGTCCTGCCCCCAGGGCAAGGTCCACCTTGCACTCCTGACTCTCACAGCCTCCCACCTCCTTGAAGCAAGAGCCACAAACTCCCTCACCACCAGGCTGCCCACAGACGCCAGGGGCCGGGCCGCAGGCTCCTACCTCCCATCCAGCCGCTCCTGGTGCCGCCTGCCTCAAGGCCAGAGGCTGCCTCAGCCACCAGCTCCTGCCTTTACCTTCCCAAGAGAGCAGGCGTCATAAGAGGGGTGGACATCAAAGCTGAAGGTATGGAAAGGGGACGAGAGACAGTTAAGCTTGTCCTTTTGCTGCCTCTAATTTGAAAATGAAAGAAAGAAAAGAGCCAGATGAACTCTGAGAGGTAGGGAAAGGTCTCTCCTACAGCAGGGCTCCACTCCCCTCAGGACAGCCCCGCCACTCTTCCCAAGCCTGCCCTCTGCTGGGCCGACCACCGTCCACCACTCTAGTTTCTCCCCTCCCAGGAGGCCTCTGTGAATGGAGGGCTGCTGCCCCTCCCTCAGCACAGTATCCAGGAACCTGAAAGGCCAAAGCTCATGTCTTTCCACTGCTGGGAGACTCCATCATCCTCCCCCAGGCTCCTCTCACTAAGCCAATCACCAACTCCATTTCTCAGTGGATGTGACAGCAGTGACTGGCTGCTCCCTGCCCTGGCTTACAGTGGGCACACATATATTGGGGGTATTTTCTTCCTAACCCTGCCCAGTGTTCACTCAGAGAGTGGCATCAAAAATTTCTCAGTCCCAGGACTGGAGTGCTCTGTTCTCATATGGGAGCTCCTCAAGGTTCCCTCTCTTAGCCGGGGCCGGCAAGGGCCCTAGTTGTCCCCACCTCCAGATCCAGAGGCTCAGAGAGGTGGCCCAGGGTAGCTGTGAGACTCCTAAAAGTCTTCCTGGGAAATACTGCCAGGAGGGGCTGGTGGTGGGTGAACAGGTTCATATTCGATGATCAGGCAAATGGTGCCTTGGCATGGGGTGGGGGCCTGTCCCTTCCTATCTCCCCAGAGCCTTCTCTCCTGACCTCCATAGCCTCCTCTGTCACCACAAAGGGCCATGCTCCACCAGAGCGTGCATCATCTTCTGGACACCACACTGGTCTCTGAGGCCATGCTGACTGGTGGGAGGAGGTCACAGTGGGCGGCTCTGAGTCACCTGGCTCCCTCCCTTCCCTCCAGGGGTCTGTGGCCTGGGGTTGGTGGGAGGGGGAGAATGCTGGTTCTTGGGGGGCTCTGGACCCTCTGAATCTTTGGGAGTAGAGTTCTGCACACCTCTCCATCTTGGATGAGTACTCTGGGCTGAGGGCAGTGGCATGGGTAACACCTCTTGGGGGCTTTGGAGACCCCCATGGAGGAAGGAGGTGCAGAGTTGGCACTGCCCATCTCTCTCCTGGGTCAGGACTGAGGTCTGAGGGAGAAAGATGTTTCTTGGGAACCAGGGGAACCAATGCCAAAGGTTGAGCGAGGTCAGATTTTTCTACTTGGTGGGGGAGGGAAAGGGGTGGTCAGGGCTCCCCCTACCCCTCACTCTCCTCTCCTGGAGCTCTCACCACTCTGGATGGGGCAGGGAGGAGCGAGGGTGGTGTAGAGGGTTTGAGCTTTTCTCACCAGGGGGAGGCACGGAGGCAAAGACACACACGGGAGTCCAGGTGGTGGATCTGAGTGCCCGCTCACCCTGCCTTTTGGCAGCCTGGCCCAGGAGCCCCATTTCCCTCCTGTGCCACCTGCCTCCCCAGTCAGTGCCCAGAGATCCTCAGCCCCTACAGGGCATCATCCTCAGGTCTCCCTGAGCCATTGGCTGCCCTTAGCACCCACCTTCGCCTTCAGCCGTTGGGAAATGTGGCCTCCAGCTCTTCTGCTGGGGCATGGGGTCAAGGATCATGCAAGACTGCAGTGCCCAGCATGGGTTTTCTCTGAACTTTTCTCTGCATGACTGGCCTCTATTTTCAGGTGTGGATTTCTGGTGCTCATCACCCCTGGTACCCCCAGGGACTGCCCTCTTTTATGTCACACAGTGGACGTGAGCTCCACGTGAGCAGGGACCACATCAGGTTGTGCTCCCTGGTGAAGTCACAGTGCTTGGCACACAGCAAGGACTGGAGGATGTTGGCTGAATGATTGAATAAATGAACCAGTGAATGAACAAATGAGTGAATGAATGAGTGATGACTGAATGAATGAGTGTAGGAATGAATGAGAGAATGACTGAGTGAGTGATTGAAGGAATGAGAGAATAAACGAAACAATGAGTGAATGGGTGAGTGAATGAAAACACAGAAGCAGGTGTGATCCAAACAGGAGGAGCCTTTGTTTCTTCTCCTCTGGACTCTGCCCATCTCATGGGCCCGGGCCAGTCCCTGTCTCTCCTGGCCTCAGTTTCCCAACTGTCTCCTGAGAGCCTGCTCTTGGAACTGCATCAGCCAGCTCAGTGTGGACACGGGTTGTGCTCTCCCCGGCGTGGGGGCGGTAGGGACGCGCTCGGGGCGCACGGGCCTCCCTCCAATGGGCGGTCGCGGGTGGACCCGCGCGGGGCAGCCGGGCCTCACGTCCCCAGCCGGGCACGCTCTCGGGGCCCACGCACAGCGCATGCACGTGACCCCGCTCCTCCGCGCACATGCGCAACACCAACAGCTGCCACAGGGCTGGTCCCGAGGGTCCCCACTCCGCCGACTGCTCTGTGACCCCCACATCGGTTGGGGCATTGGAAGAGGCCCTGGATCCAGTGTGGGGCCGGGTCGTGGGTGCTGTGGGGTGGAGGACAGCGTGTGGGGACTCCTGTCTCCCCAGAACTCCCAGCCCCTCGTCTCGGTACAGCTGGCGCCCAGGGAGAGGTTTCAGAAGAGGCTGCGGCTCCCGGAGAGACTGGCCTCCGAGCCCGAGAGAGACCCGCCTTTGGTTCCGCCTCCGGGTTGCACGCGGGGGGACGGTGAACCCTTTGCTCTGTGTCCCGGGCCTTTGTCACGGAGGCCTGCTTGTTCGTGTGTGCAGGGACAGCTGGAGACCTCCATCGCCTCGGTGAGGGAGACGGGCCCTGACCCCGCCAGCCTGCAGGTGAGAGAGCTGGTCCCAGTCCCCAGAGGCAGCACCGTCCCGCCCACTGTGCCCGCCCACTGTCTGGGCACCTGTGGGAGAGACGGGACCTGGTGGCAGGAGCATACCTGTCATGAAGGTTGATGCTACTTGGCCGAGGAGACAAACGTGTTTCGGCTCATTGATGCTCATTCATGACGAGCTGATACATTTATTGTGGGTCGACTATGTGGACTGAGGGGTCAGGACTCCAGTCAATTTGTTCCAATCTCTGTGGGGATGAACTAAAAATGGCAACTTGCCCTAGAGTTTTCTCTTGTCCAGTAGCCTGTTTTGTTTCTGTGTCAGGGAAAGAACTAAAATGATCCTATAGGGCTGGCCCCGTGGCTCAGAGCTTGAGTGCGCGCCCTCCACTACTGGCGGCTCGGGTTCGGATCCCGGGCGCGGCCCGACACACCGCTTCTCGGACCATGCTGAGGCCGCGTCCCACATACAGCAACTAGAGGGATGTGCAGCTATGACATACAACTATCTGCTGGGGCTTTGGGGGAAAAATTTTTAAAAATTTAAAAAAAGGCAGCTTTCTTTGAAAATGTCCTAAGGATCAGCCCATTTCTGGCATAGAGAGGAGAGTTCTTCGTGGCTCCCCAATGAGAAAGTGCCCTGGACCAGAAGTCAGAGACACTCCCAGTGTGTCCTTGAACCCTCCCTGGGCGTCAGTTTCCTCATCTGTAAAATAGGGCTATTGTGGAGGTCGTAAGTGGTTTCCAGAAGTTCTTACAGCTCTGAGAGTGATGCCTTAAGCTACCAAATGTTCCTGAAGCCATGAAGGAGGGGTCACAAATGGTGTTGTTACCGCTTAACAGTCATAAGCTAGTAAATATGAAAATGAGAGGGGCCCAGCTCGCAGATGGATGATTCCAGTGAAACTCCTTCACACCTTGTGTGTCATGGAAAGTTCTCCTTTACATGCTCCCTGCGCAGGTCCTGCTCCTTACCTATCGCCAGAGTTCATCGTTGACCTTGGGCACTTTCATTGGTCTTTTGGGAGGATTTCTGTTCAACTTGATGAGTTCCTGAATATCGTACCCAGTGAATCACTCCCAATATTACTCATTAATTCCAAGTCCTATTTTTTAAAATCCCATCTCCAGCCCTGTTCTGGGCAAGTTGTCTAAGCAAACCTCAGTGTCTTGGTCCAATTGAATTGTAGTGAAGATATCCCCGTGTACACTCATGTTTTCTCCCCTTTGATGTATTTCCCACATGGAATAGCTGCTTTGAAAATCAAAAGATAAAATTTCCTCTCTGTCCTCTGCCAGCTACCCTCCTGCCAAGAGAGACACTCTAAGCTGCACGTGCTTCACCTTGGGAAGATCAAGGCGTAAATTCAAGGTAAAATTTCATCAGTGTGAAGGTTAGGGTTAGGGCTGCTCGTGCCCATGCTGCTGGCTGGACCAAGTCTGCACCCCCTCCTCCAGTGGCCAACCCCTCCATCCATTCCTTCTGAGGACGTCTTTCCCCATTTCCCTGGGGGTGGGCTTTGTGAAGGTGGGTTTTGTGGGGTTGTGACCCATATCGTTTGGATGGGTTGGGTCTTGGTGTTATAGCAAGTGCCTAGTCCGGCTGCTCCTGGGACCAAGACACATCTCCAAGTTGAAACAAATTATCTTTCTCTGTATTTTCGTAAAACAGCTGTGTTGAGATATCGCTCACATGCCGTGTAAGCCACCCATTTAAAGTGTACAAATCAATGGCTTGTAGTAGAGTCACAGAGTTGGGCAACCATCACCACAACAGTGGAACATTTTCATCACCTCAGAATGAAACCCTGGACCCATTAGCAGTCACTCCCCCTTCCCCCATCGCCACAGCCCTAGACAACCACTCCTCTACTTTTTCTCTCTCTCGATTTGTCTATTTTGGACCTCTTATATACACAGAATAGTACAATGTGTGTTCTTTTGTGATAGCTCCTTTAATATGTCATGTTTTCAAGGTTCATCCTTGATTGTAGTGTATCGGTAATTCTTTCTGTTTTGTGCCAAATGATTTTCCATTGCATAGATATACTGTATTTTATTGATCCATTCATCGGTTGAGGGACATTGGAGTTGTCTCCACCTTTTGGCTATTATAATAATGATGCTATGAACATTCACGTACAAGCTTTCATGTTTTCATGTCTGTTGGGTACACACCTAGAGTGGAACTGCTGGGTCATGTGAAAACTCTCTAAATTTTGAAGAATTGCTAGACTATTTTCCATCTTTATTCCTGCCAATAATGTATGAGGATCCCAGTTTCTACCTATCCTTGACAAGACGTCTTAATATCTATATTTTTAATTTACAACCATCCTAGTGGATGGGAAATGATACTTATTGATTGTGGTTTTGATTGCATTTTCTTCCTGGATAATGGTGTTGAACGTTTTTCATGTCTTTATTGGCCATTTGTATATCTTCTTTGGAGAAATATCTGCTCAGCTCCTTTCCCCATTTTTAAATTGGGTTATTAGTTTCTTTATTATTGAGTTGTAAGCATTCACTCTATCTTCTATTTGCAAGTAGCTTGTTATATATATGGTGAGCTGGTATTGTGTCCCATTCAGCAGGCTGTCTTCTCACTTTCTTGATACTGCCTTTTGATACACACAAATTTTTAATTTTGATGAAGTCCAATTTGTTTATTTTTTATTCGTGTGTTTTTGATGTCCTATCTAAGATATCATCACCTAACTCAAGGTCAAAAGTTATATTCCTAGGGCCGGCCCAGTGGCGCAAGCGGTTAAGTGCCCGTGCTCTGCTGCGGCAGCCCAGGGTTCGCTGGTTCGGATCCCGGGCGGGCACCGACGCACCGCTTGTTAAGCCATGCTGTGGCGGCGTCCCACATAAAGTAGAGGAAGATAATGGATGTTAGCCCAGGGCCAGTCTTCCTTAGCAAAAAAGAGGAGGATTGGCATTGGGTGTTAGCTCAGGGCTGGTCCTCCTCACAAAAAAAAATAAATAAAATAAAAGTTTTATTCCTGTTATGAGAGGTTCGGGGATTCGATCGGAGATGTAAAATACACTTTCCACTCCAAACAAATGGACTGAAGGTATATTTTATTATATAGAGGATAGTAAAGGTGACAGTCTGCAAACAGATCAAATAGGTCAAATATTAAGAGGGAAAAAACATCAGCTCGATTGGAAAGGGAAAACACCCACATCGGCTGAAGAGAAATGACACAAATCAACCGGAAAGAGAAACACCAGGTTGACCGAAAAGAGAACACATCAAATCAATTACTTCATATCAAATCAATTACTTCATATCAAATCAATTACTTCATATCAAATCAGTTACTCACAACATCCACGCCCCACTGCCGGGAGAGCCCTGTCAATCGACGCGGCTGGGCAAGGATCACACGTCCTGGGCAAGGTGTCCCTTCCACAGGTGGAACTCTCACCAGGTCTCAGCTTCCAGCAGTTTATATAAGCAGTTACAGAGTTTACAGAGCAAGCATCTAGTGTTCCCATGCCCAAAACAGTTATCAGTGGCATACGTGCACTGAGCCCCTTGGCTAACGTCCCAGCCCAGTGGTTGTGTACGTGCATTGTTTTCTTTGGTTATCATCTTAGCCCAGCACAGATGGCCAGTCCATCCCGTGCTACCACGCTCCAAGAGCCTTGAACTGTTACAACTTGCAACTCCCTCCATGGGAGAAAGGCCAGTTCCCGGGAAAAGGCCAGTTCCCACCACACAGAAAGCAGCTTTGTATTTCTTTGTGTGCTGGTGGCTATAGGTCAATGGAGCGGCCAAACATGGCTGTACTCATGTCAAGACAATTCCCATGTGTTTTCTTGTAAGAGTTGTATAGTTTTGTCTCATATTTAGCTGTTGGATCTATTTTGAGTTCATTTTTGTAAGTACTGTAAGCAAGGAGTCCAACTTCTTTGCGTGTGAAAATCCAGTTGTTTCAATACCATTTGTGGACAACACTGTTCTTTCCCCATTGAATTGTCTTTTCACTCATCAAAAATCAATTGACTGTAAATATGTAGGTTGATTTCTGGACTCTCAATTCTATTCCGTTGGTCTGTATGTCTATTTTTTATGACAGCACCACGCTGTATTCATTATGGTAGCTTTGTAATAATTTTTGAAATTGGGAAGTGTGAATACTCCATCTTTGAACTTCTTTCTCAAGATTGTTGTGGCTCTTGTGGCTCCCTTGCATTTCCACATGAATTTTAGCCTTGGCTTGTCAGTTTCTGCAAAAACAGGCAGCTGGGAGTTTGCTTGGAATTCCACTGAATCTCTAGTTCTATTTGTGGAGTATTGCCACCTTAATAGTATCAAGTCTTCGCATACATGAAGATGAAATGTCTTTCCATTTATTTTGGTCTTCATTAATTGCTTCCAATAATGTTTTGTATCTTTCATTGTACAACTCTTGTACTTCTTATGATAAATTTATTTCTAATTATTTCATTGTTTTGGATGCTATTGTAAATTAACATATTTTCTTACTTATATTGTCAGATTTTCCTTTGCTAGTATATAGAAATAAAATTGATATTTTAAAACTTGACATATGATATTATATTAGTTTCAGGCATATAACATAATGATTCTATATATGTATATATTACCAAAGATCAACACAATAAGTCTGGTTAACATCCATCACCTCACATAGTTACAGATTTTTTTCTTGTTATCAGAACTTTTAAAATCTGCTCTCTTAGCATCTCTCAGATGTACAATACACTATTGCTAACTATAGTCACCATGTTTTTTGTTATATTTCCAGGACTCATTTATTTTCTAAGTGGAAGTTTATACCTTTTGACCCCTTCATTCATTTGCCCAACCCCCACCCCCTGCCTCTGGCGACCACCAAGCTGTTCCCTGTATCTGTTAGCTCAGTTTTTGTTTTTTTTTTTAATTTTAGATTCGCCATTTAAGTGAGATCATATGGTATTTGTCTTTCTCTCTCTGACTTATTTCACTTAGCATAATGCCCGTCTATGTTGTTGCAAGTGGCAGGATTTCTTTCCTTTTTATGGCTGAATAAGATTCTGTTATATATATATACTTACACCACATCTTCTTTACCCGTTCATCCATCAAAGGACACTAGGTTGCTTACCGTGTCTTCACTATTGTAAATAAATGCTGCAATGAACAGTGGGGTGCAGATATCTTTTTGTGTTAGTGTTTTTATTTCCTTTGGATAAATATTCATAAGTGGAATTGCTGGATCATATGGTAGTTCTATTTTTAATTTTTTGAGGAATCTGCATATTCTTTCTCATAGTGGCTGCACCAATTTATATTCCTATACAATGGATTTTTTAAATTAATCTTGTATCCAGCAGCTTTGTTAATCTCATTTCTTAGTTCCAATAGTTTTTCCATGTATTCTCTGTGATTTCCTCTATATGTGGTCACATCATTTGAGAATTGAGATAGTTTTACTTCATCCCCTCCAATCTAGATACCTTTTACATCATTTTCTTGCCTAATTGACCTGGCTAAAACCTCCAGTAAAATGTAGCATAGAATTGGCAAGAGTGGCTAATGCTCATCTTGTTCTTGACCTCAGGGGTGGCATTTCCAGTCTTTCCCCACTGACTATGACGTCGGTGAGCTGTGGACTGTTCACAGATGCCCTGGACGAGGCTCAAGATATTCCCTTCTGTTTCTAGTTTCTTGAGTGTTTCTATCACGAAAGGGTGTTGGATTTTGTCATATGGTTTTTCTGCACCTAGTGGATATTAGCTTTTGCAGCAGCTTTTAAACCATGAAATCGTCTTCCCTCCCCTCTTCCTCCATCTTTCTCCCTCACACAAACACACAGAACCTCTCTGGAGGCAAACCAGAACCCACATATTAAATACTTGCTGAAAGCCAGTCGAATGACTAGTCTAGACCTCTTGATCCCATCATCCCTGCCCTGGCTGCTGTGTAACTGGGGGGTGGGCCCACTCCAAACAGGTGACGACAGAAATTCACATACTCATGATAATTCCGAGGGTGGTGGCTCCCTCTGGATTGCATTCTCCGTCGTGTTCTCTTCTCTTTACTGACTGTAGAGTGAAAATATTTAGCATGAAGGGAGAGGATTGTGCAGGAAAGAGCATATATCAATTGTGTGTGCTGAAAGGTAACAATAAATAGGCAAAAAACTTGACTTCTTCAAGAAATGTGTTAAAGGAAATATGACATATTCTCTACAGACCTTCCTGGCGTGGAAGCCCACATTCTGAAAATACGGTGTCTGGTTAATTTTCTGAGGCCTCGTGTATCACTTTTCTCTTGCAGGAGTCTGGGTGCTGACCCTGTTGTCGGCCGGCCTCACGAGGGTGAGCTTTCTGTTCCATATTTTGCCCGGTTTCAGGTAAGAGGCCTTTGGGGTCATTTGCATGTCTTCAGCAGGAAAGCGTCAGCCACGCTTTCTCAGAATTATCAGGAAGTACCGGCAGAGCCCGACATGCAGTACGAGGTCTGGATTGGACAGACACTTCGTCTGCAAACTTCCTATGGCACTGAGTTTCTGAAGCCCTTAAAGAACAGTGATTCTAAAGTGGAAAAAGGAAGGACAAAGGCATTTCAGCATTGTGTTTGTCAGAGTTCTCCAGAAAATAACCAACAGGATACATATGCATGTGCACACATACACACACACACACACACAGATGTGTGTATATGTATGTGTAGAGACAGAGAGAGACTGATTTTAATATATTGGCTCATGTGCTCATGAGGGCTGGCAAGTCCAAAATCTGTAGACCAGGCTTGCAGACTAGAAACTCAGGCAGATGTCTAGATGCTGGAGTCTCGAGGCAGATTTTCTTCTTTGGGAAACCTCAGTGTTTGCTCTGAAGGCCCTCAGCTGATGAGGCCCACCCAAATTATTGACAGTAATCTCTTTTACTTGAAGTCAACTAATTGTACGTGTTAACCACATCTACAGAATACCTTCACAGCAAGACGCGATTAAATATCCAGTTTGATTAAACAGCTGCATACTATGGCCTGGTCGGGTTGACACACAAGACTAACCATCAGAGCCCACGCTCCCTCAACTTGGCGCCCACTCACATCTCCTTTAGCCGCATTTAATCTCCAAATAAGGACAGGAAGAAAGTCATTCTTCCCTCTAACATGGTACCCCTCTCCTGTGGACAACTCAAAACACAAATACTCTCCCCAAGGAGGATGCAAATTTCTTGGGTGATGTGCACTCCTTTCCTTGATATCCTATGACTTAAATACTATCATGTGAAGTTAACTGTTATTGATACATCTAGTTACATATGATGTTCTGTGATAAGAAGATAAGGAACAGAAGAAAAAAATTTATTTGATACATGCACACTGTCTACAGTCTGGGAAGGCTTCCTGGAAGGCTTCTTGGATCCTTGGGCTGGGGCTTCTCTGGAGGGCAGCGGGGTGTTTTCTGTTTTTGGAAAGGCACGTGGAAAGGCAGTCATGTTGCTGAACATTTGTCCTCTTGAAGCACCAGTGCCCGCTCTAAAACAAGCTTCAGAGCTAGTGCCAGCTCCACCACCAGCTCCACAGCTAGCACCGCCTTCAGTGTCAGACATCACACCAGCTCTAGTACCAAATCTTAAGTTCGAGCCATTTCTTGCCCATGCCCAAGAGCTAGATGTAGTACCAGCCACAGAGCTAGTGCCAACTCCAGAAAATGGTCAAAAGCTGGGGCCTGGTCCAACACCAGCTCCAGCAGCAGCTCAAGAGCTTGAGTGTTCTCTGGAGCCAGCTCTAGCCAGGCTCCTGACTCAGAGCCATTTTCAGGACCAGCTTCAGCACCCAAGCCACTGCACGAACCAGTTCTATTACCAGCTCCAGAACTAGAGCCAGTGATAGGTCTATAGCCAGAGCTAGCCCCAACACCAGCTCTACCAACAGCTCTAGCACCAGAGTTGGGGCCAGCTCCATAGCTAGAGCTAACCCCAGCTCCCACAGTTGCACAAACTCCTGAGATAGAGCAAGCTCCACCTTCAGCTCCAGTGCTAGTTGCAGGGTCAGGGCTGGGGTTCTCTCATGAGCTAGAGCTGGCTTGAACACTAGCTGTAGCATCAACGCTGGAGATAGAGGCAGCTCTATCACCAACTCCTGTGCCAGTCCCAGTGATGGTTCTAGTGCTTACTTTAGAGTGAGAACCAGGTTGAAGCTAGTTTACAGCCAGTGCCAGGTTCCAAGGAAGAGCCAGCTCCAGCATCAGCTCTAACACTGGCTCCAGAGTTAGAGCCATTTCTGGCACCAGCTCGAGAGCTAGAGTCAGCACCAAGTTCAGAGGCAGAGCCTGCTCCAGCAACAGATCTAGTACCAGCTGCAGAGCTAGATCCCCCACAAGTGCTGGAGCAAGAGCTGGCTTGGGTACCAGTAGCAGACTTAGAGCCAATGCCAGCTCAGGAGAAAGAACCAGCTCTGGCAACAGCTCTAGCACCAACATCAGAGCTAGATCATGCTGTGCTACCAGCTCTACCACCGATTTCAGAGATGGAGGCAGCTCTATCACCAACCCCCCAGGCAGAGCCTGTGCTGCTCTAGTACCAGAATCTGCCCCAACACCAATTCCAGAGGTGGAGCCGGTGCCAGAGCTACAAACCAATCCACCACCAGTTTTAGCACCAGCTACAGAGCTAGAGCTAAGACTGGTTATACAACTAGAGACACAAGAACCAGGTCTAGAATGAGAACCACAGTTAGAGCCACTTACAGCAATAACTCTACACCAGCTCCAGTGCAAGAGTTGGAGCCAGCTCAAGAGCTTTATCAAACTGCAGAAGCAGGTCTAGATTATCTCTGGAGGTAGTTCCAGCTCCAGTGCCTTCCCCAGAGCTAGAGATACTGGCGGCTATAGAGATAGCGCAACTCTAACACAGGCTCTCGCATGAGCTACTGAGATTGAACCAGCTCCACCTTCAGCTCCAGTTCTAGAACCAGAGCCATGTTTTGAGCTAAAGCAAGCTCCAGCACCAGCTCTAGCACCAGCGAGAGGACTAGCCCATGACATCACCATGATGGGTGGGGCCAGGTGTTGGGCTGAGGGGTGGGACATTTTCTGCCAGGCAGCTCACTCCCAAGTACCTTGATCACATCCACTGCCAGCTCCTCATCCTCCCTCACTCCATGAGGTCCCAGCCCCGGGGTCTCTGTGGCCCTGCTTTCCCAAAGAAGGCTCAAAGCTGACAAAGAGCCCTCTGGTGTTGGAAACTGGGGCCAATTCATTAAAAACAGTATACATTTTGACCCAGAAACTCCACGTCATGGATTCTGTCCTAAACAGAGATTTGTGGTTGCAGGTGTTCCCTTCAGCACGATTCAGAGAGTGAAAAACTGGAAATGGCTCCTGGTCCAAGCAGGGGGTCTTCATAAATTCTGATGCCAGGACAGAGAAAATACCAAGTGGAAGAGGATTACCTGGCGGTGGCCATGCCTGGACAAATCAGGCTCTAGAAGAGCACACACCCTGGAATGCTCCGTTCCTGACACCCACAAGTGCACACACACATATGCACGCATGTGCACACACGTGCACACACTGTACAGACTTTCTGTGGGATGAAGTCGTGGGATCAGCACCGCCAGCACAGGCGTGCCCCTGGGGGCTGCGATGGGTCCTGCAGGCTGGTCTCCAGAGAGGAGTGTCCTTTCACACTTGTCTCTAGGAGTCTGCTGGGGCCTCTGCTTCCTCACATTGTCACCAGGGCTGGTTGTCACCACACTGGAACCCTGCCCATCTGATGGGGCCCAGTGCCCTCTCCACAGTGTCTCCATGTGCGCGTGTCCCCCTCGTGGAGCTCGAGCGTCTCTGACACATGCTGCCCCTGTGTATCACCTCTCATTGGCGTTGAGTGTGTTTGCTCTTTATCTCTTACTAAAATACTGAATTTCAAGCATTTTTTGGAAGCGAGGGATGTGTAGCCTTTCCCTGGCCTTGGGTTATGAGGAATGGTTTCCGGTTTGTGGTTTGTCTTTCCAGCATTCTACCCTTGTCTTGTTTTTGTTTTGGCCACAGGCGTTTCATGCCTGGCTTCTGGCTCTGGTGTCCCACTTAGAACAGCAGTCTGTACCCCAAGATTATGCACATATTTACCGAAAGGGCTTTATTTGATACATCAAATCTAGAATCCACCTGGGATTTTCCTATCAAATTAGAGAAATTCTATTTCAAATAAAAACAGAAAAGGAAAACCTATAAGGCCCTGTGAAAATAAGAAGGCAGACACAAATGGCCAGTTATGGCATGATTTCACTTATAGGAAACATCCAGAATAGATTTAACAAAAAACAGTGACAGAAAACAGATTAGGGCTGGCCAGGGCCTGAGGGATAAATGGGGAGTGAGTGCTTTTAGAACAGGGTTTCCTTTTGGAGTGTGAAACTGTCTGAGCCCAGATAGCGGTGATGGATGCACAGCATTGTGAATGTACTTAATGCTCATAAAGTGTACAATTTAAAATGAGAAAACATAAATTTTAAAAAATCGAAACATTTAATTTAAATAATTATTAAGAACTAAACAATAAAGAAAAATCAAATAGAGCAACTAAGAAGGAAACAAACACATTAATGAGAGTAGGGAAGGAAATTTCTGGTGAGGGAGCAGTTTGAATGGGTGGTACAGGAGCTGCTGATGAGAGACATTGCAGAGCCAGCTCTCCCAGGCCAGATGGTTTGGCTTCAGGTGCCTCTTGGTCTCCTGCAGGACCCTCTTCAGGGAATGTGTCTCCCTGCTTGCATGGTGGGGCCTCAGTTGTCTCCTGGTCTCCTGCGGGAGCCCGTGCAGGGGATGGGTCTCCCTGCACGGTGGCTGGGGCCTCAGCTACCTCCTGGTCTCCTGCTGGAGCCTGTGCAGGGGATGGGTCTCCCTGCACGGAGGCTGGGGCCCCAGCTGCCTCTTGGTTTCCTGAAGAAGTTGGTGGCAATGATATTTGTCCGGGATGGATGATGGGTACTGAGGTAGCTCTGAGGCTTGTCCAACAGTCAGTGCAGACGTTCTCCCCACAGCTGCTGATGCAGTCTTGTGTCACAGCTGCTCATCCCTGGGGGTGAGGGATTGGATGTCCCCTTCTACCAGCTCCTCGCTGATCTCCTGCATGGAGCTCTGCAACGGCAGTGACCGGTAGCCGACCCAGAGGCATCCGAGCCCTGCCAGCTGCCCAGCTGTCCTTGTGCTGCTTCTGTCCTCGGGATCTAATTCTCCCAGATCAGGCACATACCTGTGTCTCCACAGAATTCCACCCCGGATGAAAGACATACACCTCAGGCAGAAGGGTGCCACTCTAGCACTCCACATCCCACCCAGCCGACCTTGACCTGGGCTGTGAACATGACCCACCAGGGTCATGTTAGAAGCCCACCAGGCTTCTAACACCTCAGCGACCTGCTCCTGCTCACGGTGGTCCACCCTCATGAAACCGCCCTTCCACACACACACATGGGGAGGGGATGTAGGGCTGCCCAGATGGGACCACAGTGCTGGTCTTGTCTGGATTGGCCTGCCCTAGGACTCCCTGTGTTACCTTTCTGTCCCTCCGGTTAAATGGCCACAATTGTCGGCCATGAGAAAGGAACCAGCATCTGCATTGCGGGTGGTCTTTGGGAGCTTTCCTGGGGCTCTGGTCCCTGACCATCGAGAAGAAGCAACTAAACACGTTGCTCCCACTAGACAAGTGCTAGACAAGTGAGCTGGCTTGGGGGCTGTCTCTAGGATGTGGATGCCTAGTTACCAGGGTTCCAAGTACTCTTGGGCTCCATGAGGGTACTTCCTGGGGTCAACTTACCTAAGCTCCCTCCTCACACAAGACCTCCCTAAGGGCCCCCGGGGCTGCTGACTGCTCACTCTCCATCTCCACACCACGTCCAGACACAGTCACACCAACAGAGTCCACCCCACAGCCTCTGGGGAGGTCTGAACGCAAGCAGGGCCCCAGCTTTGAGGACACAGAGTTGAATGCAGTCCCGCTCCTGCTTCTTGCCAGTGATGTCACCCTGGACAACCACGTGCCTCTCAGGGCCTCCTCAGTGTCCCCATCTGTGCAGTGGGGGTCATTCTAGCGTCTATTCCCTCGGGATGTCATCAGGTGCGATATAAGATATTTTATGTTTTCAAGTATATGTGGAAACCATTCTGGTTGGAACCTGATTTGGCCCGAAATTTATTTGAACCAAAGAAACCTGACTCGTGGCTTGTCAGACATGCATTGTCTGTGTGCTTTAATCATTACCCTAAAGTAAAGAATGTACTCTTTGAAGATAAAAAAGCATCCCTCCCTTCCTTTGATGTCAGCACCCTTTCAAGATAAGACTGAATGCCTCATTTCCCCCAGCGCCGAGGCCATGGTGACTTGCTGTCTATGTGCTCATCAATAGCAAAATATCTCCTTGAATCCTTGAGAGAATGTGCACCTGTCATGCTTGATGTGTGTCTCTGTCTTTGGAAACAGGATGTAACTCTGCTGAAAAGCACTCTTCTTCACAGCGCTTTCTTCCCTTGCAAAGATGTGCTCCGGGCTAGAGTCCTCAAATGAAATTGGGCTCAAATAAAACTTTGTGCTACAGAACGATTATTGATTATTTGCGGCACCTTTTCCTGGCAACCACGAAGGGACTTCTGAGACACCCACATGAGACCAGGTGGAGCCTACTTTCAACCAACACTGGTACCACAGGGGACCGTTGCGTTCCACTACCCCTCCTCCCCCCGGCTTCACTGCACTTTTCAGGTGCTCTGGTGAGTTCTCCCGAAATCTGGACCTCCTTATTTAAGTTGACAGTCCTGACTTGTTATTCCAGCTGTTAAAACAGTCTGAAGACTTCAACATCTTAAGGGTGTGTTGGTACTCTTCCTAGGTAAGAGGAAACTGGGGGGGACATTTCCTAGGTGAGGGGAGCCAACAGGGAGACATTTCCTAGGTAAGGGGAACCAAGGGGGAAGTTTGGAGTGAACTGGGTTAGCTGACCTCTTTAATTTGGCTTTCAATTGAAAAAGAGACATGTTGATAAAGTCTGAACAAACTGACAGCAAAATGAGAGACTGAATTTGTTTCGTTCTGAAGAAAAGGGGCACTTGCTCTTTCCAGCCACAAGTTGTTCTCAGGTGACTGAGAACCTGGTGTAAGTGTCTGAGGACAATCTCCATGACATGTGGCAGTCCCATAGGGAACTCAGTCACCATCATTCACTTTAAATAATTAATGTCTTGTCGAGGGGCCCGCACACAAGGATTGTTCATCCAGTGCTCTGCACCCCTACGGTAGTTGTAGACTGCCCGCAGGAGAAGCTAAGACACGTGAGAGAGGGTTCATCACCTTTTAGGAAGTGACACTCACAAGCAGCACAGTTTTGACCAGCTACACTGTCCTTAGAAATTGTTCAGACTTGATATTAAAATGAAACTAAAAGAAAATGAGAAACCACACTTTAAAGGCCAACAATGCCAGATGGGCACCCACCCACTGGAACTCTGGCTGGCTCTGTGTACAATATGTATGGAGCCTTTACTTGCAAGTACTTAACCAAATGGGGATAGCTGTAATTGGCTGAATCTTTGGATCAGGATAACCTGGGATAATTTAAAATTATACTGGCCACTTTGGGGCTCCTTTGAGCTTCCGAAACTTGTCTTTTTGTGCACTAGATTTGAGAACCGTGGAACAGACAGATTAAATGCAATCTTTAATCTCTAAAGAGTTAAGCATGCCACCTTCCAGCACACCTGCTCGAAAACTAAAGGTTGCAGAAGTTGTAAATATTTAAAACAACAGCAAAATCTTGCTACGCTTGTATTGTGTCCTGAGAGCTTGGCTTAGTAACCATCAGGTTGGGCGCCCCAAAATATGGTCAGACAGAATTGCGGGTTGCACCCAATTTGCAGTCAGGTATGGTTGGACAGAAATATGGGTTGAACTCCATTTGTGGCTAGGGTCCTACCAAAATGCCACCAGCTTCAGGGGTGTTACATTGGCCATTAGAAGGAATGATCTAATTAGATAAGATTGCTTAAGATGTGCACTTAAAAGCAAAGCCTTCAAAATTCCAAAAGAGCCCTACTGAAAGTTTGGTTGCAAAAAGCTAATAAAAATTAAGCTATAAAAGTTACCTAAAAGTCTATTAAATTATGGCTTTACAGACACCCCCATAATCGACCTTCTAAGAAGGGCCCAGTATGAGCCCCTCTCAGAGTTAATGAGATCATGAGAGATTTTCTGGGAAACTTAACGTTATTCCCTTAAACAGTCAATGGGAAACTTAAATTAAAAATTAATAGAGTTGTTTAATACTGCCAAAAACACAGTTTGGATCCAACTATTCTTTTTTAAATTAGTGAGTTTTGTATTGTACCTGATTCATAGGAAACATTTAATGAAAACTATTTAAGGTCTCCGCTTGTGTCTGTCTGTGTATCTATGTATGTCTATGTGTACGCGTTATATATATGTGATATTTTTCTACCTCTGGATGATGTAATTTCTAAAAGAGCTCCACTAGTAGGCTTAAAGTAAGCATTTATATAAATTGTTTCTAAATGTAATGGAAACTAACCCAAATGTTTTTCAAGTTAACATGATATCATCTTTAGTAAATGAAAGCTTATTTAAGTTTGTTGGTTTGATGAAAATAAGCATGTTTTCAGTATTCTAAAAATTATATAAAATTCCTAAAAATCTGATATGTCCTGGTATAATTCTAGTCGTTATCTTAAAATGTGGCTTATAAAATAACCAAATTTCCTTGTAATTACATTATCATGTTAAGTCTTTTGCCATTGCCAGATAGTCATTATTTTACTCCAGTGGTTTTACAAATACATTTCATCTTCAGAGAAATTCGCAACAAGGCCTCTGACACTCCCAACATTTGACACACATGGAGAGAAAGCTTCTACAGTACGTTGGTTGTGTGATTTATCCTTTTTTCCTGTGAAAAGTCAGTGTTGGCAGGCTCCGGGCTCCTGTCACTTCAGCAAGTGTGTGAGGACACCCTGAATGCAGTGACCACGGGCCACTGTGACGTGTCACCTGGCCGTTCTGTCTTCTTACACTCAGACTCTGTCATTCCACCTATATTGGGGAAGAAGCGAGGCCAGTGCAGAGCCCGAGTGGCAGGCACAGCCTGAGAAGGTGGAGGGACTCTTGTCACACGGTGGCCACCACTGTCTCCCTCAGTGGACAGTCGTTGCCAGGGGCCTGGGTCTCCGTCTTCCATCCCCTGAGCCCCCGCCGGACGTGCAGGCTGCCACTCCATGATGATTTCTGGAGAAGGGGCTCTTGCTAGCACACAGACCCTGACATCAGTGAATAAAAGACACTTGGCCTGCCGTTCTCGTCAGGTCCGCCCCTGACACACTCAGGAGAGTCCTGTCCTGACCACGCTTGTTTCTTGAATATGTGGTTGGCTCACATTTTCAGGAGGTCAGGAAACACCTACTGTGCACTCACTGTGTTCATGTGACAGTCAGACGCTGAGAACCACGCTGCAGGAAGAGTGCTCTGACTTGGCACAGCAGGTGACAGTCTCGTTGAGCACCTGGCACAGGGTAGACACTCAGGCTGCATTTCTGAAGATCCACACTGTTCTCTCACAGATTACGCTCAGGTCCCAGCACCTCCTGACCAGCATTAGAGTTACTCACACCTTCTGAGGGTCATTCTCCCCGCAGGGGCTGCATGGGAGCTGCTCAGGTGCCTCGGCCTACCGTGCAGCCTGACATTCCCACAGACCACTTCAGATGGCCTTGGCGGCCTCAGCACTGGGGTGGATCTGTGAGGCAGCCATTGTCCTGGGGCCTGTCCTGCCCCGTGGTTGAGCCCCAGGAATGTATCCCCTCCACAAAGGACCCCACACTTGCCTTTCTCTCTCCCAGGGTGCATCACCCAGCTACCCTCAGACGCTCATGCTGTGGCGACCAAGAAACCCAGCCTTTCTTCCACACAAACCTTGATATTTCACACGGAGCAGCCTAGATTCAGCTTGAGCTGGAGACAGTGCTTGGAGTCCCTCTCGCTGTGCTTTTCTCAGGGGCCACACTGAGGGCACGCTGAGCAGTCAAGTTTAAAAGGAGTAATCCAGAGATTGTGGTCACCTTCTCAAACCAGGAGTCTATTGTCTTGCTAGGGAGGCAAACAGGTGGGATGTAGCTGGTGGGGGAGCTGCCCATGAGGAGCAGAGAGACTTGCTCTTGCTGTCGCTCTGGTAGGGTGGTGCCAGCTGAATTGCCAGAGAAGAGCACAGGAATCTGTGCCCATCAGAAAAATGCCATGTGTGCATCCACCCTCAGAGATGGAAAGTGAACAGGCTCAGGCTTGTGACCCGAAGCTGTTCCTCAGCTGCAGTCATCCACCTTCATTACAGCGAGAGAACACTGAAGATGAAGCAAAGGCCTGATTGAGTCCCTGTTCCTGACCGACTGTACGCCAGGAGCTGCCAGGTGCTGGGGATGCGGTGGTGAGAAGCATGCATTCATTCCAGCTGGCGCATTTCGGGGCTGGCTGCCTCTCATGAGTCTGGCCTCAAACTAGGAAATCAAGATGAGGTCACCTGCCCCCAGAGCAGCCGAAGGAGGCCGTGTTCATGAGGGGATTCCTTTGGGCAGATTCAACCCCTCCCCCTGAGCTTCTAACCTTGCCTGTATGATAGAATCATCTGGGAGGTTACTGATTGATTGTTTTGATGTACCGTATTCAACATTTGGTGGACATTTGGCTGGTTCCACATTTTGGCTATTATGAATAATGCCAGAACTTCATGTATGAGTTTTACTTGGTCCAGCATTTTATTTTTTGGATCATTCGCATACAAGTGTCTGTGTGAACGTGTTCTCAGTGTTCTCGAGTGTATACCTAAGGAGTGAGATCACTGGTGCCTTCATTTAATTTTTTAAGTTTGGACACTTTTACCACGTAATTCATGACACGCTCGGTGACCCTGAGTCCAAGACACCGAGTATTGATTTCCCTGAAGACACCTCGGGCTATTACCTACAGGCTCCTCAGAGGCTCTGCCTGCTTCCCCGAGGTTCTCCCTGGACATCAGGACCCTCCCGGTGCCCCATGCTCATCAGGGTGGCAGATGGGCTTGGGTCTCGTTGATGCTGCACAGCTTCCCGCTGGGTCAGCTCAGGTCCAGAGCTCCTGGAAAAACAGCTCAAATGAGATGCTCCTCCATCAACCTTTGCGAGGTGGGAGCTCCGGTTTCTTGCCTCCGTCCTCTTCCTCCTTCTCTGTGCTGCCTCCACCATGTTGATAGGGACTTCCTTTAAGCCTCAAGAGTGTCAGAATAACTCACATTTTTTCTTGGCCATCCTTCACACCCAGCATCCATTCCTGTTGGTTTTTCTACCACATTGATATTTTTAAAACATTGACATGTGAGTCACATGATGTAAGACCATTTTAAAGTGTACAATTCAGTGGTTTTAGCGTATTGTCTATGTGGTGCAACCACCCCCATGATCTTATCCCACGCTTTCCCTTTGGAGAGCTCGTTTTCACCATCATGAGCCCCCGTCCCCGCAGTGGAATGTCACATGATAAAACCAGGGTGGCCATGTGACCACAGAAGCTGCTCTTTCCTCCTGTAGCCGAGTTCTTTATGTTACCTTTTGAAAGAGGGTGGGGGAGGTTTTAAACAGATAGTTCATCGACGAGAAACTGAATCAGATTCTTGGGGGTGGAGTCCTGGCATGGGTAACCCCCCCAGGGATCTGAATGTGAGCTGCAGTGAGAACCTGCCAAGAACCAGCCAGAGCTGCTCCAGGAGGAATTATACCCTGGTTGGGCGTGGGGCAAATTCATGATTCTGAGGGTTGGCTGGATATCTGCTGGTCCCCTGCATGCGCCACTGCCCCCAACACCCCAACTCTGCACACAGAAGACACTTGAACCACCAGGGACCCCTCCTGAGAACTGAGGCCAGGACCCTGGCAGTGCCCCTTTCCTCCACCTATCGGCCCTCTTCATAACCCAGATCACCACTCAGATGCTAAGTTTGGTCCCCTGCGTGGAAGTCCTCAGTGGCTCCCCATGGCCTGTAGGAGGGTGAGGCCCCTGGCAGACCTGAGCACCCACCTTGCATTTCAGCCTCATCCCCTACCTGCCCCATCCACTCCTCCCTCCCCCGCCGCACTCCTCCATTCCAGCCAAGGTTCCCTCTGGCCCTCTATGACTTTGCTCCTCCCTCTGCTGGGTCCCCATCTTACCAAGCTCAACCCTAATGTCCTGGCTTCTTGGTCTGCCCCCTACTACTGGACAGTGGTCATTCCCTCCCCCTGGGCACAGCACACCTTTGTGGTCTAGCCTGGCCCTGCACTCCCTGGAATAGATCCTTTCCCTGTCTTCTCACCTCCTAGAGAGACTCAGGTGCAGGGGCCACAGCAGGTTCCTCGGGGTCCCCAGGACCTGGCACAAGGTCCAGCACCGCCCGAGTGACAGTGACTGTGAATGAGTGGCGGGAAAGGGAGGTCGGGCTCTGGAGGCCTTTGTAACTTTTGAGATTTTGGGGGAAATCAAGAGTCCCCGTAGATGTCCTAGCTCCAAGGGGGTCTCTGAAGGAATGAGGGGGGGCGTAGTCTGAAGACCCCAGATGGGAAAGCATTCACAGAGTCCAGAACTTTCTTGGGCTCAGGGTGGTGAGAAAGCTTCAGCGCCATTGTCACTCTCTTCAATCACCAGGTCTGCTTTTCCTGCGGACAAGGGTGAGGCGGGTGAGGATGGAGGTTGGGGGGTTCAGTGCAGGCTCAGGCCTTCAGCGCTGCCCTGCTCACACCAGCCATTCGTGGGAAATGTCAGAGAGGGGCAGTGAAGGGTGTCCAAGGTCCAAGACCTCTGTCCTGCCTGGGCATCCCAAGTGCCTGTCTGCCAAAAGGGCAGGAACCAAATGCCAGAGCCCTTGTGGGAGGGACGCTGGGCATGGAGCCCTCCCTCGTGCCCCTAGAGTATCTTGTTGGGAGGCATCAGCTCCTGGGCTTCTAGCACCAAGGACCTTCCTGGGGGTGTGACATCCACAGCAGGGCTCCAGGCTTGTGCCAGAAGCCCTGTGGCCCGGGATCCAGCCCCTGATCCTCCCCCTGCCACCAGCAAGGCCCTGTCCTGCTCCGCAGGCCCCCTAACCCCCAGGCCCACCTCTGCCAGAGGTTTAGGAGGAATGGTGGGCACAGTAGACAGTCTCCAAGATGGCAGCAGTGACCTTGGCCTCTTGGTTTCACACCCTTGTGTGTTCTGCTTCTGTGTCAAATCAGAGCAGGGCTGTATGGTGACAGAGTATGGTGGAGGCAGAGGGGTGTGAATTCTGAGGTTCGGGGCCAAAAAACCATTTTGGCTCCTATACTGGCCCTTGAATCACTTGCCCTGTGGGAATCCGGGCACCGTATTGTGAGGACACTCAAGCAGCCCCATGGGGAGACCCATGTGGAGAGGAACAGACTCCCTGCAAACAGCTGAGCCCAACTTGCCAGCCCTGTGAATAAACCACCTGGGAAGTAGATCCTGCAGTCCCAGCCAGGACTTCAGATGATCGCAGCATCCTGAGGGACCCTGAGCCAGCTGCTCAAACTGTTCCTGAATTCCTAACCCACAGAAACCGTGACACGTATACAATCAATTTAATCCATTGCATTTGGGGCAACTTGTTACCCTGCATCAGGTAACTAATACAGCCCCTCTCGCTCTGGGGTGTGTCCTCTCTCAGATGCTGGGTGTGGACGGGAAGGTTGTTCTGCCTTCCTCCCAGCCCCTGGCCATGTTCCTCGACCATGGAATGGAGAAGGAAAGAGATGAGATGTGGTCCTGGAGCAGCACAAAATCAGATGCCCTCAGCCAACATGATATTTTTCTCCGTTTTAATTAATACTTTACAAAGTACAAAATACATTGTCTTTTTGGAGAAACAGTTGGTATTTGTTTCTCTCCATCACACAGTACATGAATCTTGAGGGTTTCATGTTTCTTCAAGAAAGAAAGAAATCGTGAGGGTCCCCACCGGGGTGTAAGGCTGCCCACTTCTCCCCTCTCCAGACCTTGGGACAGATGTAAGTGCCACTGCTACTGCTGGTGACCTAGGGCAGGCCAGGTGAGGGCCAGACCCCCGAAGATGAGGTCCTGGGCAGCGTAAGGCTCCGCAGAATCCCACTATACCCCCAACTTCCCCTCACCCCATCTCAGGGTAACAGAAATGATCTTGGCATAGAGCAGGATCTTTTGTTTGTTACCCCCTGACCCCAGTTTTGGTGCCAACCCTGCTCAGTTCTTCCCTGGACCATTTCCTGAATAGCTAAACTGAGGCAGGGGACAGGGACACTCACTGGGCTTGGCCTGTGACTTGGGACATGAATTTGGCCTATTTTTCAAACCCCCTTCCCACCCCTTCTCCAACTTGCTGGACCCTCTCCAGGGACGATCCCCAGTAGGCGAGGGGGCACCAGCACCCAAAACCTCTCCCTGTGAACAGTATCCTCAGGACTGGACGCTTCTGAAGAGCCGGCTCAGCAGGTCTTGCCCCTTTGGGCTGCATGGACTGCCAGGCCTCGTGCTGCACAGCAGAGCCCCTGCTGGGGACACCTCTGCCCCCTCCACAGAGCAGATTTACACAGTCAAGTAGGCTGGGGCAGTCCTGCATGCAAGGCCTGCCACACCACCATCAACTCCATATGTGGCCCCCTGGTAAGAGTGCTACCGAGGCCTCAAAATACTGGAAGAGTCAGTCCCTCAGCTAGGATTTGGGCTCTGCACACGTGTGCTCACACACACACTAATGTGGATGACATGGCACATGCTCACACCTAACATGTGTGTGTTAACACACGTGTGGCTGTCCACAGAACACTGTCCTGACCCGAGGGCAGGGGCCACCTGCACTCCTGACTCTCTCAGCCTCCCACACTCTTGAAGCAAGAGCCACAAACTCCCTCGTCACCAGGCTGCCCACAGACGCCAGGGGCCGGGCCGCAGGCTCCTACCTCCACTCCAGCCACTCCTGGTGCCGCCTGCCTCAAGGCCAGAGGCTGCCTCAGCCACCAGCCCCTGCCTTTACCTTCCCAAGAGAGCAGGCTTCATAGGAGGGGTGGACATCAAAGCTGAAAATATGGAAAGGGGATGAGAGACAGGTAAGCTTGTCCTTTTGCTGCCTCTAATTTGAAAATGAAAGAAAGAAAAGAGCCAGATGAGCTCTGAGAGGTAGGAAGAGGTCTCTCTTTCAGCAGGGCTCCACTCCCCTCAGGACAGCCCCGCCACTCTTCCCAAGCCTGCCCTCTGCTGAGCCGATCACCATCCACCACCCTGGTTTCTCCCCTCCCAGGAGGCCTCTGTGAATGGAGGGCTGCTGCCCCTCCCTCAGCACAGTATCCAGGAACCTGAAAGGCCAAAGCTCATGTCTTTCCACTGCTGGGAGACTCCATCATCCTCCCCCAGGTTACACTCACGAAGCCACACCTACTTCATTTCTCCATGGATGTGACAGCAGTGGCTGGCTGCTCCCCGCCCTGGCATACAGTAGGCACAGATATATTGGGGGTATTTTCTTCCTACCCCTGCCCAGTGTCCACTCAGAGAGTGGCATCAAAAATTCCTCAGTCACGGGGCTGGAGTGCTCCGCTCTCATGTGGGTGCTCCCCAAGTCTCCTCTCTTCGCTGGGGCCGGCAAGGGCCCTAGTTGTCCCCACCTCCAGATCCAGAGGCTCAGATAGGCGGCCCAGGGTGGCCGTGGGACTCCTATACTTCTTCCAGGGAAATGCTGCCAGTTGGGTGGGCCAGTTCATCTTTGATTATCAGGCAAATGGTGCCTTGGCTTGGGGTGGGAGCCTGGCCCTTCCTATCTCTCCAGAGCCTTCTCTCCTGACCTCCATGGCCTCCTCTGTCCTCTCAGAGGGGACAAGCCCCACAAGACCAGTCATCTTCTTCTGGACACTACACTGGTCCCCGAGGCCGTGTTGCCTGGTGTGGGAGGCCACAGTGGGCAGCTCTGGGTCACCAGGCTCCCTCCTTCTCCTCAAGGGGCCTGTGGCCTAGAGTTGGTGGGAGGGGGAGAATGCTGGTTCTTGAGGGGCTCTGGACCCCCTGAATCTTGGGGAGGAGAGTTCTACATGCCTCTCCAGCTCAGATGTGTGCCCTGGGCTGAGGACAGTGGCATGGGCAACACCTGCTTGGCGGCTTTGGAGACCCCCGTGGAGTAAGGAGGTGCAGAGGTGGCACTGCCCGTCTCTAATGGATTAGCGTTGGGGGCTGAGGGAGAAAGGGGTTTCTTGGGAACCAGGGGAGGCCATGCTGACGGTTGAGCCAGAGCACATTTTTCTAATTGGGGGTGAGGGACAAGGGGTGGTCAGGGCTCCCTCGTCCCTCACTCTCCCCTCCTTGAGCTCTTACCACTCTGGAATGTACAGGGATGGTGCAGGGACGAGCGAGGCGTGAGGGTTGTGCAGAGGGTCTGAGCTTTCTTCACCAGGGAGAAGCACAGAGGCAAAGACACACCCGGGAGCCCAGGTGGGGGCTCCAGTCACTGGCCCACCCCGCCTCTCGGCAGCCGGACACAGGAACACCATTGCCCTCCCATGCACGTGTCTGTCCAGCCATGGCCCAGAGATGCTCAACACCAACAGGACACACTCCTCAGGCCTCCCTGAGCCATTGGCTGCCCTCACTGCCTTTGCCTTCAGCCAGTAGGAAATGTGGCCATGGGCTCTTCCACTGGGGAGTGAGGGCAAAGGTCATGCAAGATAGCGGTGCCCAGGAGAGCTGAGGCATGAAGTAGAGAATGGCACTGGCAGCCCTGGCATTTTGCTGATGTGGGATTTCCACCCCTGCGCAGATGGCTGAGCTTGCCAGATGCAGGTCCCCTTGTCAGCCCAGCAGAGTGAAGGAGAACAGCCTCAGATCACTGATGGTCCAGCTCAGGGCTGCCCCAGGTGTCCTGCACCAAGCACAGAGCAGAAGGGACTGGGGACCTCCCTAACCACCACCCAGATGAGAAATCTGCGGGAAAACCTTGGCCCTGAGTCTCAGAACTCCCTGGTCCCATGAATGGCCCGGAGTAGAGTTCACAGGGCTGTGGGGAGGACAGGATAGGGGCTCAAGGTGGGCGCTGGTATTTTAGATGAGTGGGAAGGCATGAATTTTACCACATTTTATCCTTAGGAGAGTTGGAGGAGCAGGTGCAGTCGTGTCTACATATCTGCCCTCCCTGCGTTGATTCTACTCATCTTGACAACTACCGCTGCACTGCCTGCTCCACGTGCACTGATCTCATTCAACGGCACAGAATCCCCACCCTGGGAGCAGCATTGTCCCCATGTCATATGGGGAATTGGAGGTGCAAAAAGTGTCACCAATGCCCTCCTTCAGCTAGCAAGTACACCTGGTGTGGAACTGACGGTCAGGAAAAGTGTTCCTGGAGTTTCTACCTGCTGAGTTTGGCCGGGTTCTCACACTGCCCTGGGCGGCACCGTGTCTCCCGAGTTTTGGGAAATGTGTGGAGGCTCTTTGGGCTGTGCCAGTGAACGGGGGAGACCACTGTCATTTAAGGAGGCAGAACATGCCACAGACTGAAGAATTGTCGCCACCCCCAACCCACACCCAGGGTGCCCAGGTAAGAACCCCTGGGAAAACTGGGGAAGGACATTCTAGCTCTGGCCTCGCTTGGTCACTGGGGATAAAGAAGGTGCTCCTAATCAGCACAGGTGGCTGGTCTCTGAAGGCATGGGCACTCTGCACTTGGAGCATATTAACAAAGACTTTGAAACACTTAGAGCCCCAGAGTGTTCTGATCCTTTCACCTTCTGTAAGGAAGGATCCCCTTGGCCTTGGAGCTGGGTTGAAGGCCACAGGGCCAGGAGCCTTGTGTGACCTTGAGGGAGACTCTTGTCAAGGGCAGCCCTGGGAAGCTTCCTTGAGCCCCACTGACCCCACTGTGCTCCTCAGCATCTCTCAGACATAGTCCTGCCCCTTGGCCAACCCTTGGTTCCTTTGCTGGGACTCCCTCCCAGGCCCCTGCTCTACTTTGCCCCAGCCCCTGTCCAGCCTCCCACCACCACTCTCCAACTGAGCTACCAACCCTCCTCGGTCCTGCCCACCTGTGACCAAGATCACAAACTAGGTCCTGCTGGTCAGTCAGAGGCCACCACTCAGCTGGGTTTCACCCTGATGGGGGCCACCTGCAGCAGGAGCCCCACACTGGTGGGGCCTGATGGACACCAGAAAGGCTCTGGGGAAGGAGACCCTGGGCCAAGCAGGGTCAGGGCTGCCTGCACTGCCCACTGTTCTCCCTCCAGCCCTCCTGGGGCCAGGAGGGATAGGGGTGCACAATCTCATCTCTCCACCTTTTGTTGTGACTCACAATTGCTGCTGGTTTTCTCCTGGTGAAGTGAATGTGCTTTTAAAAAATGTGAGAAATTGAGAAAGGTGTAAAGAAGAAATTAATAATCGCTGCTAATCCCTGCCCGTGTAACTGGGCAAAGGCTCCTTCTGCTTGCTGCAACCTTGAAGCCAATCAATCACAAGATGAGTCGGTGGTGAGGAAAGGAAATTACTCGATTAGCTAGCAAAATTGGAAGATGATGGACTCATGTCCCAGAGACCATCTTAAACAAGCACATAATCTGAGGCAGTTCTGTAGGGACTAGTGGGCTGTGAAGGGGGCTCAGGAACATTGACCATCTGGCATCGGAGACTGGAGACATCACACCAGGTCTTTCAGTTGTCATCGATGATGGATGCCGGTATAGATGATCTTCCTGAGGAGGTCGTCATGTTCCTAAGAAATTCAAAAGAATAAAGTTATCATCTGTCACTCTTGGGATGTACGTGTGTCAGCCAGGATTATTTCCCAGACCTGTTTATCTCCTAGGCTAAGTGCAAGGTAAAACACACAGAGCTTGAGTGAGCTAGTCAGAGGTTACTCTAAGTTACAACACGGCTTCCCTCGAGTCAACTTGCTCTAGGCCAGTATCACCCACGGGTAACATTTGGCAAATTTTCTCCCAGGCCCTGCTGCATTTGTGCTTTCACTTCTTGTTTTCCTCATTCACATTAATTCGTAAGCATTTTCTGAAGTCAGCACAAATATTTTTCCAGCTGTATTGAGGTACGATTAACAAAGAAAAGTTGTATATATTGAAGGTGTACAATGTGATGATTTCATGTATGTGCACATTGTGAAATGAATACCACAATCAAGCTAATGAAGAGTTCCGTCACCTCCTGTAATAACTCCCCCTTTTTTTAATGCTAAGAACTCTTAAGATCAATTCTCTTGTGTATACAATGCATTATTATTAACTCTGGTCACCTTGTTCTATATTAGATCTTGAAAACATCCTCATGTTATAACTGAAAGTTTGTACCCTTTGACCAACATCTCTCATTCCCCTCGCACCCACCAACCTCCATCCCTTGTAGGCACATTCCACTCTCTGTTTCCACGAGTTTGACGTTTTTAGATTCCACGTGTAAATGAGATCATGTAGTGATTGTCTTTCAGTGTCTGGCTTATTATGCTTAGCATAATGTCCTCCAGGTTCAACTGTGTTGTCAGAAAAGGCAGGATTTCTCTCATATTGAAAGCTGGATAATATTTAATTGTAGATACATGTACTGTTTCTTAATCTAATCATCCATCAACAGACACTTAAGTTGTGTCCATATCTTGGCTATTGTTGTCACCAACTAACTGCCCCGAGTAATTCAAAGGCAATTTCGAAAGCACTTAACTGTTTCTTTTTTGTTGTTTTGGTGAGGAAGATTAGCCCTTACTTAGCATCTGTTGCCAATCTTCCTCTTTATGCTGAGGAAGATTTGCCTTGAGCTAACATCTGTGCCCATCTTCCTCCGTTTGATATGCGGGACGCCTGTCATGGCATGGCTTGATGAGCGGTGCATAGGTTGGCACCATGGATCCGAACCTGCGAACCACAGGCTGTTGAAGCGGTGCGCCCAAACCCAACCACTACGCCACGAGGCCGGCCCCTTAACTCTTTCTCAAAGTTGTTTCTCTGTTACTTTAAGAGACGCAATCACCAACCACCCTGAACCAGTCCAAACAGAACTGCAAAAGCAACGCCTGCACAGATGGGCCAAGAAGTCTCCAAAGTTACTTTTGCTTCATTTTAATGTTAAGATCTCCACCCCAGGAGGAGCTTAAGCCTTATTAGCATAACATGAAAGGTAGGGGAAAGCACGTTTTCAAACTACGCCTGGGCTGGCTTATACCCACCTCTATACGTGATGACGAAACTTTCCTTTTGAATATTTATTCCCTACCAAAAATAAAAGGCACTTGTTTTCCCTTGCTGAGAGGGCCACAGCTTTGGAAGTGATTCCCTATGGTCCCCTTATTTGCGGCAAATGAATCGTACTTTGTGTGAGAACAACTTCTAGTAAAGGCTTTGATTTCAACTCACCAAATAGGGAACTCATTTTGGTTCGGTAACATTGTGACAAGTGCTGCAGTGAATATGGGAGGGCAGATATCACTTGAAGATACTGATTTCATTTCCTTTGGAACTATACCCCGTAGTGGGATTGCTGCATCATATGAGAGTTCCATTTGTAATCTTTTGAGAAAACTCTGATCTTTAATCTTTGAGAAAACACTGTTTTCCATACCGGCTGTACCAACAAAAATCAATTCCAGGTGGATTTTAAATCTAAACGGGGGTTTTTACAACAACTTCTCTAGTAAGTACCTTAGAAAAACAGTTTCAAGATCTTGGGGCAGCCAAAGATTTCGCAGAACACAAAGAACAGTAAACATAAGGAACCAAAAGATAAACAGGAAATTATTAAAAATGAGAACTGTCAGTGAAAAGAAACTTTTAAGAGAGGAAAAAGGGCAGGCACAAAGGGGATAAACACTTGCCATGTATTTATCTGACACAAGACTCTCATATAGGATATTTGACTAACTGGCATAAATTTATAAAAATATTACAGACAATCCACGAGAATAAAAGGGGAGATTTCGCTAGGCACTTCAAAAAAAAGATAACCAAATGGGAACAATGAAATGGAAAAGGGCTCCACGTAATTACTCAGGAGGAAAATGCAAATTAAAACCACAATGAGCTACCACTACACATACACCACCACGGTTAAAATCAAACCTCTGACGGCACCAAGGGTTGGTGGAGATGCGGAGCAACTGGAACTTTTATACACAGCTGGGAGTGCAAACTATTTAATCTGCTTTGATACTCTTTGATAGTATCTCCTAAAGGTGGATGTACACATACTCCATGACCCAACAATTCCACGCTTAGGTATATACCCAACACAGATATGTTCATATGTTCACCAAAAGATGTACAAGATGTCCAGAGCAGCATTTTTTGGCATATCATCAAATTGTAGACAACCCATTCCGCATCAGTAGTGGAATGGATAAATAAAATGGGTTATATGTTTTATAGTGGAATACTATACAGAAATAAAAATTAACTACAGCCACATTCAAGAATATTGATGAATCTTACAAGCAAAATGAAAGAAGCCAGACACCAAAGAAGACACTCCGTATGATTCCATTTAAATCAAGTTCAAAGACAAGAAAAACAAATTCAGAAGTTAGAATATTGGCCCTCTCTCTCTTGGGAGAGAGAGGGAAGTGACCTGGGAGGGGCACATAAGAGGGCCGTTGGAGGGCTAGTCATATTCTATTTTTTTGTGGGTACTGGTTAGCGGTTTTGTTCCCTTTGGATAATTCACGGATCAATGCAAGTATGAATTCTGTACTTGCTGGTATGTATGCTATGCTCCAGTACATTAGTTCTCAGTACACGATGGTGACTCACGGTTACGTTCGTTACCATCACCATCTTTATTGTGTTGAGTCTGCTAGAAAAACCAGCACATTAATAATGTAGAGGATGTTGGATCAACTTGGCAGGCTGCGGCCTGGCTCCAGAGCACAGGTAGGGGGTGAGGCCTGTTTCCAGGACCCCAGGCTCAGGATTGGGGAGCTTGGAAGTAGGAGGGGAGGGAAGAACACCCACATGATGAGCATCTTGAAAACCAAATGACCTTGAAGTTCATTGTGAAGCTGAAGGGCAGCAGGGCTGATGCCACTTTTCCTCGAGGTTACTGGTCTAGCCCAGGGCTTTCTATACCATTTTCCTCAAAGCTGGAATAAAGGGATGTCTGTAATAAGGGCTTTAGGGAGAAAAATGCAAAAAGCTGATAGAACTGAGCCCAGATGTCTCTAAAATGACTAACATCGGAGCAGATGTGCATAGCTCAAGGAATATGGACTGTGAAGTTGGATGAAATAGGGAAAGAGAGATCAAATGGTTGAGGGAGCTGTGGGAGGCAAACAGCCATGTGTCCCCACACTTGGGTTCACCCTCCCATCTGATCAGCATAGGAAGCTGACACTAATAGGAAATGTCCTGTAAGATTTCCATAGGAGCTGCCGTGGCCCTAAGATCCTGAAGAGGAGGGGCAGTTAATGGGCCCTTTGAGAGGAGAACTCCAAAAGAAATTGGATGCCTCTCAGAACTGGACATGCCCCCAATCCAGATCAAGGAAGGTGTGAGCAAGCAAGAGGAGAGGATGGAGCAAATGTGCATGGAGCTCACAGTGATGGTCAAGTGGATCTAGACCCCATTACCTTAGAAGTGTCCATGTGTGCTTTAGTAATCCTGGCCTCATAGGTATCCATCGATCCATCTATCCATCCATCCATCATGCATCCACCCATGATCCATCCATCCACCATTCATTCATCCATTCATCTATCCCTCATTCATCCATCCAACGGTAAACCACACATCCACCCACCCCTCCATCCATCCATTCACCCATCCACTCACTATCCTTGCATCAACTACCCTTTCATCCAACCATTCATCATCCATCCATCCAGCATCCATCCGACCATTCATTTAATTGAGGAACATGGGATGAAAATTATAATGATTATGTGTCCAGACCTTCCTTTGTCCTGACAGGGTTGAAGGCCTCAGGTCCTCTAACCATTACTATTGCCAAACCGTTTCCCCTGAAATCAAGTACAGTTTCATTCTGATGATGAGCACACATTGCATGATATTCCCCAGGTTTTGGGTGTGACCAACCACCAGGATCTGGTTTCCCAGCACCAGCTCCCACCTCACTCCTGGGTCTGCTGGGAATCACTTTCCTTGAGAGGCTGAGGACAACTCTCAGAACTGAATGAGACCAGTTTTTTCAGGGGTAGGGGAGATGGAGGACCTAGACATGGGCATTTAAGAAGGAAAAGGCAAAGAGAGGGGAACTTGGGTCCTCAGGCCCGGGTGGACAAGACTGAGGCCGGCATGTTGACCAGCTCCGAGAGAGGGACAGTGGGCATAGGGAGGCAAATGGGCAGACAGGGGGCAGGAACCTTGCACTGTACAGTTGGGGATGCCTGGAGCCCAGTACTGAGTGTCAGGGATGTCCAGGTCACATGAGTACCAACAAGAGGCACAGAGGGCTCACAAAGAGGTGAGGCTGTGACGGTCCCTGTGGGAGGGTAGTGACTAGGGACTGGGTGGCACCTAGACATTTGCAGACCTCAAATATTGTTCCAACAGCACCATGGATTTTTGAAGTTGATAACACGTTTTGTAACAATGTGTTTGATTTTTAATGGCAACCCCAGCGCAGTAGTCTTGCAAAATATAAACACATAATAGGGACAACAGTCCTCACATTTATAGATGGGCTTATAATATGTAAAGTTTCTTCCAAAACATGACTTTAGCCTCTGAGGGAACTATGTCTTAGAAAAGCTACCTGACTTGCCTATAACTTCACCAGGAGTAAGGGGTTAGCAGTGACCCATTGTGGATGGAAATCTGTCCAAGGCCTCACTGAGTTCCCCTCTCCCATGCTGGGCAGGAAGATGTCCCGCTCTGCCTGGGAGACACCATCAAAGACACAAGAGAGCAAATTCTGGCCCAAGTCCACCTGGGGTTCTGAACAACAGGACTGAGACCCTAACCCAGTGCAGGTGGCTGACCTGGGACACACACGTGCCCACTGCCCAGCCCTCCCAGAGACTCTCAAATGACCTTCACAGTGTGGTTAGGAATAAACTGGGTCCCTCAGCTCACAGCACGAAGAGCAGACTCAGTCCAGCAGTCACAAGGGACAGCTGCAGGGCTGGGTGGGGGACCCTACACCTCCTCCCTGCTCACCTGTCTGGCCCTGGGCTGACCTGGAGACAGGATCCTGCCCCTCCCTCATCTTCATAAATGCCCCTCATTTTGACTTGTAGGTGGTGATTAAATCATTTTTGGGGGGGATCCTGTGAATTTATGTTCTTAATTTTGCATAATTAGCCATCATTACTCTTGGGTTTGATTTCTTCTGAGAAAGCTTATCTGGAAGGGAGAATGTTATCAGAATGGGAAGCAGTACACCTCTGCATTAAGAGCTAGCAAGATAAAGCAATGGCTTCCTCGTATGTACCCCCTACTCCCATGGTCTTTGCTGCCCCAGCCCCAGGGATCCTGGACCAGCCCCGGTCACTCCAAGCTCCCCTGAGAGAGCTGGTCCTAGTCCAGGCTCCAGCTCCAGCCTTGGAGCTGATGTTGCCACCCCGCCCTTTCCTACCAGACCTCTTGAACTACAAGCAAAGTGTCCAGCCTGCTCTAAATGCCCCCACCATGATGTCCATGGCTCCCATTGCAGCCCCCTCACCCCTTGCAGGCTGAATTGATCTCCTTTCCCTCAAATGTACCCTGGCTCCTGTGTTCTGTACTCCCGTCAGTGCCCTCAGTGACCCTGGGGGGGGGACCACATTGACCTTCATGTCTGCTACCCATACCACCAGGTCTGCTGGTCCCACACACGCCCCTAATCCACCTCCTCCCTCTATTACTGCTGCTCTTCCCCCGTTCCAGACTTGTGAGTACTGGGGTGACTGCACTGACTGACACACCCTGAGTGGTCTCTGCTTTCCCTGCCCCTCTTTCCTACTCCATTCTGCTCCCAGAACTTTCTACCAAATGCAAATGGCATCATCTTGCTCCTGTGCATGTGTGGGTGCATTTGTGTGTTTGTGTGCATGTGGGTATGCCTGTGTACACATGTCTTTCTGTGCATATGTTTCTTTCTATTTGTATGCAGCATGTGTACACGTGCATATGTCTTTTGTGCCTACACATATCCACGTGTATGTGCATAGACGCATGTGTGCATGTGTGTTTTCTGAGTGTGTGCATATGCAGAGTTGTGTATGTGTCTCTGTGTGTGCATATTGTGCTGCATATGTGTCTGTGTGTGAGTGCATGTGTATGTGTGTGTGCCAGTGCATGGCAGGGGGAAGGCTCCAGAACATTCCCACTGCTACCAAGTTCTTGCTCCAAGGGGTGGGTGAATCCAACTTTACCAGGCCCCATAACCTTCTGTGAACCCTCTAACCCCAACCATGCTGCACCCCTGCTGGGGTGCATCACGCATATGGTAATCACAACGCTCAGGGCTCTCTTTTATGAGACTTCTTCCAGCTGCTCCTGAGGAGGGTCAGCCACCCTGTTGTGTTCCCCTTTCATGGCTCCTCACACACCAATGACTCCATCCATGGCTGCTGTAGGCAGGAAGGTATATTTGCATTCTGTGTGCACTGCCCTATCCAGAGGCCCTTGGAATTGTTCATGTCAGAGAGACGGATCCTCACTGATTCTCTAACAACACTACATGCAATGCCCTTCCCATCCAGTCAAGGACCAGAACCTCTGAATATGTTAGGTTTCAAGGCAAAGAGACATGCAAGTGCTCATGGATTAAGGGGCTGGTCAGCTCACCTTGAGATGGGAGACATCCTCGATTGTCCAGGTGGGCCCGGAGTAATCATATTTCTTACAAGTGGAAGAGGGAGTCAGGAGGGTCAGAGGAGAGAAGACGTGAGGACGGAGGCAGAGTCAGAGTGATGTGATGTGAGGAGGACTCTGCTGGACACTGCCGGCCTTGAAGTTGAAGGAAGAGCCCAGGAGCTAAGGGATGCAGTGACCTCTAGAGGCTGGAAAAGGTGAGAAAATGGATCCTCCCCAGAGCCTCCAGAGGGAACCTGCATGAATTAGAAAAACAACACTGGTCTGTTGAAATTGGTGATTTGAGCAGCACCACTTCAGCTGAGTCAAGAAGGCGTCCCGTTGTCCAGCAGACAACGAGGCAGGGGTGGTCTGCACAGAAAAGGTACAGGAGGTGTGTCTATGTGAAGATACCTGGCCCAGCCCCTGCAGGACCACAGGCAGTAGTTGTTCTCCAGTCTTCATGTGGGCGTTTCAATGCGTTGTGATTCAGCCTGAGGTGGAGAGCACTACCCCTGGGCATGAGATTGGCTTGTGTGAGTGTGTGTGTGTGTGTGTGTGTAAGTTTCTTAGGACTGTTGTAACAAATCACCACAATGTTGGTGGTTTAAAATAACAGAAACATTCTCTCACGGTTCTGAGACCAGGTGTCTGAAATCAAGGTGTTGTCAGGGAGCTGTGTTAACACAGCGCAGATCCCAATGAGTGATACCTGTGGCCTCAGCCCCATGTCTGAAGGCCCAGGGTGGCCTACTGACTGAGCTCTTCCTAGGGTGGGGCTGGGGTATCCCACGGCCCCCTGCTTCCTGCACATTCTCCAGGCCGATTGTCCAGATATTTGTGAATTCTGTGAACTACAGGATCATCTCCTTGTAGTTTATTTCTGCTTAAATTAGCTAGAGTTTCCTCTGGTATTTGTAGTCAATTACCCTCATTGGTCCAGATGCTCATAAAGAAAAAATTCACCCCTGTGACCCTTGCACTTTGAGATCGATGGCAAAACTAGCTTTCCAGTGTCCTTGGACTGGGTCTGCCAGACAGTAGGACAATGAAACGTACAGCTTGTGAAGGGAAATAGAAAACTCCTAGAAGGTGCATTGAGAGCCTACAAAACTTGTGTGATCCAAAGAATTGCGACAGGGACTCAGACAAGTCCATGAATGAGCATGTTCATTGCAGCATTATTCACAATAGCCAAAGGGTGGGAACAACCCAACTGTCCACCAACGGAAGAATGGATAACCAAAGGTGGTCTCTCCAAGCAATGGAATATCATTCAGCCATAAAGAGGAATGAAGTTCTGACACACACTTATAACATGGATGAACCTTGACAACATCATGCTAGGTATTTTCATATTGTAGGATTCCATTTATAAGAAATGTCCCGAGTCAGCAAATCCATAGAGATAGGGAGTAGATTAGTGTTTGTCAGGGGGTGGGGAAGGGAGGGAGGAGTGAGAAGTGACCGCTAATAGGCATGAGGAAGCTTTATAGGATGATGAAAGTATTCTGGATTAAGACAGTGGGTGGAGGAGGTGTGGCCGGGGGCTGTGCATCTCAGAAGGGGCAGTGGAGGAGTTGAGTGGAGTTTCTGAACTTGATGTGGAGCAAAAGTGCAGTGATCAGCGACCTTAGCTGGCCTAGTGGCCTTTGCAACCCCCATCTATGGCTGGGACCTCTCAAGGTTGACCCCAGCAAGGTTAGGGTTGAGGTCAGTGAGCCCCCACAGGGCCAGCTTCTTGGCTGTGGGTCATTTCCTTCTGTTGAGTTGGATGGCAGGGCCTTTGAAGTGCTGGGCAGACTCAAACTGAGTTCCTCTGGGAGGAGACCAGCGTGACTCCTGCTTCAGATGGTTCTTCCCAACACTTTCGTAACTAGACTTCAGTGGGCAGGCAGCTCGTATGTGCAGACCAGTTGCTCCTAGGCATAGTGACCATGAGTGGACATGAACCGCCCTCTTGACCAGCGTGTGAGCAGGAGGAAGTCTGGCATCACCTACCCGGGGAACGACTGAGATGAGGGGGTCTCAGGGTGAGTAGCATTGAGAAGGGACAGCTGAGGGGAGGCAATGACAGTCAGATTGGCCCCAGGACCAGCTGCAGCAGGTCGGGGCTGTGGTTTGACCACTGACCTCCCTCTTCTGAGTGTCCCCTCAGGAGGTACATTTCCTGGACCCGGAGAATCTGCTCCCCAAAGGTGAGCAGGGGCATTTACCTGCACACATGACACGGCAGATGGGCTGTGTTGTCCTCACAGAGCACCGCTCAGAGCCTCTTCACAAGAGAGCTCGCCACTGAGCTGCAAGACCAGCAGCAGGCCGAAGGCCACCAGTGGCAGTGCCCCAGGATGGAGCACATGGGGAGATTTGGGGAGGAGGGCGCTGGGCTGGCCTTTCCACTCTGCAGGCTCCTCCAGGGGCAGCCATGGCCCCCACCTCCCTGCTGGGCCAGTGAGGCTCCTGGGAGGGTCTCCTGCCTCTTTGGGCTTCCTTCTCCTTCATATCAGGCATCAGCCCCCACACCCCTCTCGCTCTCCTACACAGCTCAGCAGCCACTTCCCAAATGACCCAACTGAGTAAGAAACCAAAAAAAGGCGCCAGGGGTAGAAAGGGAGAAATAGAAATGTTGTGTCTGCAGGAAAGATGAACTCTACATGGTCAAACCCCTTGGGGTCCCAGTGTCTCCATGATGAGCTCTCTGGATGTCATGTGTGTTCCTGGAAAAAAGGCTTTGCTGTATTGCATGTGTAGGGAGTAACTTGTTCTTGCAGACATAGCGTGAATGTTCCAGTGTGAGAATGAAGAGTGCGGCCAAATGGGGCGGCCACAGAGCCTTCGGCCCCAGGATTTCAAAAGGCAAGCATATGCTTTGGTTCATACTTTTTGAAGCTGAGGGCCAAGTTGTCACTGCTAGAAAAAGCCCCACCCCAAAACTAGAGAGTATGGGCGTTGACACCAAGTAGGTCAAGAAAGGATCGGATGCCCATAGACAGCACGTGCTAGCAGTGTGTCCTGCCCAGCCAGCAGGCTCAGAACCCCACATCTTGGCATCTGGGTCCTCAGCCACTGGCAGCAAGTCTGGTATTTCTCAGGCCTGGCACTCGATCAAGGCCCTGCAAAGATGAGACCCTCAGATATGGAAACCCGTGAACACAATTCCTACAGGGTTATTTTGTCATATTGTTTTAATAATGCGGCACATTAGCACCAAAAGTCTGTCTTATTTAAGGACATTTGGGGACATATATTCTAAAGACTCAATCCATTCCTGAGAACTCCACCCTCTACTTTTCCACGCCTCCTGAGTAGTGCCTGCGATGGGTCTAAAGTATTCCTTAGCATCCTTTTCATCATTGCCCCTCTGGCACCTGCCACAGGCAGACACTCCATAGACGCAGTTGCACTGAATCCAGCCCAGCATCTCGTCTGGGGTGGGGAAAGACAACAGCAATCAGAAGAATAATAATAAGTGAGCATCGGCACATACTATGTCTCCCTGAGTCCCCCTATCCAGGAGGCACTTGGCCCATGGTCACATAGCTGCTCGGGCCCGTCTGACTCCTAAGGTCCCAGCCTTGGCCTCTGCTCCCTGGGACTTCAGAGAGCCCAGAGCTGAATGGGAGTGAATGGGGTCACAGGAAGTGTGCTCTGGTGTTGCTCACACCGGCTAACCCAGCAATAGCTGTCATGCATCTCCAACTTCCCCTCTCCTCTCAGGACTCCTTCACCATCCATTTGGTCTCAGTTGTAAAGATGAAATGTGTCTAGTCAGGAGCAATGAATGACAGATGGAACATGTTATTTTTCCCCCCCAAAACATCCTCTGTTCTTTTGGAATCCCTGCAGTGCAACTTGGACCAGCAGGTTTGGGGAGCAGGTAAGCACCCTACTGGTTGCTGGTCTCCTCTTCCATCAGGCCGAGTGGAGGTGTTGGGGACAGACTGGACAACACCTGGTGTGGGCCAGGGACTCTGACACCCACTGGGGCCTAGGAGCACCCTCCTTCACCGTGCATCCACACAGACCAAGGCAAGGAACTGCCCTTGAGGATGGTGTCCAAGTCTTCATGGCTGGTTTCTCCTAAATTTTAAATGGCTCCAGGGGCTCAAATATTCCCCCGGTGGCCCTCCCATGCCAGGGTGCAGGGTTTTCCAGTCTGATGTCTACAGCCTGCAGGGCTGCATTTGGGCTCTGGATGGTCACCTGGATCCCACAGCAGCAAGTAAATCTCAGAAGGAGGTGAGGAGCTGTAAGAACAAAGGCTTATTTTTGTTCTGACATGTTAATTTTGTAAACGTGTATGAGCTGTGCATTAGACACCAGCTTTTAATCACTCTCATCTGATCTTTCCACGTTTTTCTCCCCTCCAGATAACTCTTGTGTTGTCAAGCTACCAGACCATAGTACTGTGTTTCCTCCTTCCAGGAGAGGTTCCTCTGCTGTGGGGTCCCACCTTGCCTATGGGTTCAGAAGTCCAAAAGAGAGATTGTTTTTTGAGTGAGTTGTCAGTGTCTCTGCATTCTGCCTCTGTCTTCCCTGGGTGAGGTTGAGCTGAGGCATGTGGAGCATCCCTGGGGCTCAAAGTTCACAGAGACTGGTACCCGACACCTGTCCCAAGGCTCTAAAGGCAGAGACTGGCCAACTCCCAGGTCCTCAGGGCCACAGCGAGCTGTGTGAGGCTGTGCATGCTTCCCAAGCACCAGGCGTGAATGCTGGGAGGAGGCCTAGGCTGAGCTGTCTTCAGGGGGACTCTGCCTATGATGAGAGTGGACCTCAGAGGCCAGGCCTGAAGGGCTGTCACAAGCTGTCAGCTCAGAGCACCATCACCTCTGTCCGGGGCTTGAGGACAGAGACCATCAGCTGGGGGGAGGTCTGAAGACCCACAAAAGCACTTCCTTAGAAATGGGGTAAGCATTGGACCTCCACTGAGCCCAGTGGGCACCCAAAAGAAGAGTCAAGAAGGATTTTGCTTCTCTCTAGCCTTTCCTCTGTGGCCTGTGCTGGCCCCACAGGCTCATTTGGAAACCTGGTATGCGTGGGTGAGGGACAAGTACAGCAGCTGCAGCAGCACTGGTCTTTCCTTCTGTCCTGCTCCCTGCCCAGCTCCTGCCCCTCTGGTAACAGGACTAATGGGGACAGACTCTGTTCTTCTGCTCCCTGGTGTGGGCATCGGCCTGGAATCATGTTTTAAACTTGTTACTTTCCCAGTAAATGACCAGGTTAAGTATCTGAAGAGGTTGGAAGGGACTAACGGCCAGACATAGTTGGGTATGAGATTGGACTTCTTCCTCTCTTCCTCCTGCAAAACTCACAGTGGTGGTCCCCAGGCTCACTGGCAGAGCCCAGGCAGGAGTCTCTGCAGGCTGGGGTGGGTGTCCACTACTCGCTCAAGGAGAAGGGTGGAAACCAGGTTGGCATCCAGGCAGGGTGAGCCACCAGCCAGATAGCCACCATGGACAGGCTGCTTAGAGCTAATGTCCCAAAGTATGTGATCATAGAGCAGGGCGCCCTTGAAAACTCCAGGGAGGCAAGGCCAGTGTGCGCTTCTCATTGAGCTTCAGGTGCTGAGAAAGACAGGTGGATGGCACCCACAGACGCAGATGTGGCAAGAAAAATGAAGAGTCGAGAGCCAGGCAGGGCAGGGCACACTCAGAACTGCAGGACAAATTCCCTTTGATTCTACTATATGCAAAACAACATGTGTCAGTTTCTCTGAGACTAAAACAAGCGAAATCAGATGTCCTGTGCTGCTGCGGCTCCAAAGACTCTCTGAGGCACCACATGTGAAATGTGGCCTGCAAAAGGCTGCTGCTGGCCTTTTGTAGGCCTCTCCAACCAAAAGTGGACTCGGGTCACCCATCACCATAGCTGCCATCCTGGGTGCTTGAGCCCACCTGGGGGACTGTGGGGAGAGGGAGGCACCCTAGAAGGAGGAAAGAAGGAAATAACACCACCCTAAATCTTGCAGTTCTGCCCAGAAACCAGTGCTGAAGTGACATTTCCCATGACCGGCTTGCACGTGCAGCCTCCACCCTCATGCCACACACACTCTGGGAAAAGAGGGGGTGTGCATTAGGAAGATCCTTGCTACTTGTTCTAAAACTGATCAAATCTCTGAAATCACTTAGTGAAGACTAACTAACTGCTCTAAGATTTCTGATGGATTTTTCTTTATAGTTTCAATCTCTTTTGTGAAAAAATTCCTGATTTCATTGAATTGTCTGTTTTCTTATATTTCATTGAGCTTTTTTATGATAGCTATTTTGAATTCTCTGTCATTAAGGTTATACATTTCTGTGCTTTCAGGGTTGATTTCTGGGTGCTTGTCGTTTTCCTTTTGGTCTGGAGATTTAATATATTTCTTGGAAATCTTTTCATGTCAGTACATGTGGATCTACCTTATTGTTTCTAATTGCTCTATAATATTCCACAGCATAGAATTACTATAATAGTTTTAGTGTAAAACTGTCATAGAAATAGTGATATTTTTGAAATTTAATTTTTTTAATAATATTTTCTTTTTTTTAATAACGTTTGAGTGTGGTTTTTTTGGTTTGTTTCCTGGAAGTTGGAATTTTCTTTTTCTTTCTGTGTTATGGTTGGTTTCAAGGAGGAACATGAAGCTTCTTTGGTCATCTTCAGCCAGGTGTCTTCATTTATTTACTCGTATCTTTGCATAATCTAATTGCAAAGAAATTATGTTGTATTTGGCAGCATTTGGGAACTGTTTTATTGAAGAGATTATGAAATGTAGATTGATTTGTACTATTGTAAGCAGTCACTTGTATGACTGTTTTTGGAAATTTGTTTTGTTTTGTTTTGTTTTTTTGTGAGGATGATCAGCTGTGAGCTAACATCCATGCCAATCCTCCTCTTTTTGCTGAGGAAGACTGGCCCTGAGCTAACATCCATGCCCATCTTCCTCCACTTTATGTGGGACGCTGCCACAGCACGGCCTCAGAAGTGGTGCCTCAGTGTACATCCGGGATCCGAACCCAGGCCGCCAGCAGCGCAGCACACGCACTTAACCACTATGCTGCGGTGCCGGCCCTGGGATAGTCTTCACTGTACACATACTTGTGCATTGAGACTTTCGAACTTTAAAATTATACCACTTTTGATTGTTACTGTGTCTTTTCAAACAGAAACATCAATTTTAAGCAGTTTCTATGAGAAAGGAAGCAGATACCATCTCTACTGGGACTAAGCACTGGTAACATTTGATTTAAGTTGCATGAGAAGTTGATGATTGTATCTAAAGTACCATTGTTGCTACTAATATTATTACTAGTATACTTACAACTCTGATAACGATACTAGTAGTATAGTAACAAAAATATTTGTTAAGTATTTATGTGCCAAGCACTTAGCATAGTGGTATCTCATATATCTAAATAGGCATTTTTACAATATCATCATTTACTTTCTCATTATTGATATTACACAATAATAGTCATGAATAGTCAAACCATGGTATAAGCAAAAGGTTAAAAACAAGCATTAGATTTACAAAAAGGAAGCTTTCCCATTCCTTTGGGGCTTCCTTAACCCTTCTTGAAGGAAGACAAATGCATCCTCTTGTGGGTATCACCAGTACTGCTTCGACTGGCTGACATAATTAGCTGTGTGGCTTTGGGATATTAATAAATGTCTTTCAGCCTGTTTCCTTACAGTAGAATGGAGACAATATTGCTTACCTTGTAGGAATGTTAGGGTGAAATGAGAAAATATACATAAAGTGCCTGAGAACTTTTAGGTATTTAAAGTGAGCAACTTGAATTTTACCCATGTATAGCAATGATTGTCAACTGGGTTGGAGGAGAGGACATGTTCTCCTATAGAAACCTATCAGAATTTCTTTTTTTTAAATTTTTTTGGTGAGGAAGATCGGCCATGAGCTAACATCCTTTGCCAACCTTCCTCTCTTTTTTTTGCTTCAGGAAAATTGACCCTGAGCTAACATCTGTGCCCATCTTCCTCTATTTTGTATGTGGAATGCTGCCACAGCATGGCTTGATGAATGGTGTGTGGATCTGTGCCCGGGATCCGAACCTGCAAACCTGGGGCCACTGCAGCAGAGCATGCAAATCACTACACCACTAGTCATCAGAATTTCTGAGTGAGGCCTTTTTAAAATCATATATGATCTCCCCCAAATGGACATTCTTTTCTCCTCTTTTTCTTTCCTCCCCCTCTCAACTCTTGAACTATGGCTATGTCAAACAACTTTTCCTGATGAAAGACTTTTATGTTGGGATAGAGTGGAAGAAAGCTTGAGAACTTTTGATAAAAGTAGTAGTTTCCAACTTCCCTGTATCAGATCACTTGGGGATTTTTATCTAAGCAGATTCCCTGGCTGAACTACCTAACAGAAATTCTCAAACTGTAGTATGCATGCACAAGAAGTGCAACTTCCTTTGGATTGCTGAGAGTGAAAGGGAGAAGGGAGGGGGAGAGAGGAGAGAGATGAGTTTTGTCTTTAAGAATGAAGAATCCAGTTGACTTTCTGTAAATTTTTAAGGGTCGCATTCTGCTTTACTATGTCTCCTTGTAACTAACTACTCACATTTATGCATTGTGAAAGATTGGATCTGTGAAGAAAAAATCACAGGGACTGACGCCCTGTTAAGGGAAATGCTCCTGACTAATAATGCCAAAAACCACTCTCCTAAACAACTCCAAGAAGGTATAGTAGATTGATACTCCTTTTTCCCCTTTAGTAGTGCAAAGAGATGTTAGGCTCATTGAAATCTTAAAATCATGCAGAATTTCCCTGGGGATATAATAATGTTTTCGTGAATATAATTTTAATAATTCTCTTTGAGTTTAAGGAGTTTTAACCATTTATTTCTGATATGCTTGTATCTGTTACCTCATAGGTCCTACGTTATATCACTGAACAGGTTGTGTGAAAGGTCGATAAAAAGAAGTCAGAAATAAGTGCCATGGAATAGAGCAACGGACTTGCGGTTACTGGATAGCGTTCTAGATCACCACTGTCAAATAGAAATAAGACGCAAGACACATATAATTTTAACATATAATTTGAAACTTTCTATAGCCACATTAAAGTAAAAAGGGCAAAATTAATTTTAATAATTGTTTCATTTAACCCAATATATCTAATATATTATTTCATCAGGTGCTCGATATAAACAACGATTAATGAGATATTTTACTGTTGTTCCATACTAAGTCTTAGGAATCCAGTGTATATTTTATACTTACTGCACATCTCATTTTGGACTAGCTACATTTCAAGTGCTCAACAGCCAGATGTGGTTAGTGTCTGTTCTATTGAAGAGCACAGGATTGATATTATTGAATAACAGCAATCTGCTGAGTGCTTATAACCTATAAAGGGGGCCACCTTTATAGGTATCAACAAACTCCCATCTTTCAAATGAATGTGACTACCAAAGGCAATACTTGTGTATATTTTCATATTTCAATCAATTTTTAAAATCTTTCTGAATCACCAAGGAAATGAACCTTGTCTTTGGGTCACTAATGTGATTTCTTAAATGAGATATGTTTTGTTCTTTGTGAAATAACTACACCTAAATGAATTTTTCTTAAGGTCCTTATTTTAAGTATGACCAAAACTATGGCTAGGATTGAAAGTTTTACGTTTAGAGCAACGTTGTTTTCTTGATTTGTTTGGCCTGTAGTCTGATAGAGCAATGTTACTTCTTATTTGCTAAGCTGTATAGAATTTAGATTATGACTGCTAAGTTTCCCCTTTAGCATTTTCAGCTGTCCCAGTAAGACATATGGAAACGATACAGATTCTAGAACGCTTGACTCTACTCTCTGCCAGTGAACTTATACCATAGGCAGAAGTATTAACATCCAATATAAGCCAGCTATTGAATTCAGGGGTTCTGTGGAGAATGCTTCAAACAGTCAATAAACTATGGATGGTTCTTAATACTGTGATGCCTAGAAGGTAATTTCAGTGTATTGTTACACGTAATAGATAAGTGTATAGCAGTGATTATATACAATAACCTAAACTTAATGGTTGAAAAAAATTGTTGAGTGTTTAACAATATAAATCCCCTCTGAAGACTACTAATTAAAGAGTCATTATAACTTTCAGAAAAAGCATAAATTTGATCTTAAGAAACAGAGAGAAACTATAAAGTATTTCCAACTTGAGAAACTTCCTTAAAAGTGAGTTTTCCTCTATAGGCATCTGTCATTTGTGGCTAATTGTGATTTAAATCACTGTGTGTCTTGCATCATTGTGGTGGCTCCAAATTTTGCTGCACATTAAAATCACCTGGACAGCTGTTAAAACTCTTGTTCCTCAATTGTAACCCATGCCAATTAAATCAGAATGTCTGCGGTTGGGAGTCAAGCATTAGTATTTTCTTTTTTTAAGATTCCCCAGTTGATTCCATTATGCAGCAATGTTTAGAGAACACTTGATTAATTATTTCTTTAGTCAAATGGGTCTCTGCTGGTCCATAGATTGCATCAGAAACACCTGTTCAGCTCTGAAAACCAGGATACTGGGCTGGCCTTCCCTGAGATATCAGATGCTTAATGTTCAATCAAGTAAGTTCGATGTGAAAAATAAAAGCATACACTTAAAAAATACTGTAAGAATTTTCATATTTTTAAACAAGGCTGTTTTGTAGTCTTCTAAGATTAAATACAGCGGTCCTGTGTTCTTTTGTTTTGTTTTATTTTAAACTGAGGCTTTGGAATATTTTATGTGAGTAGGAAACCTCTAGGAGTTCAAAAAAGGTTGAAATAAATGGTTTCTAACTAAATGCAGCGCACATTCTTGGATCAGTTTTCAAAGGCTGATCAAAACCTGCTGTGTTTAAATAACAACATGCTGTTTTTCATCACATCCGTTGATGATGTAAACAAAATGTGTAACTATATTAGTAAATGTTAATATTCATGTATTTTAAGTTAAGGTTACAAAATTTGTCACAATGTGATTTTTTTTATTCAAGTGAAAACAGATGTGTGCAGCTATTTTGAATATTGGTTTATAAACATGCATATTCTTTATCAAATGAACTTGTAGTTTTTTTATGTTTTCTTTCACTACTGTTCACCTGAAAGGAACAGTTCAAGGGACTGGAATCCAGGACTGTCTGGCTCCAGAGCCTACGTGTATCCACTTCTGTTAACGCCACACACGTCAAATGGCCATACAAGGCTAGAGTCGGTTGGGAGCCTTAGGAATTGAGTGGAGGAAAATCGAAAATCGTAGTAGTTTCCCTGGAGCAGTTACTTAAAGGATTTGATATTTAAAAAAATTGTAAAAGCAGAATAAAAATTTGAAGATATTTTTAAGTATTGATAAATTATCCTTCATTCCACTGTTTTAACAGTAAGTTACATTTTTTATACTTTCCCTCCATCTTTGCTTATGCATATATATTTTCACATAATGGAATTCATAATACCCAGTAGGGAGTCTGCTTTCTTTCATTTAAATTTATATGAAATTTTTTTTGCAAGTTGTTTACTTTTGATAATTATTTTATTGGCTTCCTAATGATCAAACTGATGTATCATAACCGTATAGGGTGCTATTACTAGACCGGGAGGTTGATGACTTTTTTCAGGATTACAATAGGCAATGTTATCAATTTAGGTATTTTTACTTTTTCTTTCTTTTGGATTACTCTTTTAGGATGAATTTTTGAGCCTGAGATTACTAAATTAAAAGGTAGAATTTATTTTTAGCACTGTACATTTTGCAATTGGGGAAGATGCAGTAAAACTGAAAGGGAAGCAAACAAATCCACTCTCCTCCCGCTGCTCCCCCTACAGCAAACCTCTCCCCAAACTAGTTGCTCAAACTTGAGAAACTGTCTCACGTTTTACTTTTTTGAGACACTAGTATTGGAGCCAAGCTTAGGCTATTCAGAAATTGACAAAATCACACTTTGGAGAGATCACGATTAACTCCCTACCTTTGAGGAAACTGAAGTGTACTTCGTGGCAAAGAATAACAACCCGGTTTTAGGAGGGACGGAAGGCGGGTGAGCCTTGATGGAGCAGAAGTGACCGGGGCGGGAGCACTCTAGAGCGTTGCTCTGGTTGAAGTCGCTATCCGGGGAAGCCTGGAACATCCTGAGGGTCTGTGGCCACTCGTCAAGCAGCCTTGTCGCCTGGCCGGGCTCAGGCTTCTGGCAGTTCCCGCCTCCGTCTGTGCGACACCCGGGCCGACGTGAAGTTCGGAAACGTGAGCTGAGCGGCACTGACGGGCGCTCTGGGAAGAACTCGGCAAGGCTTTCCTTTCGCTTGGTCTACAGACCTGAAGAATGAGACTGCGAGTTTCCAAGGAAACGGATACATGGGTTAAGTCGCCGGTTTCAAAATCTCAAAATGGAGAAGACTTTTCCTTTAAACGCTGCGCTCTGCTCCCATCCTTCGCTCTTCAAGCGTTCGCCTCCGGGCCACGAAATACTTTGCTTTGGTTTTTATTGCGGAGGCTTCTCTCGGGGGCCCCCTAACCTCACGCCGGGACTGGTTTCTTGGTTTCTGCTCTGGCGGGTGATTGGGTGCTGGGAGTCGAGGGGGCGGGAGGCAGGAATTCGTCCGCAAGAGCGCTTGCGCGCGGCCTGGAGAGAGCGGAGGAGGGAGCGGGTGAGGCGCCGGGAGTCCGCACTCGGCCAGGGTGAGGAGGCGAGAGGTTTGGGGCTTCTCCTCTCTGCCAGGCTCCGCAGTGTGTGCTCGCAGATACCATTTCCTTTTCTCCCGGGACTCGGAGCCCAGGCAGCGCTGCCTCGGTTTTCCTCAGAAGAGGCCAGCCTGTCTCTCCTGGGGTGGCGCGCAGCCTGCCCGAAGAGAGCCTTCTGCTCTCGCCTGGCCGCCGTGCAGGCCGTCGGGGTGACCACGTCCCCGGGCCTCGGGGTTCTGAACACGCGGAGGCCAGAGGGATCCTGTCCTGAACCCCGAGGAGAGGCCCCGGGCCCCCTTGACCCTCCGCTGACTCGTGGCAGCGGGGACGATGGCTGGAGGCGGATCGTGGCTCGTCCTTTATCCCCTGGGGGGTTGTGGTGACTGCAGGCGGGATGGATTTCTATGCTGTATCTGAGGAACTAGCTGGCGTTGCGTTATTGGCTGGGGTGAAGGGGTTAGAGACCACCAAATCTCTACTCAAGAGTTGCACAGATAGAATCACAGAATAGTAGAACTGGGAAATGCCTCAGAATAGTGGTTCTTAGCTTGTTTTGGAACACGTAGGCTAGGGGTCAGGGTATAATTGGCTTCATAAGCTGTTGAATTACTTACTCTTTTAACCATCCCTCCATCCCCAGGTCGAATTTGCCGTTTTTTTTCACTATTGCAAGGAAGTCCTCAGTTGATAACAGTGCATATCAGTCTCCCCTCTGTTTTCAGTTATTTTATTAGGATATAGTTTTGGGAATGAGAAATCCACGGACTTTCTCTTCAGAGAAACGCAGTCATGTACCAAGACTTCTGCATGCAATAGCAAGAGAGCACAGTCTCTGACTTCCGTCTCTGGATCCTAGATTAAGCATAGGTGGTTTAGAAGAGGTGGGGATTAATGTAGATCACCTCCTCTGTGTCAAATACTGGAGTTTAGGCACGTTCTATCCATTAACTTACTTAATTCTTAACTCAATGCCTGGCTAATTTTCGTCAAAACTCTATCGGGTAGATAATCTTATCTCCATTGCACAGATGAAGAAACAGACTGAGGTTCAGTGATTCACACAGTGGGACTCACACTTAGGCTTGCTTTACTCCAAAGCCCATCTTCTTTTCATTATACCCTTCTGACCTTTAAATCAGAATTATCAAGCACCTACTGTGTGCCAAGGCATTTTCTCCCTTACAACAGTTTTTCAATTAGGGATTATTACAGATGAGGATCTTAGTCTAGAGAAGTGAAGACATGATCAAGGAAACACATCTGAGTTGTGGGAACCTGATCTAGAACTCGTACTTCTACCTCCTGGTCCACAGCTTTGGCAGAGTAGGGATACAAATCCGGATTTGTCAGATTCCGAGACATGTTCTCAACCACTGTGATGGTTAAGACTAGGAAATTCTTTTACTTGCATTTGTTTTGTTGATACATTTAGAAATCCCCTTTTTATTTCTAGACTTCTGTCCTAGTCTAGTTGGGTATCTGGTTTTCTTTGAATTGCATTGTTTCAGTCTTGATTTTCATTTCTGCTGCAGTTAGGAATCTAAGTAAACAGGAAAGCATGACTCTTCAATATGGTCTGAATGTACAGTTGGTGGGGTGAAGATGAACTTTCCTTGTAAAGCTTGTCCATCATAGCTTGCTATAATGAATTCTGCAAGTATTTTTCAGCAGTTAAGTCTTCATTAAGATAAAGATGCTGATAATTCATAACGTATACTGAATCTGTGACTACATTCATTTTCTCAGATAGTAAATGGATTGAAAATATTTGCTGGGTTCATGGAAGAACATGTAACCTTTCAAAAAATAATCCTGATCTCTATGAACTGTATATGGTTAGGAGGCAAAGGAGAATATTCTGAAAACTATTCTCAGCTCATTTGGCACTTCTATTTACTTTACGGAATTACTACCTTCTACAAAGTATTTACTGTCTTTTACACAGAATACTATATTTCTCACCATATTTTTTGAGATGTTTCAATCATATAGAAAATTAATAGACCAATGAGTAAGCCAACTTTCCAGAGTTGTTCAATCTTAATATTTTGCCATATTTACTTTATACCTTGTTTGCAAGTAACATTACTAGTATGCTGAATTTATTCTTTTTCTTTCCTAGACGTGTTGTTATACTTTTGTTACATATGTATGTATCCGTAAACAATATAGAGCATTACTTTACCTGTTTTTAAACTTTGTACAATGATATGATACTGTACCCATATTTGTTCAGAAGTGTTTTTAGTTGCTTAACATTATTTTTAAGAAGTAGCCTTATTGATTGTTCATCTATTTTAATTGCTGTGTAGTATTCCATTGTATGAATATACCAGAATTTTTTTATCCATTTTCCTTTTGACTGACATTTAAGTTGTTTACATTCTTTTGCAATTCTAAACAATGCTGCTATGAACTTTCTTATGCATGTTTCCTTATGTTCCTGTGGGAAAGCTTTTGGATATATACATAGGACTGGACTTCCTGGTGTTGGGTATCTTCAACTTTGCTAGAAATTGTTAATTTCTGTCCAAAGTGGTTGTAGCGATTTACACTCCCCCTAGCAGTATCCTCCATTAAGTTTTCATCCAAGATATTAGTGTACTCTAGTTTTAAAGAAATGACGGTGCTTGCATCATTAAGGCACAAATTGCTTTGTTCATTTCTTTTATGCCTATATGCTTTTAAGTCCAACATAATTTTAGGGAGAAAGATAAAGGAATAAGGTCTAGATTGAACTAAATACTAATTCTCCCTTCTGCTATTGTACAACCTTACTTCTTGTTGTGTTTGTACTTGTGATGGAGACAGACCCTAATGAAGTAAATTGTTTACTGAGTTTTTTTTATTGTTTTTGTGTCAATAGATTGTCCAAGGATTAAAAAGTAAGCAGCATTGTTTGTTGGAGAGCCCTACAGAAAGTGGGAAAAGCTTAGTCTTACTTTGTGCTGCTTTAGCGTGGCAACAGTCTCTTCTTCGTGGTAAGTATTTGGTTGATATATTCAGCTTGATTATTGGGACTTGAAAAAAATATAATAAAGTACTTTTTATCCAGAATGATTCACTTAAAGAAATAGCAGTAACTAAGAATATACTTTTGGTCTTTCTTTTAATCCTCCCTGCTTGATATTTTAATAAGTCTCAATATAAACGAATACTCAAGTGGTTGTGCCTTTATTACGTTATTAATCTTTGACTATTATCTTTTTGTAAATTAGGCAAATTGATGATAATTTCTCTATAAATGTCTCTGACACCATAATTGTTTCTCTCCTGTCCTAATTTGATGTTACAGATGGGGTGACCAACTTGTCCAGATTTGCCAAGTACTTTCCCAGGGTTAGCACTGAAAATCTTACAGCCTGGGGAACCTACCAATCCTGGGCAAATTCGAGTAGTTGCTCACTGTATCTGCAGAGGATGATTAATGTTTTTTGAATTAGAAATATTATAAATAGAGGTTCTTTCACTTTTAGGGAAGCCAGTGGATGAAAGCTTAAGCAAAATAGCTGAAGTACCGTTGTCGAGTCGTTGTATGTGCCATTCAAAGAATTTTACAAATGATGGCGAGGACCGAGGAACTTCACGTCATTTCAACAGTCCAAGTACGCCACCTTCTGAAAGAAATGGCACTTCATCAACTTGTCAAGGTAGGTTATAGTTTTGCCTGGGTCTGTTGGTATCTGTAACAGGAACCTTCATTACTGTTGTTATGAGACCTAATTTGATAAATTTGATGAGCATAATTGATTAGGTACCTCCATCTAATTTCTCTGGAATTATTTTTAGATAACACAAGAGTGGTCAGAAATCCTTGGACTACTTTATTCTTGGTTTGGCTTTTAATTGATTTGGACATTTTGCTAGCTTAAATCATTTTTTGAAGCAGGCAAGACAAAACAAATGATATTCAGAAATTGATGTTATTTGTAGGCAGGATTGTTAATTATAGGTTAGAATTTTAGAAAACATTGATTTGTATTGTAAGACAAAATCTAGTTAGCCTCATTCATTCTTGATAAGTCTGCATGAACTTCTGAAGCCAGTATCCTGCATGAGGATGAGATATGTTTTAGGTATGATCCTTGACTAGTTCTAATTAGGTTTATTTAAGAGAAATATATTAAGAATAACATAAGACTATTCATTTTTAAAAAATATTTCTCTGGCTTTGACTATATGGAAAAGATTGATCTTTATTTGCCTAAGCCAGAAACCTAGGAGACATCGTGTACATGTTACTCTACCTTATTTCTCCGGGCAAATCTCTATCTCCATTGACAACTCCCTGGTCCAAACTACCATCTCTTGTTTAGAGCATGCAATAACTTCTTTTCCTGCTTTCACTCATGCCATTCTTTAACTAATCACTGGCAGGGAGAAAAGAGGTGGCCATGACTGACTTAAGTCGCAACAGTATCCACTTCCTAAAATCAAGAATGGAGTCATCTTCCTCTAAAGCACATGACTATGTGTGGAGGAGGGTGGCTGCTGGAACCTAAGTGTGATTCTGATAGGAGTGAGAAAGAGGAGATGGGATAGTACTGGAGAGGTGACCAATAGTGTTGTCTACACTGTTTTGACCCTTAGCCCTTTTGACTTTCTTTCCATTCCTTCAAAGGGTCATGCTTTCTTCTGCCTCAGAGCCTTTGCTTGTGTTAGTGTCTCTTCAGAGGAAAGTTACATCTTCAACTTGTTATCCTCCTCTTCCATTAGGTGTTGCTTAAATGTCGCTTCCTTGAGGGAGCCATACTGACCTTTCCGTTAGATCAGATTTGGTTTCCCTGTTATTTTGTGTCATCTCACTGTGCTTGTCTCCTTGACAGCACTTGTCTGTGAAGTTTTTATTATCCATGTGTCTGTGTGCATCTTTTATTAATCTCTGCTTCCCCTAGCAGACTGTGTTCTCCATGAGGTCAGGAACCATGTCAGTTTGCTCACCATTGTAACCCTGGAACCTAGCAGAGTGCTTGGCATATAGTAGGTGCTAGATAAATATTTGTTGTGTGAATGAATGGAGTTGATTTTGAGCTAATTATAAGAACTCTGGTTTACAATATTTATATACAACCTGTATTATTTTTAGAAAAGCTTTATTGTAATATACTTGAGAAAACAAACTGCATTTATTTAAATGGTATGCTTTGATAAGTTATGACCTCCACCATAAGGTGTACCTCTATGAAAATTTCAGTCAGTGTCAAGATAGTGAACATATCCATTACCTTCAAAAGTTTTCTCATGCACCTTTGTTATCCCTCCTTCCCACCCCTCTGTGACTTCCTCTCCCCCAAGAACCACTGATTTGCTTTCTATCACTAGAGATTAGTTTGCATTTTCGAGAGTTTATATAAATGGAATCAGACAATTTGTACACTGATTTTGTCTAGCTTCTGTCACTTAACATAATTCTTTTGAAATTCACCCATGTTGTGTGTATCAACAATTTGTTCCATTGTGTTGCTGAGTAATGTTCTGTTCTGTGGATATACTACAAATTGTTTATCCAGTCACGTGTTGATGTATATGTGAGTTGTTTCTAGTTTTGGGTTATTGCAAATAAAGCTGCTATGAACATTTGTATGTAAGTCTTTGTTATGGACATGTGCTTTCCTTTTTATGGGCAAATACCTAAGAGTGGAGTGAGTGGATCACTTATGTTGAACTCTTTAAGAAACTTCCAAACTGTTTCCCAAAGTGTTTATACATTATACCATTTTACATTCCCACCAGCAGTGTCCAAGAGTTCCCATTTCTCTACATCTTTGCTTACACTTGGTATGGTCAGTCTTGTCAGCCATTCTAATAGGCATGTAGTGTTGTATCTCATTGTGGTTTTAATCAGCATTTCTCTGATAACTTATGATGTTGAGCGTCTTTTTGTGTGCTTATTAGCCATCTGTGTATCTTCTCTGATAAAATGTCTGTTCGAATATTTGCCTGTTTTTTTTTCTTATTGTTAAGTTTTGAGAGTTCTTTATATATTTTGAATACAAGTGTTTTTCTATCAAATATAGTTTTAGGTTTTACCATTAAGTCTAAAATCCATTTCGAGTTATTTTTGGTATATGGTGTGAGGTATGGATCCAAGTTCATTTATTTTGCCTATGGATAGCTCATTGTTCAGCACCATTTATTGAAACGGCTACCCTTTATCCACTGCATTGCCTTTGTGCCTTGGTAAAAAATCAGTTGTCAATATATACAAAACTTGCATTTTAACATCATTGTGAGTTAGGGCTAGAATAGGGTTTAGAATAGTCTCTTGAAGCATCAGATGCGGTAAATCAGGGTTGTATTCTTTATATTTTTAAGCAAATTCTTTAATAAGATATAAGCTAAATACAGAAAAGCATACAAATCCTAAGTGTATAGCTTGATGAATTTTCACAAAGTAAACACACTCGTGTATCTACCACCTAGATAAAAATAGGACATTCTCAACACCCTACAGCCCCTTCTCATGCTTCTTTCTAGTCACTATCCTTTCTCTGCACAGGTATTTGCTCTCCTCCCTTCTGTCACCATTGATGAGTTTTGCCTCTTTATAGAAATGGAGTGATATCTGTACTCTTGAGTCTGCGTACTTTTGCTTAACATTGTATTTTGGGGATTCATTTGTGTTGTTGCATATAGTAGTAGTTCTTGTTGTGGTATATTATTTCCTTCTATGAACATATCACAGTTTATTAATCCATTCTGCAGTTATTAGACATTTGGATGGTTTCTCCTTTGGGCTTTTAATGCTTTTATGAACATTCTTGTTCATTCTTTTGCAAATAGGTAAGTATTTTCTGTTGGATATATCCCTAGGAATGGCATTGCTGGTCATAGTGTATGGATATGTTCAGCTATAGTAGAGACTGCCAACATTTTCCAAAGTGGTTGAACCAGTTTATGCAACCCCTTCACTACATCCAGTTGTATATGGGTATTATGTTGTTCAGCATTCTTGTTAACACTTGATATGTCCAGTCTTCTAAAATTTTAGCCGTTCTGGTGCATGGATGGTGTTCTCGTGAGTTTGAATTGATATTTCTCTGGTGACTAATGAGGTTGAGAATCTTTATATATGTTTATTGGTCATTTGAATATTCCTTGTAGTGAATTGTCTATTCAGATTGTTCATATTTCTATTGAGTTGTTTATTACTGATTTCTATGAGTTTTTTTTTTTTAATATCTTCTGGCTATGTCTTGTTTCTTTATAACTTTGTATTTTAAAGACTTAACCCCTCCAATAAGCTTCCTGCCAACGTCACTGCTATAGAGAACAGGAAGATAAGCCTTTTGGTCAATGCAAATAATATGATTTTTTTTTTAATGAATTGGGGTAAATCTCAGTGGCATATGGCAGTTCAGTTTTTCTAAAATTAAATTATTGTTTTTGGTAGACATTCCCTGGCCTTTAATGGGCACATGCAAATTTGCCCCTTGATTTATTTGGGACAGGGTTTCTCAAAAGTGGCACTATTAAAATTTGAATGGGATAATTCTTTGTTGTGGCAGCTGTCCTGTGCACTGTGGGGTGCTTAGCAGCATCTCCCAGGCCTCAACCCACTAGAGGCCAGTAGTACCTACCCCCCACTTTGTGACAACCAAAAATGTTTCCAGACGTTGCTGAATGTCCCTGGGGTGGGAGGTGGGGGTGTTAAAATTGCCCTGGTCGAGAACCACTGATCTAGATTTGTTTTGTGGGTATTTTACCAGTTTGCCAGGAAATTAGGGAGCTCAAAATTACGTGTGTTTTCTAAAATACATATGGAAATACAAAGGACTAAGAATAGTCAAGATATTTTTTAAGCAGCAGGTCAAGGTGAGAAGACTTGTTCTATGAGATATCCTGATTTATTATATATAAAGCTATAATAACTAAAGCACTTTGGTATTAGCACAGTATTAGACCAGTGGAAAACAGTAGAGAACCCAAATCCAGTTCCGTGTGTATCCAGAAACTTGATTTCTTTTAATAGTAGTGCTCTTACAGAGCAGAGGGCAAAGAAGGGGCGTTTCTATAAGTGGTCCTGGGACTATTAGATATCAGTATGGAAAAAATTCAAATTGGTATCCTACTTTACTCCGTACACAAAAATCCATTCCAGGTAGATTAAAGACCTAAGCATGAAAGGCAAAACTACTAAGATGTTAGAATATAGTGGTTTTCAAACGATGTTCTTAAGAGTCTTAGAAAAAACATGGCTTGTAGTGGGAAGGGGACAGTGGATCAGGGAAGTTCTAGGTCTTGCGTGCTCTTTTGGAAATTTTAAACGCTATTTCTTAAAAAACTGTAGTCCTCCTCAGAAAAGGCTTGAAAACCTGTGCTGTGTGGCATAGAATGCCTTCTGTGTTTCTGCAGACTCAAACCTTATTTTTTTTTTGAAAATAGTATTGGACTTGCTTATAGTGCTTTCTCCCCTAGTAGTCTGTAAATCCTTCAAGGCCAGGGACTGGTTTTTTTTCATTGTTTTTCCATGGGGTCTGGAATTGTATGGACTCAATAAAATAAATGCTTGTTAAATGAATTCAAGCACTGGGAGTGGAGGGAATGTATAGAGAAGAGCAGAGAGGAAGGAAGGTACTTTGAAGAACACTCTCATTTACAGGAAGCGAGAAACCACTGCATTGCAATAGTTAAGAACCGTGTTACAGACATTAAGGAAAAAGCAAATGCATTTATTCTGTTGCAAGAATACAGAGTGTTACGTTTGGCTGTATACCTAGAGGTTATGCTTATGGATTTTAGAATCAGACAGCAGGAGTCAGTCATATCTGGGCTCTGCCTCTTACTAGCTAAACAATATTGGGCATGAACTTGACTTCTTTCAAACCTAGTATTCGCACTTATAAAATGGGAATAATATTATTCGGTGATTTAAGAGGTCATTGATGACCTTGAGATAGAGCTTTCCGGATTGTGGGATTAAAAGCTAGATTATAGGAGCTTGATTCTACTATATTGTTAAGCCTAAAGAACATTGAGAAGCTCAGTAGGAAACAAACATTGAGACACTGTAAAGAACGATTTTTATAGAAATGAAATACATTTTCTTGAGAGAATCTTACAGTTATATTTTTTAAGCCACGTTATTGGGAGTGGTCTACAAAAGCATAAAGCTACAATTGGACTTTCCTGTTGAAAGTATATTTCTCAAAATGTTTGCTATATCTTTGTTAAGGTAAACTGAGTGGTAAAGTGCTTTTAAACATGTTGAGCATTTCATGTTTTAAAGTATGTGATGAAATTTTTAGAAATAAATCATACATCTTGATTCCAATTTTTTTCTAGAAAAATTTCCTGGAGCAACCCCTGATGGCCTAGTGGTTAAAGTTTGGCATGCTCCGCTTCGGCGTCCCAGGTTCAGTTCCCAGGCGTGAACCACACCACTCGTCTCTCATTGACTATGCTGTGGTGGTGGCTCATATAGAAGAACTAGAAGGACTTACACGTAGAATATAGAACTATGTACTGGGGCTTTGGGAAGGGAGAAAGAAGAGAGGCAGATTGGCAACAGATGTTAGCTCAAGGCAAATCTTTCCAAGCAGGGAAACGAAAAAGAAAAAGAAAAATTTCCTAAATGTAAGTTATTTATACCCATTTTTTATGACTTCTTATATAAGACTCTCCCGAAAAAAACTATACTGGCTGCAAAGCTATCTGCCATTAAACAGGTATCCATATGGAGAGATAAAAATGGTGATTTTCAAGTAGAGAAGAATTCAACCCTTATAAACTACACAGCAGGTAAACAGAATTTGTTGGCAGTGAAATATTCCCGTTAGTTCTAGTAGAACAAGGTAGCCAAGCATCAATCAAGATTTCAGTGGTGCTTGTAGAGAGTAGTTGGGTCATGTCACAGACATAAATTGTAAATTATTGTAACTTCATTTTATATAGTTACTCATTACAAAGGAGTTTATTATTATACTAGATTATTGAGGCTAACATCATTAAAATGTAACTGCATGGTGCTTTCTTATATAAGAGGAATTTGACAATAAACTATTTACTTAAGGCATATACTGATAGTATAGCTACTTTCTACTTTTAATTCTTCTGTTGTTTTGATCTAATAATGGCATTTTGGGGGTTCAAAATACCTTTTTTTAGAAACCTTGATACAACCATATGTTGTCTTCAAAATCTTACTTCAAATAAAGCAATAGAGGCAAGTTGGAAGTAAAAGCATGGAATACATAAACAAAATAATAAGGGAATTATGTTGCCAGTTATCAATGGGTTGCCCCTGTGTAACAACATCAGAGTGTTGGCCTCTATTGTCTGTTCTGCAATAATGGAGCTGCACCCAGTAGACATTTCTCTTTTGCACCTGGCAGGGGTTAAGCTTTGTCAGAGAAGGTTTAGGACAAAGGGCCTTCCTTCCTAATTCCAGGGTGCTTCCATTCTTTTCTTTTTCTTTCTCCTGCAGTACAACCAACAGTGGCACAATTCAAGGGTGTCTACAGGGACTCACCCACAGTGGGTGATCCACAGTGGATTCAGTGGATCCCCTTTGATGGCTTAATAAGGAGAATGAGTGGCACCCCTGCAAGTGGAATCCCAGTGAATCCAGTAGGCATCCCAGCCTCAGCCTACCTGCACCTGGGAGGGGACAGGGCTTTCCTGTTTGCCAGTCTCAGCCTGCTGTTCCCTACCTGCTGAGCTCTGCCCTGACCAGGGACCGGTACTGGCCTTGGGAAACATGACAATCTTCTCTACCATCCCTGTGCTGCAATCATTCCTTCTCCAACAAGCCCTGAAGGCAGCCTTGGCGAGGGGGGTCCTCTCCCAAAATTGTTTCTTTCTTAACTACTCTACTGTAATTCTGGGCTATTCTCTATAGTTCCCTTTAAAGGTTTATGGTTAATTGTTCATTATATAAACTGTCCCTGCTCAATCTATTGGTTGGTTTCCGTGTCCTGATTGAACCCTGATTCTTATCATTATATATTATTTTATAGGGTGTTAGTGCTAAGGGGAAAAATGAAAGGAGAACAAGTTGGATAGGGAGTGTCAGGACAAGAGGATAGTTTATATTTTAAATGACATGGTCAATACAGCCTCAGCAAGATGACATTTGAACACAGAATTAAAGATAGTGAAGAAGATGAGGCATGAAATCATCATGTGGAAGAGGATTCCAAATGGAAGGAACATAGAGTGCAAGTCTACAGGTGGGAGAGTGCCTGGCATGTACCAGGAGCATAATGGAGTGCAGAGGTACAGGGGATGACTGGCCAAAGATGATGTCAGAGAGAGTGTGGGACCAACTGTATGGTGCTTGAGGTCCAGCATAAGGACTTGAACTTTCCCCCTGAGAGAAATGGAGAGCCCCTGGAGAGATTTCACAATGTCAGGGTGTGACATCTGGTTTTAAAGGGTCACTCCAATTGGTGCATTGGAGATAGATTGTGGGTCAAATATAGAGGCAGAGAACCCAGTTAGAAGGATACAGTGATAATCCAGGCCAGAACAATGGTGCAATGTGGTCCACCCAGCCATCAGGGAGTAACAGGGTGTTGACTTACATACTCACCGCAAGCAAAGAAAAAACTAGTCAAAGTACGTGATATGATTATTTTGCTAATGATCAGTCTACAAATGCAGTGGGTGAAAGTCCACAAGGCCAGAGAAAAGCAACCTTCGTGTAAAGAAAAATTCTGAGGAACTGTGAGTCACACCACCTGCAACAACCACAGATTCTAGAATTATTTGAGATGCCAGGACAATGAGGAGGGAATAATCTTTTCAACAAGTAGTGCTGGGACAGGTGGATATCCACATGTGAAAGAATAAAGGTGAACCCCTACCTACACCATATACAAAAATGTTACATCTTCTTACCATCAAAGATGTAAATGTAAGACCTAAAACTATAAAACTCTTGGAAGAAAACATGGCCCTGGATTAGGCAGTGTTTTTATAATTATGGCACCCAACACATAAGCAACCAAAGGGAAAACAGATCAATTCAACTTCATCAAATTAAAACTTGAGTGCGTTGAAAGACATGATCAAGAAAGTGAAAAGACAACTCACAGAAGGGGAGAACATGTTTACAGATCTTTACATATCTGATAAGGGTCTACTATTGACAATATATAATACATTCTCCCCTCTCAACAATAAAATACAAATAGCACAATGAAAAATGGGCAATGCATTTGGATAGGCATTTCTCCATAAGAAATACATGCCTGCCTGGTGCTGTGCTGTCACTGCCCGAGGCTGCAGTTCCTGTGCTGGCCATCAGGTGGCAGCCTCCTGTGTCAGTGGTGCCCACTGAGCTTTGTTGGAGCAATTGGAGAAAGGAGGAGTCATGCAGAAGTCATGCTGACCCTCCGCCTGCCTCAGGACCCACTTGCACTTCCTATTACTAGTGTTCCTCTTCACCGACTGAGTGGAGCAAAAGCAGGAAGGAGGGATCCAAGATGCCCCTATTTGTTCATTCGGCAGCTATGTGCCAAGCCCTCACCCTGGGCCGGGAGCCCTGGTGGTCCCAAGGGTGGTACTGAAATCTACCCAGTGGTCCCTGCCCACCAGGAGCTCAGTCTGGAGGCAGATGGACAAAAGCACAAAATCAGAGACACGTGAAAGAGAAGAGCATGAACTGGAATGAAAATAAAGAGTGTCCTGCAGGGAGGGCTGGGGTCTCACTGGGTAGGAGGGTCTGAAAGGCCTGACTGAGGTGACATTTGCTGTGACCAGAATGACAGGAGGACCCAGCGCTGCACTCACCTGTGATCAGCGTGCCAGGGAGAAGGCACTGCTGGTGTGGAGACACCCAGGCAGAAGTGAGTTTGGCCAGAGGAGGTTAGAGAGGTGGGCACTGTGGCTGCAGATAGCCTGGAGGGGAGAGGAGGGAGAAGGGCAGGCCAGACCCAGGAACTGGGAGATGGTGTGAGGTGTCTCCTCCTCTCTGAGAACACTGCTCCCCACCCTGCATCTTTAAACCGCAAATATTCTCTCTCTCTCCATCTCTGTGGACCAGGAATCCTGCACAACTGAGCTGGAGCCTCTGCTAATGACGACTTCCATGTTGGGGCTGTGGCCTCCACTGAGGCTGGAACAGGGTGAGATGTGCTGTCAAGCTTACTCTTGTGGGCTCGGTCAGGAGCAGCTTCACTGAGAGCCCGGCTCCTTTCTGTCTGTTGGCCAGGGCACTCCCTTGGTTTTCTTCTATGTGGGCCTCTGCATAGGGGAGCTCAGGACATCCATGTATGTCCCCAGGTCCAGGGGTTAGACAGACTGAGAGAGGGGAACAAGGGAAGAGGGAAGAGGGAACACAAGAGAGCGAGTGAGAGAGAAAGACAGCCTCAGTGATGGAATCTGAGAAGGGTCGTCCTGTCACTTGTGCTGGGTCTGTTGGTCAGAAGCCAGTGCCTAAGCAGTCAGTGGTCCACAGGGACGTGTAGAACAGGCAGGGAGATCATCCCTGCAGGGGCACGCTGACCTTGACTAGAGTGTCCTGGTTGCGAAAGGCTCCCTTCCTACCTGGGCTGATCCTGCGTTGAGCTCAGATCCTCCTCCTTGGGAGTGTTGCTCATCGTGACCCGGGTGTGCTCTCCCGGGTTCCCTGGGCTCCTGTCTCCTCCAGGAGGGAGATGTACACTGAAGAGGCTGAGGCCAGAGCAAGCAGGGACCACTCCACCCTCCCAGTTCATTTGCTTCCTTCCCCAGGAGGGCCGACTCCTCAGGAGCCTCTCCTCACTGCTCACCATCTTCTCTGCTCTGAGAGCACCTCGTTTCAGCCTCTGAAGAAGACCTGGGGAGAAGTTTGCAGGTGGGAAGGCCTCTCTCCATGGGAGCCCCAGAGTGGACAGGGACCTTCGACAGGGCTGGGCATTGTCCCCTCAGTCAACTTGGACTTCCTGGGAGGCAGCAACACCTGGGGGCAGGGCCTAGGCTGGTGGAAGGTCTCTAAGCTTCCCCACAATGCCCATCTTCCTGGTCTCACCTGATTGGGCACAGGCCTGCACAAGCACACAACATTTCAGACCCCCTGGGGTCATGTGCAGCCCATCAAGGCCGCTGTGTCTGTCTCATTGTGTGGTTGTCCGTCTCACTTTCCTGGCTGATTCGCTGCTCTGTTCTAGATCCAACCTCAGGCGGCTGAAAAGTTGACTTGCCACGTCAGCTTGCCACTGAGATGGCTACTGTTTCCAGAAATGCTTAGGGGCCGGGCTTTGTCCACCCATGGCGACATCAAGTGGACAACCTCTGACAGTGAAGCCCCCCCCTTCAGTCTTGCGCCACTCACAGGGCCGTCACACTGAGGGGGTGGGGACGGGACCTGCCCTGGGCCAAAACACCACGACTCTCACTGTTCTTCCCTCAGCTTCAAATGCTCCTCAGTTGGTTGTATGTCTTTGGTCTCTTCCCAGAAGTTGTTTTCTGACAGCGCGTCCAGTGTGATCATGGCTTTCCGGGAAGAGGATTGGCTGAATTCCTCACTCAACCATTTGGTGTGTCCTGCCGCCCCACCCCGATCACTTTCTAAAGGCTCATCCTTTCAGCAATCTGAGGACCCAAGATTGTGAGTCTGTGTCCCGGAGGGATTTTGAGAAGAGCTGGTGGGATGGCAGTATTGCAAAGCATAAAGTCTTGCTTCCAGAAAGCTCTCTGGGATCCTCATCATCTTGCTGTTTTGGAGTCAAAGCCCTGAGGTCTTTAAAAAGCCAGCAATGTTAGAAGATGGGCAGGACAAACAAAAGTCTCTGGGCTCCAACACCAACTAAAATATTCTGAATTTCTAGTAACCTGAGACGAGTGGAAAGGAATTGGGAGTATGGAGTGGAGGGGCGGTTTGGGCCAACTACGCATCTGGGAGGAGAAATGCCATGCAGAGCAGCCTTTCTGGGGGCATAAGTGTGGGACATGTGTGCAGACCCCCGCTGCAGACATTGCTGCTGCTGCCCTTCAGTTCCCTCAGCCCACTTGAGTCCCTGCAGTCCCTGGGAGCCAGTCCCCAGCAGGCCCACAGTGTCCCCCTGGAGCACCTGCATCCACTCTCTGCCTGAGGGCTCTCTCCTGCACCGGGAGCTTTCTCTCCTGCAAGCCTGTGCCAGCCTGTAGCACAGAAGCCTTCATGACCCGGGGTAAACCCTCCACCCACAGGGACAGAGCCAGTCCGGGTGGGATCTCGTCTCCCAACAGGACTAGGATGGATGCTCACCTCAGTGCTCCCTCGTCAGGCCCGCACTGGCTCTCCTCCCCCAGGCTCCCTTCCCCCATGGTCTCCCTCGGGCCTCCTCCATCACCTGCAAACAAACCACTTGCCCTTCAACCTTGTCTGCTTTGGGGGCCCAAACCCTGCCGAGGCTCCATGCTGGCTGTGACTTGGAGCAGGTCGTCCAGCCTTCTGGACTTGAGCTTCCTCACCTGTAAGATGGGGACAAAAGGCCTGCCTCCCGGAGTCTTCGGAGGAGACACAGCATGGGAAGATGCAAACCGCTGCAAAGAAAGATGCCAGGTGATCACCCAGTAAAACACCAACCTTGCCAAAGCAACAGGAGCTCGTGAGGCTGAGGGAGGAACGCGGGCAGCCTGTCCCAACAACGTGGAGATTCACTGACGAGTGTGGCCGTGCAGGGTAGGCCCCTGAACAGTGGAAGAGCCATTAACAAGGAGGGTGACAGGACAGAGGCTTCCAAGGAGAAAGATTTAAGTGTTAGAGGATCACAGAGGCCTTAGGAAAATCGTGAGGCCCTGGAACATGTTACTGAAATGCTATTATTGGCCGTAAAAATGTGTTACAAATACCCAGTCCACTCTGGATTACTTCTCATTGGTTGTAGGAATGAGTGCACACTTGTGATTAGAACCCACATTTTGTTAAATATAGGATATCTTTATTTTACTTAACTTTTAATTTTTTTTTTGTCGATGAAGTGCCAAGCATGGGTTTTCTCCGTTCTTTTCTTTGCATGGGTGACCTCTACTTTCAGAAGTGGATTCCTGGTGCTCATCACCACTACTATCCCAAGGGACAGCCCTCTTTCAGGTCACACCGTGGATGTGAGCTCCAGGTGGACAGGGACCACATCGGGTCATACTGGTGAAGTTACAGTGCTCGGCCCATGGCAGGGACCAGAGCGTATTGGGTGAATGAGTGAGTAAACAATGAACGAATGCATGAATGAGTACATGAGTGCAGGAGTGAGTGAGTGAGGGAATGAGTGAAGGAATGACTGGGTGAATGAAGCAATAAGTGAATAAACCACAGCAGCTGGATCCACACAGGAGGAGGCTTTATCTGTGGCGGGCTCACAGGGTGTCACAGCACAAGGCCTAGACGGTGGCATGGAGCATGTCCAGCTCTCCTTCCAGCACTGAGCCTCCGTCACCTGCAACACAGTGTGGTCCTGGTTCTTCTTCAGCTCCACCTCAAACAATGTTGAATGTTCCCGGTAACAGAGCAGCAGGAAGGGAACCTGAGGAGGGACTTCCCAGACCCTGCGCCCTGGAAGACCACTGTGACAGCCTGGCAGGGGGCTCTTAACACGCTCCAGGCACCAGGCTAGAAATACTCAAGCCATTCCTCAGGGAAGTCTCCCAACAGCCCATCAGGAGGCCAAGTCATTTCCTCATTGTACAGATGGGGAAGCTGAGGCTGAGAGCATCACCTGCATCACCAGCTAGAAAGAGGCTGAGCAGGCGCTAGGACCCCTGTTTCTCTGACTTTGGATCATTCCAAACCACTGTCCTGCACTGCGGCCTCCTCGGGCTCAAGGGTCCTGGCCTCCCTGGGGCCTGCACCCTTCTGGCCTCCAGCCATCACTGAACTAAAGGGACAGGGCCACTCCGTCTGCCTGGGGCTGGGTATGGTGGCCGGGGAATGGCCAGCCGTGGGCGCTGTGGGCTCTCCCAGTACCAAGGACCAGCCTATCCCCCCGCAGAGTGAGGTCTTTCTGGGCATCAGGACCAAAAGTTGTCAGAACTTTAGGGAAAAGAGGTCCCTCCCTCAGCATGGGGGAGCCCTTCTCAGGCAGGCCCCATGGGGTCTAAGAGGCACTGGGTTCAAATCCCGGCTCTGCCACTCTGCAGGGCACAGAGGGGGCAAGTCTCTTTGAGCCTCAGTTTCCTCATCAGTGAAATGAAGACAATAATTGATCCTCCCCCAAGGAGTTGTGGGGAGGATTCAAGGAAATAGCTCAAGAGGAGAACAGAGGCCCCGGTAAGTGCTCATCACCGTGAGCTGTTCCTGCTGATGTCACCCCACTGAGAGGCCCCTGGGGCCCTTCGCCTCTGCCCACTCTGATCTCCCACCAGGCATGCCCTACTCGCTCTGACTCCGCTGTTCCTCTGGAATGCCTTTCTCCACCCCATCTTGTCCCACGGGAGTCAGCCAGCCAGCTGGGGATCCAGGACCCAGCCCCATCTCTCCTCCCGTGATTCCTCTTCATTACAGCTAGTAGCTGTTGAGCTCTGAAAAGGTGCAGGACACTCCAGGTGCAGCCTGAGCAAACTTGTCTGACACCACCATGAAAGGTTGGCTGCCACCCCACTTCACATTTGAGGAAACCAAGGCTCCAATGGCAGTTCCTCTCCGAGGTCACCAGGGCTCTCTCGCTCATCCCCACTGAGCAGGGGCCCTCCATCGCAGAGGCTGAATGTGCTGGATATGTGGGCTGGGGCTGGCACAGTGCCTGAGGCAGCCATCACTCCTGGAAGACCCTGAGGTGTGCTTTGGCACAATGACCTTCTCCAAAGCCTCCAGCCCCATGCTCTGACCTTCTGGCACCTTCTATGACACCTCCACTGTGTCTTGTCAAAGTCACTTCTGCTCACACAAGCTCAAGTGGGTCCTGCTGTTGCAACTGAGAACTCCCCCTGGAGGGAGTATCTTCAAGGAGGTCCCTGTGACTCACTGCTCTGTCCTAGATGTGCTTTCCCTACTGAGGATGGGGCTCTCTGCTTGGAGGGAGAGGGAGCAGGCAGGAGTGTCCAGACCCTCATCATCATCTGTCCTGGATGGCAGGCCAGGCTGCTCAGCTCAGGTGAGTTAGGGAGCAGGAGGGGCATGGGCAAGGCCAAAGCGGAGTCAGGTGTGGTAGGGGCGGGGCCAGGGGTGAGGGGAGTGGTAGGGCCAGAAGGAACAGGAGTGGGGCCTTCCAGCTGGGCAGGTCACCCCAGGTACCTTCATCCCCTGCATCCTAGCTGCTCCTCCTTCTCCCTCCCCCCCTCAGGTCTCTGCTTCAGGGTTTCTGGAATCCCCGTTCCCAAACAAGATCACAGCGTAGAAGGAGACCTTGGGTGTCAGACTGTGACCAACACCTTAACATCACGTTTACATTATGAGCCAGAATCTCCACCTCTAGGGATCGGTCCTAAAGAAGTAGAGATTTATGGATGCAGGTGTTCCTTTCAGCATGCTGACGGGAGTGAAAAATCAGAAATGATCCGTGTTGCCCAGCAGAGGCTCTTAGGAAATTCTGAGGCCGACGCAGGGGAGGAAGAGGATTGACTGGCCAGGGTCCAGCCCTGGGGAAATCAGGTTCCAGAAGAGCACACTCCCTGCAGTCCTTCCCACACGATAGCCGCAAGTGCACACCCACACACACTTGCACATAGACATACCCATGTGCATACAGATGCACACAGCTGAATGTGCACATGCACACACGTGCACACACACGTGCATACAAATGCAAAGGACTGAAACGGTGAACACTGCCTATTAAGGGCACTCCTCAGTTTCCACTTAATTCTTAATTCCCTTAGAATTCATTCTTTTACTATAATAAAAGTTCATTGTCTTTGTAATAAAAACTTTTACAAAGAAAAACTAAATAATGTACTTCAGTCCAAAGATGAGTGATAAATGGATAACATTAACCATGTGATTTTATTCTTGTTAGAATTATAAGAGGAATAGAGGCACATTCTATCAAGTTGAAACATCACGCAGGCCCCTAAAGGAGAAGAGAAGCGAGTGGGAATTCCCATCCCCAGAGGTGAACCCCGTGGACGATTTGGTGCGTATCTCTCTGGCTTTGTCTCTCTCTTTCTGTCTGTCTCTCTCTGTCTCTTGCTCACACACAGATTCATTTTCATAGATGCGTGTCTCCCGGCTGATATCACATATACGTGGTCTTACAGATGGGACAGATGGAGCCCATCTCCTCGCCATGGACAGTAGCATTCCTTCCAATTGCTTGCTATTGCAACCAGTGCTGTGATGAATAGTCTGGAAAATACATCTTTGAAAAGTTGGGCAGGAATTTCTGTGGGATGAAGTCCTGGGATCAGCACCGCCAGTACAGGCGTGCCCCTGGGGACAGCGATGGGTCCTGCAGGCTGGTCCCCAGAGAGGAGTGTCCTTTCACACTTGTCTCTAGGGGTCTACTGGGGCCTCTGCTTCCTCACATTGTCACCAGGGCTTGTCGTCACCACATTGGACCCCTGCTCATCTGATGGGGCCCAGTGCCCTCTCCACAGTGTCTCCATGTGCGCGTCTCCTCCTCGGGGAGCTCAAGCATCTCTGACACATGCTGCCCCTGTGTAGCGCCTCTTGTTGGCGTTGAATGTGTTTGCTCTTTATCTCTTTTAAAACTCTGACTTTTGAGCATTTTTTTGGACCACAAGGAGGCGTAACCTTTCCCTGGCCTTGTGTTATGAGGATACGTTCCAGTTTATGGTTTGACTTTCCAGCTTTCAATCCTTTTCTTGTTTTTGTTTTGGCCGCACGAAGAGCAACGCGTTTCGTGTGTGGCTTCTGGCTCTGGTGTCCCACTTAAAACAACAGTCTGTACCCCAAGATTATGCACATATTTACCAAAAGGGCTTTCTTTGATACATCAAGTCTAGACTCCATCTGGGATTTTCCTATCAATTTAGAGAAATTCTATTTCAAATAAAAACAGAAAAGGAAAAGCTATCAGGCCGTGTGAAAATGAGTGGGCAGACACAATGGCCACCTACGACATGATTTCACTTATAGGAAACATCCAGAACAGATTAAAAAAAAAAAAGTGACAGAAAACAGATCAGGGGTTGCCAGGGCCCGAGCGAGAAATGGGGAGTGACTGCTTTTAGAATAGGGTTTCCTTTTGGAGAATGAAATATTCTGAACCCAGACAACGGTGATGGATGCACAGCATTGTGAATGTACTTGATGCTCATGAAGTGTACAATTTAAAATGAAAAACAGTAAATTGTTAAAAGATGAAAGTTAAATTTATTTTAAATATTCAAGATATAAACAATAAAAACAAAGCAATGAAAGGAACCAAGAAAGAAACAAATACAATAAGCAGGGTGGGGAAGGAAATGTGTGGTAATGGAGCAGGTGGAACAGGTGTGATTGGAGGTGCTAATGAGGGAGGTTCGCGAGCCAGATCTCCCAGGCCGCAGAATTTGGCCTCAGCTGCCTCCCTGTCTCCTGCAGGCGCCTGTGCAGGGGATGGCTCTCCCTGCACGGAGGCTGGGGCCTCAGCTGCCTCCTGTTCTCCTGCAGGAGTCTGTGCAGTGGATGGCACTCCCTGCACAGAGGCTGGGGCCTCAGCTGCCTCCTGTTCTCCTGCATGAGCCTGTGCAGGGAATGGCTCTGCCTGAGTGGAGGCTGGAGCCTCAGCTGCCTCTCATTCTCCTGCAGGAGGCTGTGCAGGAGATGTCTGTCCCTGCACGGAGATTCGGGCCACAGCTGCCTCCCTGTCTCCTGCAGGAGCCTGTGCAGGGGATGGCGCTACCTGCACGGAGGCAGGGACCTCAGATGCCTCCTCGTCTCCTGCAGGAGGCTGTGCAGGAGATGGCTCTCCCTGCACAGAGGCTTGGGCCTCTTCTGCCTCCTGGTATCCTACAGGATCCAGGGTGCGCCATCCCCCTGTACAGGGGATGGCGCACCCTGCTTGGAGCCTGGGCCCTCAACTACCTCCTCTTCTCCTGCAGGAGCCTGTGCAGGGGATGGCTCTCCCTGCACAGAGGCTGGGGCCTCAGTTGCCTCCTGGTCTCCTGCAGGAGACTGTGCAGGGAATGACTCTCCCTGCACGGAGGTTGGGGCCTCAGCTGCCTCTTGGAGTCCTGCAGGCGGCTGTGCAGGAGATCTCTGTCCCAGCATGGAGGCAGAGATCTCAGCTGCCTCCTCATCTCCTGCAGAAGGCTGTGCAGGGGATGGCTCTCCCTGCACAGAGGTTTGGGCCTCTTCTGCCTCCTGGTATCCTACAGGAGCCAGTGCAGGGGATGGCGCACCCTGCTTGGAGCCTGGGCTCTCAGCTGCCTCCTGGTCTGCTGCAGCACATGGTGGATATGATTGTTCTCCCGGGATTGAAGCTGGGTCCTCTGGTGGCTCTGAGGGTTTTATCACTGCCACTGCAGACCCTCTCCCTGTAGCTGCTGATCCAGTCCTGTGGGACACCGGCGCCTCCATCGGGGAGATGGATGGAATATCCCCTTCCACCAGCTCCACGCTGATCTCCTGTCTGGAGCTCTGCAAAGACAGTGACTGGCTCTGTCCCAGAGGCATCAGAGCCCTGCCCAGCTGTCTTTGCTGCTGCTTCTGCCCTCTGGACCTAATTCTCCCAGATCAGGCACATACCTGTGTCTGCACAGTATTCCACCCCTGAGGAAAAACATACACATCAGGGGCTTGTGATAAACCTCAGGCAGAAGGGCGCCACCCCAGCACTCCACGTCCCACCCAGCCGGCCTTGACCTGGGTTTTGAACCTGACCGACCCCCCCCAGGCTTCTAACACCTCACCGACTGCTCCTGCTCATGGTGGTCCACCCACATGAACCCGCCCTTCCAGGCACACATGAGGAGGGGATGTAGGGCTGCCGTGATGGGACCACAGTGGTAGCCTGGTTTGGAATGGCCTTCCCTGAGCCTCCCGATGTTACCTTTCCATCCTTCCGGGGAAATGGCCACAGCCGTCGACCGTTTGAGGGGCACCAGCATCTGCATCGGTGTTTGGGGGCTTTCCTGGGGCTCCGGCCCCTGGGCATCGGGAAGCAGCAACTAAACATGTTGCTCCTTCTAGACAAGTGCTAGACAAGTGAGCTCACTTGGGGGCTGTGTTTAGGATGTGGGTGCCTAGTTACCAGGGTTCCAAGTTCTGTTGGGCTCTGTGAGGTCACTTCCTGGGATCCCCTTACCTAAGCTTCCTCCTCACACAAGACCTTCCTAAGGGTCCCCCGGGCTGCTGACTGCTCACTCTCCATCTCCACACCCTGTCCAGACACAGTCACACCAACACAGTCCACCCCACAGCCTCTGGGGAGGTCTGGACACAACCAGGGCCCCAGCTTTGAGGACACAGAGTTGAATTCAGTCCCGCTCCTGCTTCTTGCCAGTGATGTCACCCTGGACAACCCTGTGCCTCTCAGGGCCTCCCCCGTGTCCCTGTCTGTGTAGTGGGGGTCATTCTAACATCTATTTCCTAGGGATGTCATCAGGTGCATAGACCTAGAGATCCCTTCAGAGCCTGTGAAACCATGGGCTGCTCCCACACGTAGCTCCTGCACAGACTTTGCAGTGCAAGGATGACAGAAAGGGCTGGCTGTGGCAGAGAATACAATGCAAAGAGGCTTCGGTCTGCTGGGCGTCTGGGAGAGGCACTTCCTCTCTTGCCTGTTTCCCAGTGTCCCTAGGGAGGGTTGAAATGACATGACGTTCAGACATCATCTCCTTCTGGCTTGCAACCCTCCAGGGCCTCCTGTTCTGTTTAGACTCAGGTCCAAGTGCCTGAGTGGCTGTCATCTCAGCCTATGTGGTGGGCAGCCCACACAGTAGCCCCAGCGTTCCCACTTCCTAGGCACACATCCTTTGTAATCCCCGCTCCTCGAGGAGAATGGACTTTGCGGCTGGCTTCTAACCAACAGAATAGGGCCGAGTGATGGGATGTCACTTCCATGGTCGGTTTAATGAAAAGTCTGTGACTTCTGCCTGTTTCTGTCTTTCCTGTGTTCATTCTATCTCTCTGTCTCTATCTCTCTCCCTGTCTTTGTCTCTCTCTGTCTCTGTGTCTCTGGCTTTCTGTATCTCTCTTGGTCTCTCCCTGTCTCTCTGTCTCTCTCTTTGTCTCTCCTCTCTGTCTCACTGTGTCTGTCTGTGTCTCCTCTTTTTGTCTCTCCTACCCATCTTTCTATCTCTGTGTGTCTCTGTCTCTCTTTCTCGCTCTCTTTCTGTCTCTCGGATCCACTATTCAGGAGAAGCCAGATCAGATATTATGAGCTTCCATCCCTATGACACCCCCAAGTGCAAAGAACTGGCAGAGGGCCCCGGCCCACAGACAGAAAAGGCCTGAAACCCCCCATCCAAACTGAATCCTACCACTGCTCCGATACTTCCGAATGATCTCCGAGATGGCTCCTGCCTCTATCGACCTTCAGTTGAGAACACAGCCCCAGCCTCCTGCTAGACCTTGACAGGGAGCCTCCCAGCTGACCTGAGCCTGGACCCTGGTAGAGACATTGTCAGATGCTCAATGACAGGTCTTGTAAGTGCTAAGTGAGGCTAATGCTGTCACCCAGCATAGACAGCTAGTACCTCCTTCCAGGCCTGGGTCTGGCCCTGCCATCCTCTCTCTCTCACTTCTCTCCTCCCCAGCTCACTCTAGCCACACTGGCTCTTTTCTCACCTCCTCTCTCGTCAAATTCTCTTCTGCCTCCAAGTCTCTGTGCCTTTGAGCTTCCCCCCAGCATGCTGTTGGCAGACAGATGCAGGGCTGGTTCCTCTTGTCCTTCTGCTCAGGGCACAAATGTCCCCAGGGAGGCCCTTTACACCCACCTAGGGGCTCCAGGCCCTCCCTCCTCCAGCACCCTGCTTCATTGCCCTGTAGCACCTGCTCTTCTTTTTCACATGGATTTGTTCATGATTTTGTCCCTTCCACCTCCAGGGTGTGAGCTCCTGGAGGGCAGGGACCATGTGGGTGCTTTCAGCACTACCCTCAGGACTAACATGGGCCCTGCTCAGAGTGAGTGCTGGGGCCACAGTAGCTGAAAGAATCATGAGAGGATCTCAGAACCCTCCCACCTCTGAGCAGCTCCCATTGTGAACGTGGATGCCAGTAATCAAAGGTTGCTTTGGACAGGGGAACACCCAGAACGAGGCCTGGGCGTCCCTTCCCTGCTCCACTTGCTCCATTGAGCACGAGTGGACACAGAACACCTCTGGTGGTCAGCCCTAGCCTTGCAGCCCCAGGCAGGAAAGCAGAAAGCAAAACACACACATTTCTTTGTTTGGGGTCCTCAAGGTAGTGGTTCCCCCAGGGCCGAGGGTGCAAAGGATCAGGACCCGTGGGCTCCAGGAGAGATGTGAGGGACCTCAGAATCCTCTCTTGCTCCCCACTTTCCTTACACTGGCCCTGGCGTGTCCCGTTGACTCACAAGGCATCCTCATCCCAGCCAGGAAAATGACTCCACCTCACTTCCAAAGGAGGACCCCGAGGCTCCAACAAGGATGACCTTGTCCCTGGTCCCCGGACAAGTCGACCAGTGCTCTGCCATGTTCTGCACTGCCCGCGGCCCCAGTCCCCAAGCTCTCAGGCTGCCCTCTGCAAAGCAAGATCTAGAAGGAATGGAATGCATTTTACAACGACTCAGAGAACAGTGGGTCATGGATGGAGAATGAAGGTCAAGAGACTCTTCTACAAGCCTGTGAGACCCTTAGAGTCACCCCATCTATGCATCCCAATTTACAGAGGCCGAAGATCAGGCCTTCTCTCATGTAGCCCCTCCCCCCTAGGGGGGGTCATATCCTAGTTCCCGGTGCCCAGAGTGGTGGACACAGGACACCAGACCTGGTTCTCTGCAGGCTGCTCTAGGGATGGCCCGAACCCCTGCATCCCCCTGTGCACCTTGGGGACCCCCTGCCCACCAGTCTGGCATCTCTCCCCTTCATGCTATGGGCCTGGGCATGTGGCTAGGGGACCGGATGCCCCTGCCCTATGGCAGAGCAGCCTCCAACCTCTTTCTTCCTTCCTCCTGTCACCTCTCCAGTGTGCACTTCCCTTCTGACACAGGGCTGGGCAGTCAGAGTGTGTGTTGTGTGTATGCTTGTGTGTGTGAGTGCGTCCACGTGGGGATGCATAGAGGAAAGGGCCCTACATGGGGGACGTTGGCAGGGGTCCCCCAGGATCTTAGGAGCTCTCATTCCCAAAGCAAACCCCTTGGAAGTGTTGAGGCTGGCCTAAGAGCTTGGAATGCTCTCTTCTCCTCTGGACTTTGCCCACCTCGTGGGCCCAGGGCCTGTCCCTGCTCCTCCTGGCCTCAGTTTCCCAACTATACTGTGAGGGTTGGACATGGAGCAACATCAGCCCCGATGAACATGGACATGACCCAGGATCTCTGCCCGCGTGAGTGTGGCAGGGATACCCTCATGGTCTCATAGGCCTCTCTCCTGTGGGGCAACCAGGCCTCCTGTCCACGGTCAGACACACAGAGGGGCCCTGCAGACAGCACTTCTGGGTGACACAGCCCGCAGCACACACGTGTAACACAACGGTCCCCTGACATGGCTGCTTTCGTCTGTCCCCTCCCCAGCCAACTGCTCGGTGACCCTCACATCCCCTACGTACCGGGAACACGCCACACAAGCCAGGTGGGCCACACGGTGCACAGTTGAGTAGGTTGGACATCTGGGGATGTGAGAGTCACTGAATATACACCGACCTCACTGTACTGGTCCACAGACTGCATCCCAGGGTCCAGCTCCATGCATGGCTGGTCCTGTGGACACGAAGACAGTGGTGGACACAGACCCTGGGCAGGGAGAAGGCCAGGCCACTCTTTTCCCTCCTCCTCTACACCCCCTCCTGGCCACATGAGGTCCAGCCAATCCCTGCCTGCAGCCCTGGCGGGTGTAGGAGGAGCTGAAGGGAGCCCAGCTGGGCAACTATTGGAGGGAGTTACTGTTATTAGGAAGCCCCCTGGGTGCTGAGTTATTAAACCCCATTTTACAGATGACCAGTGGTACCAGCGTTCAAGGTCACTCTGCTCTAAGTGACCAAGTCCAGACGTGAACAGGGGACTAGACATCCTTACTTTTCACTACCATTGAGCCCAGCATTGACCATCGAGGCCTTGTCCTGCGTTGGGTCTCCTCCAGCCAGGCGACCTCCTGAGTCCAAGCACTTTGGGCACCTTCTTCTCCCTGCTTGAATCCCAACACACCCTCCTGAGGTCAGAGTCACTGACCCCATTTTTCATGGAGGAAACTGAGTCTCCGAGAAGACACCACATGAACTTGCCTGTCACAGGGCTGTGAGGTGACCCAGGTGTGGGTTTGACGCCAGGTCAATCTGCCTCTAAAGGCTCTGCTAGCACAGGAGCCTGAGGAGGTGGCCTGTGAGCCCAGCACAGAGGTGAGTCCATCCTGGATGGGGGCTCGGGAGAGGGGCACTGCAGGCTAGGAGCTCTGAAGGGGGCAGGGGCTTGGCAGGGTCCTTGGGGAGGAAGGCTCTAGGGAGGGTGGGGTGCGGTGAGGGGTGCACTCTGGGGATGGTGTCTGGACCAGATCACCCATGGCCGTGACGCAGGCAAGGAGTCGGGCCTCACTACAGGTTGCGTGGACTTGAACGAGCAGTCTCATCAGAGCCCCAGGCGGTTAGGACCTAGATTTGGAGGGAGCTTGGTGGGCACCTTATCCACCTCCACTCAAGCCCAGATCCCCAAGAACCAACAGGATGAGAAGGCTGCTTCCATTTCCTCCCATGTACAGTGGGCACTGTGGCGGTCGCCTACCTTCTGCCTGGGCTGGGGATGCTGCCTGGAGGGCCCAGAGAGGGCTTCTTGTCAAAGTAGCCATTCAGGACAGGTCGGTGCTCAGAGAGCTCTGAGTGATGGGACCAAGGGCATGTCCCACCAGTGGGCTAAAAAGACGCTCCTGTCCATGTCGCTGTTGTTTATTGCAGGTGGACAGGGATGATGCAGCATCACCCACTGGCTGGATGCAGAGGGCCAGCGAGGAGCTATGGTTGAAGAGCCTGAGACACAACGCTTGTGTGTGACCAAATCTGTCATGGGTGTGGTGGAGGCTGAGGAGGAAGAGGTGCTGCTGGAGGCCAAGATGAAACCAGAGACCATCGGGGACCAGGGGGCGGTTGATTTCCATAACTGTGGGGGATGGCATGATCAGCAGAGTCTCTTGACCCGGCAGGACACCCTAGGCCGGCATCCAGCTCCTGGGCTTCTTGGCCCCTTTGTAGGTGTCGATGGGGAACAGTGGTCCCGGGCAAGAAGGGACTGGGAATGGGCTGTCAGGGAAACTGTGTAGGGCAGCCACCTTCTTTTCCTTGAAATCAGGGGACTCTGGGTCAATACTCATGTTGCTCTCCTCCACCTTGGAGCTGGAGGAACCAGCCAAGTGCTCGCTGAGCATTGGACAATGTCCCTGCCACTGATGTCCTGGCCCCACCTGAGGTGTCCCAGCACTTGGAGTGGGAGCTATCCCTGGTCCTGAAGCCTGTGTTGGGGCCTGGAGGCTTGGAGGCTGGATGGAAGGGCTGCATTTGCAGAGGTCACGCCCCCTGGGTGAGTGGGGACTCTGGGACACCTGAAGTCACAGATGCAAGTGACCCACACCTGGGAAGGTGTGAGGGAGGTGCACAGAGGGCAGTGCCTCAGTGGCAGGCAGGGCTTCATGCCCATGGGCAGCACTCCTTGACAAAGGTCAGCTAGTCCTTTGGACCCTAGAGGGCAGAAGGCACCTAAGGCTGCCAGTGGTCCACGGGAGGCCAGGACAGCCTGCTGACTGGCAGGCATCAGGCCTGCAGCAGGAGAGGTTCAGGGTGAAACTGCTCCTGGGTAGCCTGGGCCAGCAGGTTGGACAGAAAATATGGCCACTTGGTTTTTGTCACTCTAGTCTGTACGTGATCGTCTCTCCAGCTAGCCAGACCCTGGGGAGGGTGGCCTGTGGCTGAACAGCACTAGGGACTGAGGAGAAGGTGCCCTTGGCAATATCGAGTCCCTCTTCTTCATGTGAAGCAGGGTTGAGCTGGCTCCATGCCTGACCTCACCCCCTTGGTGACAGTGGGCTTCTTCAGGTCAAAGTCATACTAGGCATCAGGTTCATGGCACTGAACACATTGGCATCCTCAGGGGTCTTCAACATGGAGGGGAGGGGCCAAAGGAGTGTTGGCTGTGCTCAGGACAGCCATACCAGGGACAGGGAAATGCACAGAGAGAGGAAGCAGATCAGTGCTTGTCAGGGGGTGGGAGAGTGGATATGGGGGCATGGCTGCTTCATGGGTACAGGGGTTCTGGTGGGGTGATGCAATGATCTGGAACTAGATAATGGTGACTGTACACAGCATAGAGGATGTAGTTAATGGCCGGCCCTGAATTGTACAACTTTAAGTGATGAAAACACTAAACTTTATTGAATCTAAATTGGAACACACAAAACATAAGAAATCATAAAACATAGAAAAGGGAAAAGACATCCTGCCCTCACAGGCAAGGTGAAGGACAGCTCTGGGGTGGAGCTGGAGCCGGCCGGGCCTTAGTTGCTGACGAAGAGGGTGGTGCTGCAGCTGCCGTAGTGCTGGAGCCACTGCTGTGGCTGATGCTGGAGATCCCACCAGCTCTGGCTATGCAACTGGCCCAGGAGCTGGACCTGATCTGGGGCTGGAGCTGGGTCTGTCTCAGGTGATGGTGCTAGACCTGCCTCTAGAATTGGCTCCAGTGCTGAGACCGACTCTAGCTCTGCATTGTTGACAGATTTGGTGCAGGAGCCAGTGATGGAAATGGCTGCTGCTCTGGAGCTGGTCAAGTGTGGGAGCTGGAGGGAGCTCTCCTTCTGGAGCTGGCCGCAACTGAGCTCTAGAGCTGGTGCCAGAGCTGTCACTAGTCCACAGCTGGAGCAGGATCTGGTGCTATGTGGATCTAACTTTGTAGGTCGAGGTAACTCTGGCTCTGCTGCTGGTGACCGAGCCTTCTCTAGCTCCACAGCTGGTAAACAGCATGTCGTGACCTTTGGATGGGGTCAGTGACATCACCAACCAATCACGAGCTGTCCATCAGATGGTGGGAGCACTCCAGCAAATAACATATATTACATTAGTGTTATTTCATCTCCGTTCTAGTTACATATTTATTTTAAATATACTTAGAAGGAGAATAGGATAATAGAAACCATTTATTCTTTGCTCAGATTTAACAGAGCACACCTTATTGATGTCGTTTTTTAAGAAATATTACATACACAGTGGAAGGCACCATTCTTCTTCCTCTCTCTTTCCTCCCCAAAGGTAACTACTGTCTTGAAGTTAATATATGTATTCTATACACATTTTCTTTTGAAAAAAGACAGTTGTCCCCAATTTGCTGAGATTTTTTTATGTGTCTATCAAAGATATGTTTCTGAGCAGATGCTGTTAAAAACTTTGTCCTTTCAAAATAAAGATGACAAGTCAACCATTAGTTGAGAAAGTACCTGCTTTTTAGACATCATTTTTTAAAGAGAGGTTTGAAAATATCTCCATCATGTTACCATTGATCCTCCCTATTTGGAAGAGTTACATTCTATCAATTTTTAGCAAACACTGCATGAGCCAGACTGAACCAGTGCTCCTAGAGGAAGGACAAGGTTAGATTTCTGCAGCCTTTGGTCGTGACATATTTGGGAACCTATCAACACATAGCCTTGTTTTATGTTTGTCTCTTTTGAAAAGATCTTATTTAGTATAGACTGTAGACACATTATTTGAACTCCCAGCCAATATCACTATCCATAACCCATGCCTGAAGGAATCTCATCTAACACAAGTGTTTTCTACATACGGCCCATCACAGGCTTCTTGTGCTTAGGAACACTACACAACACTTCAGCACTATGCGGATCATTACAAAGAGGAAAAACAGCAGCAAGAAGCAAAAAAGGTGAAAAATGTACCATTTATAATTTTATTTATTTATTTTTTCCCCCAAAGCCCCAGTAGATAGTTGTATGTCATAGCTGCACATCCTTCTAGTTGCTGTGTGTGGGACGCGGCCTCAGCATGGCCAGAGAAGTGGTGCATTGGTGCGCGGCGGGATCCGAACCCGGGCCGCCAGCAGCGGAACGCGCGCACTTAACCGCTAAGCCACGGGGCCAGCCCCTGTACCATTTAATAGACCAGGAAAAGGACACTTGTTGACCTGAGAGCTGAAACAAGAGTGTCACCTTGTTCTACCTCAGCCGGGAATGTGCGCCTCAGGCAACTCCAACTTTCTGCCACTCTGCACCCATCCAGGAATTACTAGGAAAAACACAGTGTGTGTTGGGTTTGGATTCACCTGTAAATTTTAGTGACTAGGTGAATTCACGAATATCAAATTACTGAATAAGGAGGATTGACTCTGTTCTGTTGCCAAAAACAATGAGTGTATGAAACTCATACTTCAGAACTTAAACATGGAAAGCTTTCTAATCTGCTTTAAAATCTACATGAAGAGTTTCATTGTTTTGAGCCATTTGTTAAAAATGTCAAAAACATCTTCTGATTGGTTTAAAAGAACAACTGATTGACCTCAGGAATGGCTGTGTGTACTCACCATCTCTGATTTCTCTCATTCTCTCTTGAACCCATTCCAATGAACCCCCACCACTCCACTACAACTCTTTTTGCCAAGGTCACAAGTGACCACCACATTGCTAAATCCTACAGTCATTTGTCAGTCTGTGATTTACTTGATCTACCAGCACTTGACATAACTATTCACTATGTATGTTAATAAAGTCTGGTAATAGCCAATAAATGATTTTGAGACAATCAGATATTCATTTGACAAAACATTAATAAATATTCTATTTGGTCTCATACCACTCCTTAAAAATCAACTCCAAATTTGAATATAATAAACAATAAAAGTGTAATGAATATTAAAAGTATTAGATTGTTTTAAAAAGATTATAGAACATCTTTATATCTTGGATAATAGACAGTCTTGCTAAACGAGACTCAGAAAGCAGAACTCTAGTCGATAAGATTCATAAAACTAACTACAGCAAAATACAACTTTGTAAGACCAAAGGCACCGTAAATTAAGTAAAAAAACAGAAGAAAACACTCCAACATGTAATCAAGGGTTTCTCTGCAGACTATATGAAGAACTCCTGTAAACTAATGAGAGATAAACCATCCAGTGGAAGTGTGGCAAAGGATACGAACAGCCAAACAATTCTCAGTGGAGGAAATATGAAATTCCAGTAACCAAGAAGTGTTCAACCTTCCCAGAGATGACAGAAATACAAAATAAATCAACAAAGAGACATGCCTTAGATATCAGATTGACAAACATTTACAAAGTTTGTTTCAGGTGTTGGTTACATGGAAAAATGAATCCACTCATACAGTACTGAAGCACAACTTTTGGAGAACAAATTGAAAATACCTGTTGAGTTTTTCAAATGAGCATTTTCTATGACTCAGCAGTTCGTTTATTAGTATCTGCCCAGGAGATACCTTCACACAGATACAAAAAGAAACATGTATAAGAATATTATTCATAATATTGTAATAGCAAAAAATGGGGACAACCCAAATGTGCACCAAAAGAAGAATGGTTCAACAAGACGTAGTTTGTTCATAGTAACGTGTCAGAGTGACAAAGAATGGAGTAGATCCAAGCAAATTGTTACAGAATTATCTCCCATATAGTTTTGGGTGAAAAGAGGAGGCTGCAGAATGAGGTGCATATTATACCATTTTCTTTAAACACACAAAACAAAAAGAAAAGAATATTTTTTCTACAGCAACAGATACATGTGGGGCTGTGGTTAAAGGAGCCTTTAGCTTGATCCATATATAACTATAGTGTTTTACAAAGGTACTGCTTCATATATTATTTGTATAATGAAAAATTAAAATACATAAGACTAATTAAGTTCATTCTTTCCTACTAGAGAATTTCAGCTACCCCAAAGTAACTAAGAAATCAGAACAACCACAGGAAAATGTCAGCATAGGTGGGGGACAACTGAGCTTGGCTAACATGAGCAGACATTTTTCACACATTAGGGGAGCAGATATTTTGCTGTAGGACCATCTTTGCCATGCAAACCTTGGGACAAAAGTGCAAGTATTTGCCAGGATACAGCCAAGATATAAAACCAACAAGATCTTGAAAATAAAATGGAAAAGCCCAGTTGTCACTCTAAATCTACCTCTTCATTAGCCAAAACCAGCTTTGAAGCTGTTTTAGCCTGTTTCTCCACGAACAAGAGCCACAAAATTGACGGGCCAGCATCACCACCTCGTGGCTCTGCTTCCCATCGCAGGGTTCATCACCATACCCTTTGGCCCCCAAATCTCAAACCAAGAGTTCTGTCTTTTGGATATCCCTTCAAAGTTAAATGTTTTAGAAATACAAGAGACTCAAGTAGGGTTATGGATTTTTTAATTCTGACAAGGCAAGATTTTTTAAGAGACTACTATCTATCATCATTGCCAGTTTGTAAAAGAACAGCTATTTAAAACCAAGAAATCAGAAAGGCCATAAACTCGTATCAGAAGACAGTCCTGCTTATCAAAGAACAGTTGAAAGTGGTATACACATTTCATAAATACGTAAATATCCCATAACTATATTAATAATTGTGATCATTAGTTAGGCTGTTAAATAGGTCAACTTCACCAGGCCATGAGGTGCCCAGATCTCTGGCTAAACGTTATTTCTGAGGGTGTCTGTAAAAGTGTTTCTGGAAGAGATTAGCAGTTGAATTGGTGGGCTGAGTAAAGCAGATTGCCCTCCCTGTTGTGTGTGGGCCTCATCCAACCTACTGAGGGCCTGAACAGAACAAAAATGCCGAGGAACCTTGAATTATCTGTCTCTCTCTCTCTCTCTCTCTCTGCCTGAAGGTTTGAGCTGGGACATCAGTCTTCTCCCGCCCTTGAACTGGAACTTATACCATTGTTGTTCCTGATTCTCAGGCCTGTGGACTCAGACTGGAAGTACACCTCCAGCCTTCCTGAGTCTCCAGCTTGCAGACGGAAGGTCATGGCACTCTTATGTCTCCTAGTTGTTCTGTTTCTCTGGAGAACGCTGATTAACACAACCATATTTACATACTTCTCCTTTATCAATGTGTGTCTCAGCTTTATCAATAAAGGCAGAGCTGGAGACAAGGTCTTGTACATAGATACTTAATTTGGGAGGTACCAGGAGTGAGAGAGCAGGGAGAGGTCATGAGTAATACTGTCCTTCTCATGGAGAGGCAGCCTTCCTTTGATCCTCATTGATCAGACTGGCCAGACGGCTCTGTTGGGTTCCAGGCACCCCCAGGAAACCACTGCTTGTCTGTCCTCACTCCTCCTTGTACATGGCCTGAAAATTGGCTCAGAGAACTTATGCAATTCACCAGAGATGTACTCAAGTCGGCCTGGCAGAAGAGGCATTGAAAAACAGGCTGACACATGTTCTGGTTCCTTTTACATCAGATTTTATTCTTCCCTTTACTCACTTATTCTTTCAATAAAAAATGTATCAATATCTACCATGTCTTAATAATGATAGCAACATTTATTGAGCGCTTACTATATGCCTGGTACTGTTACTGCTTTATAGGTATTATTTCATTTAATCCTCACAACAGTGTTATGAGGTAAGTGCTTTTAGTATCCCCCATTTTACAGATAAAGAACAAAACACAGAGAAGTTAAATAATGTGCTTGAGGCCACACAGTCAAGAAATGGTGATGCTCAAATATGACTCGGGAGTTTGGGCTCCTTCCTAACTGCCAGATGTCAACTGTGTTTCAGCTGCTCTGCTTCCAGGTTTCAGGCTCATGATGGGGCATAGAGAGAAAGAGAAGGCACACCGGGAGACAGGTGGGTGCCATCCCAACCCAACACAGTAAGTCGGATGGAAGTGGGCACCCAGGTGCCATCGGAGCATGGAGGGGTACTCTCACCCCAGAAGTTGGGGCCACTGAGCTGACTCTTGAAGGACAGAAAGTGGAGAAGGGGCGATGTAAGTTGGGGAGGAGTCCAGGCAGCAGAAATAACAGAAGAATACCACTGGGAACACCACAGAAGTGCAATGGTTTCAAATTTCAGTGCACACGCTCAGATGGCAAACCATGCCATTGCCTTTTTTCTTTGGGACCTTAAAGTCTATTAGGATCCCCCATTCTCTAGGTGTCAGAAATAATCTCCTTCAATTCAGAGGCTGAGTCCACCCTGGCCCTGGGACTGTGTCCTCAACTGGGGGCTTCTGTGGGGCCATGGTATGTATCTGCATGGAGGACAAAGGTGGAGAAACCATCGTTACTCATCATCAGTCCACATGTTTCTGCTGACACTGCCCACAAGAGGTCCTTGACACAGAATACCGACTTGCTTAGTAAGCCTGTCTTATCTCCTGCTTCCTTGACCTTCTGGCCTCCTTCAGTGATGGCTCTCTGCTCTCCTTCACTGACAAGCTTCTCCAAAGACTCTCATCACCATGTCTCCACTTCTTCCCCTCCCAGTCTTCATTCACTATTCAACACACAGTGATGTGTATTCTGTTCCTACAACACACCCAAAATGTTCTGCTAAGATCGCCACTGGGCTCCACGTTGCTAAATCCAATAGATGCTCTTCTCTTCATCTTAGCTGATTTCCCGGCTATATTCAACTTTCATGACCCAACACTTTCTTACTTTTCTTTCTACAACGTTGACCACCTCCAAAAGTCATCCCTGATTTTTCTCTCATCTCCTTGATTTTACCTCTCCCCAAACATTTAATCTATCAAGTTCTATCAATTGTATTGTCAAAAATTACACATCAAGTCTATCAACTTCTCTGCAGTTCCGCTGCTAACACAGTGGCATATGCTACAATTCTCTCTCCCCTGGATGAGTGAAACAGTCTCTTCACTCATCTCTCTGCTTCCACACTTGCCTCCAACAATCCAGTCTCTGCACAGTAGACGTGGCATCCTCAGTTCTGTGCAACATCTCATCATGTCTGGCCCCAGGAAAATTCAGTTCTGTTTTTCTTATGAAAATCTTTGGTTTTGTAAAATATCCTTGATGTTTTCTGGCATATAGTTTTATTTATCTTCATTTTTACTGTCAAAAGACACATATAATCACACACACACAGAAACTCTCATTAAGGGCCTATTACTTGTAAATCATTAGCTTGATATAGTGAGACATAAAAAGTAACCTCATTCTTTTAAAAAATAACTTGATAACAGGGACTCTGGCTTAAGGAGCTCATGAATTGTTTGGAGAAAAAATAAAACAATGAAAATGTAAGCAAAGAGAAAAAGGTGTAAACAACAGTCCACCATAAAATATCATCACAAGATGGCACAAGATTAGTTGCCAAATTAAATATGAACAAATTATTTGCTACAGAAATTCACAGGAAGGAAAATACTGGAAGCTGGACTGGAAAAAAAAAACTTCAGGGAAGACAGAAAATAAATTTGAATTGGCCCCTGAAGAATGAGTAGGATTTATAAAAGCACAAAGAATTAAAAAGTCATAAAAGCTCAAGTAAACTAGTTTTGCTAAAGAAGAAAGTATGGTTTACTGAGTCATCAGAAAGAAGGCTCACACCAGAATGAGGTCAGCTCAGCGAGGACCATGAATGCCAGGGTGAGAAGTCTGACTGATTTTATAGGCAATGAGAGCCACTTAAGCATTCGATGTAGAGCTTCCCATGATCAATGTGGTACTTTAGGAAGATTATTCTGGCATGGTGTGAGACTGAAGGATGAGAGGAAGCTGTCACTAATCCACTTAGCCTCCCTATAGGGAGCTCTCATTTTTTTTTACATAAGCTTTGTGAACAGTTATCCTCCAACAACAGTTTCTGGATGAGCATCTCCAGGATGGTCATGGCTGCACGTATCTTGTTTAATTGGAAGAGACCACAGATAACTAAATCACAGGCTGACACTTTTATGATGAGACTGAAGAAGACAAGTCTTTACTCAGCCTGTGTCCACTGGGAAAGCAGGAGGTGCCCTCCACTCTGCTCCCTCCTCCCTTACATCCAGACAAAACACCAGCATCTCCAGGCCACCTCCCTTTGTTCCAGTCAGGTTCATCTGATGCTGTTCCTTACGTTCTCCTTATATCTGACATCACTGGTCATGTTATTAGGTCCTAAGACTTTGGGACTTCAGCTCCTTTGGCCTTGCCTTTCTTTGGCTATGACAACAATGGTCATCACTTTACAGCTGAGACAAAGATCAATTATTTGCATCTTGGTCTCTCCTCTTTACCTTTTAGGGCTTCATCCTCTGGGGCAGATGCTACAGAAAGAAGAATGCTGAAATGCTTTTGCTATGTGATGACAATAAGTTATTTCTACTCTTCAAAGCCCTGTAGATCTATGGGCAGGTCTGTGCATTCCGTAGAACAATATCTTGAGAATGAAGCTCAAATTGCACTCAGTGCCATTCTGTGCCAGGCATAAAATATACCCGCCAGCAGAAAACTAGGGGATTGCAACTCCAACACTTCAGTCTCAGACTTACCTTTAGTTTATTAAACACTTTAAAGGATATAACAGTTAATGATGTATCTTCCTGCTCAAATATTATCAATATCTCCTAATATTTCCAAATAAAATCCTTTGAGAGGAAAGAAACTAATACTTTGGGGGATGTCTTAGGTACCAGGCCCTCTTCTAAGCAGTTTTCATACATTATTTATTTCATCTTCTAAACAACACTTTTAGGTGGGTACTATCCCCATTTTACTGATGAGGAAACTAATGTTGAAGAAGGTTAAGTAACTTGGCCAAGGTAACACAGAATGTAAGGAGTGGATTCAACTTAGCCCCATCTTCACTGTACCACCTGGTCCACTCTGCCTTCACATGGCATTCAGGGTCCGAAAAGTGTGGCCCCAAACTGCCTCTCCAATCTAGTACACATTTTCCCATCTTTTATTTTGTTATATATAAATCACAGTTGTTTGTCCAATCTAATTTCATGATTTCAAAAACATAACATCATAGAAAACCAACCAGCAGCAGTTGCTAAGCTGAAATACACATACTTTACAACCTAGCAATTCTACTCCTAGGTAAATACCAAGAGAAACATGCACGTATGTTCATCAAAGACAGGTACAGTACTCAGAGCAGCACTACTCACACGAGTCAAAAACAAAAACATGGGCATAACCCAAATATCTATCTACAACAGAAGGGACAAATATTTCTACAAGGAAAATATAAATTACAATGAGAACAAACTATAGCCATACACACGTATGAATCTCACAAACATAATGCTGTGTGAAAGAAGCCGGGCACGAAAAAGTATATGCTCTATGATTCCATTTATATGAAGTTCAGAAACAGGCAAAACTTAGCTGACCCACTGGAAGCTGGGACAGAGGTCATCTGTCCCCAGGTGGAGGGGAGCAGATATGACTGAAGAGAGATGACGCCTCAGCACAAATCAAGGTGGTGGCACCAAACTATATTAGAATCATCGTAATCTTCACAGGCATGACCTCACGCTGGGAAAAAAAAAAAAAAACAGTTTTACTAAAGAACATTCTTTTTTTTTGTGAGGAAGATCAGCCCTGGGCTAACATCCGTGCCCATCTTCCTCTACTTTATATGGGATGCTGCCACAGCATGGCTCGACAAGCAGTGCATCGGTGCGTGTCAGGATCCAAACTGGTGAACCCCGGGCCGTCGCAACGGAGCGCACGCACTTAACCGCTTTCGCCCGGGGCCGGCCCCTAAAGAACGTTCTTGATGGAACAGTAACTATTATTTATTTTTTAATTTTATTTATTTATTTATTTTCCCCCCAAAGCCCCAGTAGATAGTTGTATGTCATAGTTGCACATCCTTCTAGTTGCTGTATGTGGGACACGGCCTCAGCATGGCCGGAGAAGCGGTGCCTCAGTGCGCGCCCGGGATCCGAACCCGGGCTGCCAGCAGCGGAGCACGCGCACTTAACCGCTATGCCACGGGGCCGGCCCGTATGTTATTAACTTTATTAAATCTTGACCTTGAATATACCTCTTTTTAGTATTTTGATATAGTACGTAGTATGTGATGAAATGGGAAGTAGGCGGGAAGCACTTCTGTTACGCACTGAAGGACAATGGCTGTCTTGAGGAGAAGCATTTGTGTGACAATCTGAGCTGACCTAGCCACTCTTGATAGAACGTCATTTTTACTTAAAAGAATGACTGACAAACTGAGGTTATTCAGTTTTGGGTATTTGGCACACATTTTCTCAAAAATTACCTCCAAGAGCCTATCACTTCAAGGAAAACAACTGACGGTATTTGTTGACAATGACAAAATTCAAGCTCTCAGCCAAAATTATGGAAAACTTACACTTGATACAAAGAGCTTGACAGCTTTCCACTATGTAAGACTTTTCTGATAGGTCGGGGGTAGTGTTAAGCACTGTATGGTATTTTGTTTTGTTTTGTTTTCGTATAATGAAACGTGTCAACACTTGGAAGATCTGCAGAACTCAATGAGCAGAGGTCTAGAATAGTAAATCCTTAGAGACGGGAACAGTGGTTGCTTGGGGCCAGGTCAAGTGATGGAGCAGGAATGGGGAGAGATGCTAATGTGCTCGGGGTTTCATTTTGCGGTGTTGAAAATGTTCTAAAATTAGACTGTAGTGATGGTTGTAAAACTGTAAATATACTAAAAACTACTGCACTGTGTACTCTAAGTGGGTGAATCGTATGGTATGTGACATATATCTCAAAAAAGTTATAAAATAAAAACTCTACCACCGTAATAATATTGTAACATCTGGAGTTTATTTAAAAAAAAAAAAAACAGGTTGTCAACACAAAGGCCATGGTTTGCTGACCCCTGTTTTATTGTACAATGTACCATCATCTTTGAGTTTATCATTCTAGAACATCTCTGGTGTCCAGTATTTCAAAGTCCATCTTTAATCTACTATTTTTTTATTCTCCCAACATGCCCTCCTTTTATCTGTGCATCAAAAAAATGTTCTTTAAAGTGAGAATTGCCTCTATTAGTAAAACGAGCTTACTTCTAACCAACACTCCACAATCAACACACACAACAACAACAATAAAAGATATCAGCTGAGGCTACAGTCATCTGAAGACTTGATTGAGGCTGAAGGATCTGCTTCTAAAATCACTCATGTGGCTGTTGGCACGAGGCCTCGGTTCTTCACCTCAAGGATTTCTCCATCTGTTGCCTGAGTTTCCTCATGACATGTCAGCTGACTTCCTCCTGAGCAAGAAATCCAAGAGAGAGCAAGGAAGACACCTCAGTGCCTTTTCTGACCCAGTTTCTGAAGTGTACAACATCACTTTCACTTTCTTCTATTTGTTAGGAGTGAGTAGTCAAGTTTTGCCCACACTCAAGGAGAGGGGAATTAGGCTCCACCTTTTGAAGGGAATAATATCAAAGAATTTGTGGACATATCTTAAAACCACCATAGCCACCTTGGCAGTATACAAACAGGCTCTCATCTCCTCTGTGGGAAGGCAGAGAAACTGGGGACCAGGCCCAAGACTTAATGGTCAGAACAGCCAAACTCCAAAGATGGATAAATTCCCAACAAATGTAGGTCTGCTGTACCAAGGTCAGGGCCCGGTTGGGAAAATATGGATGGAGTTATCTAGATTGATGTCCCTGAAGATCCTGAATCCCCAGATTCCCCTGAACCCTCTGAGCCTCCAGAGGCAGCCCACTCCTTTCCATTATGCACTAACCTCCTGTCTCCCACTTGCTTGGAGATGATGCAGAGGCTGCTTCCCCACAAGACAATGTTCACCCACCCACCTCCATCTCAGTGGGGTGTGGATATTCAGGATCTGCCCTTCCTGGCCACCAGGACTTTAATCCCTACAACTGTGATTTAATCTCAAAATTAGGATTGAGTCACAACATAAGCCAGCTGCTGACACATTGAGGCTCACAAGGGAGCAAAGGGACTGTGCCCCAAGGAGCTACAAAACCTACCCAGCATGGACCAGCATAAGTCAGGAGAGCGTGTGTGAGACTGGAGTCTAGGGTGCTTGATCAAGAGGACTGGAAGATAAGTTGAATAAGGGAGAGTTGATCCATTTGCAAGCTCTTTCCTAGGATCCAGGATTCAACACTTACTCATCAAGAAAATGAATAGGCAAGCTACAGATTGGGGAAAATATTCTCAACACATGTATCTGACAAAAGAATTGTGTCAAGAATATATAAAGAACTTCTACAACTCAATAATAAACAGACAATCCAACTTTTTTAAAAGGACAAAAAACTTGAGTAGACAGTGAACAAAGAAGAAATGGCCAGTGAACACATGAAAAAGTTCTCAACATCATAAGTCATCAGTAAAATGCAAATTAACCCCATGAGATACTTCCACACACCCATTAGGATGGTTAAAATGAAAAAGACTGACAATACCAAGTGTTGGTGAAGATGAGAACCAACTGGAACTCTCATATTTTGGTGTGTAAAATGGTACAATCACTTTAAAAAAGTGTTAGTCAGTTTCTTAACTGAAACCCAGCAATTCCACTCCTAGGTATACATCCAAGAGCAACAAAAATTTACGTCCACAAAGCCTTGTACAAGAATGCTTGCAGGAGTTTCATTCACAATAGTACCAAAATTGAAAACAGCTCAGGCGTCCATCAATAGAAGAGATAAACTGTGGTATGGTCATATAACAGAAAACTACTTTGCAATGAAATGGATTGAATTATTAATACACACAACAATATAGATTAATCTCAGCAGTATTACGCTGAATGAGGAAAGCCCGACACAGACTAGTACATGCTGCCATTAGTACATACTTCCATTCAGAAATTCTAGCAGACAAATGTAATCTATAGGGATAGAAATCAGAGTAATGGTTGCTTTTGGAGGAGGAACTGACTGGGAAGGGGCACAGGGGAACTCTCTGGGGCTGATGGACATGCTCTATATTTTGATAGGACTGTGAGTTACAAGGGTATATGCATTTGCCAAAATTGATTGAATTGTACACTTAAGATCCATGCATTTCACTATATGCAAATTATACTCTGATTAGGATAAGGAATAAAACTCATCATTTTTCCTTCCAAACCTCTTCCTCTTACCATTTATCTTAGTTAACACATCACCACCTATTTAGTATTCTTCAAGCCCAATTCATCCTAGACTTCTCTCTCCCTCTTCCTGCCACTGTCTCTCCCTCTATCACCAAACACTTTGGAATCCTTCTCCTAGAGAACTCTCAAATCTGTCACCTCATTTCCATTACTAATGACCCGGGCTTAGTTCACACCCCTGGACTAATGAAATAGACTTATAGCTGGACTTACCCTTTCCTAATTGACTCCTTACAATGCCAATAAAGTGATCTTCCTAAAATTCCTAATTTATTATGTCATTCCCTCACTAAAATCTTCTTCAATAGATTTACACTACCTGTGAAAGCCTATCTAAATTCCTGGCAGAACAACATGGCAACAGTTACCTAGTCTAGTCTGTGAGCATGCCCAACAGATTTCATGTCCGAAGTAGTCTGGTCCCCAAGTAGAGGCCTGGCAGTCTCATCTTCTGTCTGATGAACTATGCATTTATGTGTCACGTTCAAGCATATAGCCTAGATTTCATAATCATCTCAGTTGAGTGACAAATTCTCATCCTCCTCCTTTAATGCCTCAGTGAAAGGAGTCCAACTCCAGCCACCAAGACTCAAACCCTGGAGGCACCAGTTCTCCCCACCCCTCATCAGCCACACCAGATGAGACAAAAAAGTCCTTCCCATTTAGCCTCAACAGCATCCATTGAGCTGACTGCCTGCCTTGTTCTAACGTCAGGACTGCAGCACCCTTCTGTAATTACGGCCGTTGCCTCTCAACCGGTTTTCTCCACTTTAAATGCAACTTAGAGGACTTACGCCCGACACATTAACATCTTGCATGGTTCAGATTTCAACATCCCAGAGATTCCCACTTTCCCTGGGTAGCACTATAACCGTTGCTTTACTTGGAGTTTTGTATTACAAATTTCAAAAAGATTAGCTTAAAAATGAGGACTCCCAGTGATCAAATCAACTCTCCATTTTTATGACTCACTTTATCTCAAAGTTAACGTCAGAGGCTGGTCTAACATCCCAGCAAAGGCTTACTTTCATGTCATTGAAAATGTCTCAGCAAAAATTGAACTGCCTTTGTTGGGGCTGCTGTTTATAAAAGAAATGTCCAGAGCATGGCAGGTGAGAAGATATTACCTCTGAGATGCCTTCTAACACAGATGTTTTTCTAATATTCAAGGTGGTAGATTAAAGATGGCCATAAATTGACACTCCTCCTATTAGAGGTGGGGTCTATGTCGCCTCCTTTTAAATTTGGGCAGGTTCTATAACTGCTTTGACCAACAGAATACTTCAAGCGTGATGCTGTGCCAGCTTCTAGGCCCAGCCCTTACGAGACAAGCAGCTTCCATTTCTTGTGTCTTGAAACAGTTGCTCTTGGAGCCCTCAGCCGCCATGTAAAAATTCCAACTGTCCTAAGGCCGCCGTGCTGGAGACACACGTAGGGAGGTCCTGAGACCACACGATAGAGAGAGATGCCCAGCCTGCCCCAGCTGAGGTCTCAGACATCACGGAGCATAAATGAATCTTCCTCACTGTCTTCTGTCTGAATTCCTGTCCTACAAAACTGCAAGGAATATTTATTTATCCAATGAATATTTACTGGATATCTACTATGTGTCAGGTTCCACTCTGCATGCTAGAGTTACACTGGTGAACAAAACTAACAGCTCCTGTCCTCTGGGAGCTGACAATGAATGATAAATATAAAAAGAGAAAAGCCAATAAGCCCCAGTTGGGCTCAAGAATTAACAAATGGTCTCAGTGCACAAGGTACACATGTACGCAGTGGTGGCAGGAGGGCAGCCCCACGCCTACTGGGACCTAGGCATGGAGCCCAGCACTGGCAGCCATAACTCAATTCCTATGGGGTAAAGGAGTCTTACTCTCTGCAAGACAATAGTCTCAAGCCAAACTTGAGGCTCGAGGTCCTTCTTCTTAAAAAGAAGCTGAAAAAGACAGCTGCCAACTGGGGCTAGGTGCCCTGACCTCACAGGAAGCCGTGGGCTTGAGGAGGCGAAGAACACAGAATCCGAACTAAACTGGGTCTGAGATTCCCAAATATGATCACAGAACAGAGCATCAAAATATCATAAGATCTGGTTCTGGGCTGGAGGCGGAGGACAACACGTGATGGCAACTATCAAACCATAAAACTGCTAGACAGGAGGGAAAGAGACAACTCATCCATAAAACTGTGCACCTGTTCCTGACATGTGAAACACACCCCACTGAAATGAAACACAGACAGAACCTCTCAAGTCCACCTAAAAGGCTTTGCCTACACAGAAGAAAAGCTGTAGTACTATTTTGTAAGCAAAGTTTGTGTTTTGGTGTGTCATCTATAGAGAGTTTTTATTCTTGTTCCTATAGGGTTTGATATTGCTATGATGGGGAAATAAAACTCAGCAGCCTGCCGAGCATCAAGAGAGTCTGACAGTCACGGCCACTTGTGAGTCTACTTAGCTGGCTGGCAGCCACCGTGCAGCCCTGGAGAGGACCGTGGGCCAGCTCGCAGTGAAGACGGGTCTCCTCTTTAAGGGAGCCACTGTAACTCTAAGGAATGGACAAAAGCTACTATAAAACTGCAAGTATTCTCACACACAGATTTGACTACCTTAAGACAAAAATGAAATAGATGAGTGTTTTCAATAGTAAGTAAGTTTTTCATAACGTGATCGCAAGTAAAATAATTTCCTAACATACGTCTTTTAAATTCAGGTATGAATGGAACACATCAGGTGACCCTGGGTGACTTTTGCCTCATCTATTAGTGACGCAAATTAGTATCCAGGATCCAGCCATTTTATTATTTATGAAAAATAAAGCAATTGAAGTAAATAAATGTCTAACCACAGTTTGACAAGAACGTAGCCTGGAGGCAATATTGAACAGGCAAGAAGCGCAGAGTTCTGAAGCCGGAATGTTGAGTTTCCGACCTTGACTCTGCCCGTAATAGGTGTGAAATCTTTGGGAGGCGACTTTGCTTCTCTGTGCCTGTTCCCTCATGTGCTCACACACTATATTGGCATTCATATATTATATTTTACAGGGGTCTTCAGAAATGAAACTGAGTAGTAGAGAAATACTTTGATAAGAATGTATTTTATTTTGTTTTGCTTCAAGAAAAAATACAAGAACATACCTTTACTGTGGCAATCTAATGGAGGTGCCCCTAAGAAGTCATTTCTAGATGGGACTGGGGACTTTGTTTTAACTTTAAAATAGGTAATCTTTCACAAGCTCGGGAAGCAACAACTGTATTTAAACGGAAAACTCTCCACAAGGGAAGAAGCAAACCACCCAGGGGCTGCATTGGTTTTGCAAGTGCCCCCTGACGCCGGCGCAAGGATGCAGGAAGCACCTCCTGCGTCGTTGTCCCACTCCCGACAGGACTTGGGGGCTCGGTCCTAAGTGAGCGGAGGGACCCCGTCCCACTCTGCACCAGCAACGCCTCGCTTTCCCTTCCTGCAAACAAGCCGGTGCAAATAACCTGGGGCCCCTGCGACCGCCTCGCTGCACTCACCTGCCGCTGCACAGCAGCTCGCAGCCCGGCCGCTTCGCCTCCCCCGGGCGGCCCCGACCAGGAGGCGGGGATAGGGGCGTGGCTTAGGGAGGGGCGAGGCTAGGGGCCGGGGCTCTTCCCCCGCCCACCTCACTGCGCCTGCGCCCAAGGGTGCGTGCGGGGCAGGGTGGGAGGTGGTGCCCCCGTGGTGGTCGGTGCTGATGTGGGTCCACCGGGTGTTTGCCGCCCCTCCTGTTCCGATCCTCTGAGCTTTCCAGCCGTCACGGCGCCCAACTCTGGTCACTCCTGCCGCCCCTCCGCCCGCCTGCGTCAGGTGCCAGCAACCAGCCGGAGTCTCCCCCGCGAGGTCAGACTACCTCCCCCTGCTCCTTTGGAGAACGTCGTGACGCCTCCTCGCCTGTGTCCCTGGCGCCTGGCTGGTTAGGTGTATCGTGTCGTTTAATCACCTCTGCAGCTGAGACAGTGAAACCAAGAAGTGAAGGAACTTGCTTCAAGTCACAGACCCAAAATGCGCTCCAGCTTGAAGTTGATTGCAGGCTGCCTGCCGCCGCCCTTCCACCTCGCGTGGCGCGCCCAAGTTGAGTGCCTAGCCAAGTGCCATGGGCTTTACCTGAGTTTTCACTGTTTCTTAAGCCCTGCGAGGGCGGTATTATCTCTACAGAGGAGTCTAAGTGACTTGTCAGTCCAGCTTTGTCTCATGGCAAAACCTGGGCCATTTAAAACACCGTATGTGGCCTCTGTGTTCCTCCACACCTTTTGTCTTAAATGGCTTTATTGAGGTGACTTACAAGAAGCCTGTACATATTTAAAGTGTACAATTTGATTTTTATGTATGTATGTATATGCCCCTGAAACCGTCACCACAATCAAGAGTGAACGTAGCCACCACCCCCAAAAGTTTCCTTCTGCCCATTTGCAATTCCTCCTCCCAGTCACAGACTGCCATGACCACTCCTCAGATAACCATAGATCTTCTTTCTATCACTATAGATTAGTTTGCATTTTATAGAATTGTATTATGAATGTTTACTGTGTGCTTTTTTGGGAGGAGGAGAGTCGGGCTTAATTATTTTGAGATTCAGTAGTGTTGCTGAGTGTATCAATAGTTCATTTCCTTTTTATCACTGAGTAGTAGTCCGTTACACGGATATACCACAGTTTGTTTATCCATTCACACATTGTTGGACTTTTAGGTTGTTTCCAGTTTCTGGTTTTTTTTTTTACAAACAAAGCTATCAACATGGTTCTTCATTTTCTTACTATTCAGTTTTGAAAGTTCTTTACATTATCGGGATATGTCTTTCCAGTTATATGACTCAATATTTTCTTCCAGTCTGTGGCTTAAAAGCATGTTTCAGAAGCAGACTTTTTAAATACTTCAAAAGCAAACTTTTTAAATTTTGATAAAGTTTAATTTATCAATTTTTATTTATAGATTGTGCTGTTGGTTCCATATCTAAGAAATTTTTTCCTAACCCAAGGCCCCAAAGATTCTGTCCACTTTTTCTCAAGAAATTTTATAGTTCTAAATTTTAAATTTATGTCTGCGATCTATGCTGTATTAATTTTCATATGTAGTGTGAGATATGGGTAGAAGTTAATTTCTTTGCATGTAGATACCCAGTTGTTTCAACCATTTGTTGAAAAGACTAGTTATTCTCTACCAAATTGCCTTTGCCACGTTTTTGAAAATCAATTGATCATATAAATGTGAGTTTATTTATGGAATGTCTATTCTGTTCATTGATTTATTTATCTGTATTAGCATTGATATCACATGGTCTTGATTACCATAGCTTTATAATAAGTCTTGAAATCAGGTCATTTAAATCTTTCAATTTTGTTCTTTTTTCTCGAAGTTGGCTTGGCTATCCTATACCCTTTGCATTTCAAAATGAATTTTAGAATCAGTTTGCCAGTTTTAACAAAAAAAATTGCACAGATTTTGATTGAGATTGCAATGAATCTATAGATAAACCTAGGGAAAATTGACACCTTAAAAATATTGAGTCTTGTGATCTGTGAAAATGGTATGTATCTGCATTTACTTACGTATTATGTAATTTCTCTCAGAAGTGTTTTGTAGTTTTCAATGTACAGGCCTTGCACATCTTTTGTCAGATTTAACTCTAATTATTTCATACTTTTTATGCTATTGCAAATAGTATTACTTATAAATTTTTAATGGTTTATTGCTAATATATAGAAATAAAATTGATTTTTGTATATTGATCTTATATCCTGAAAACTTGCTAAACCCGCTCATTAGTTTGAGTAGCTTTTTATACAATCTATAGGATTTTATTTGTAGACAATCATGTCATCAGTGAATAAAGACCATTATCTTCTTCCTTTTCGATCTGGACCTTTTATTTCTTTTTCTTACCTTAATTGTACTAGCTAGAACCTCCAGTACAATTCAGTGGGGGAATGGATGGTCTTTCCAATAAATGAGGCTGGGTCAATTGGATAGTCATACGAGAAAGCATGAACCTTGACCCCCATCTCACACAATACACAAAAATTAATTTCAGAACCTTCATGGACCTGAATGTGGAAAATGAGACAATAATACTATCAAAGAAAACATAAGACAATGTTAATTGTAAGGGCAGGCAAAGATTTCTTAAATGAGACACAAATAACAGTAGCTATAAAAGGTTAACAAATTAATTCAATTTAATTTATAAATTAAATAGGATTAACTTATACATTAATTAAATTAGTAGAACTTGTATTCATCAAGACACCGTTAAGAAAGTAAAAGGTAAATGACAGGCCAGGAGAAGATATTTGTGAAATGTATCTGACGAAGGACTCCTATAAATTGATAAGAAAACATCTGAATCAATTTTTTAGAGGAGAGGAGGGGCAGAAGGCTTGCATTGACCTTTACAAAAGAGGATAGCCAAAGGGCAAGGCATGATGAGAAGTCATTCAGTATCATTAGTCATCAAGGACATGCAAAGTAAAACCACAATTGAGATACCACTACAAACCAAGACTCTCAACCCCCACTGTGGTGCAACCACTTTGGAAAACTGGCAGTATTTGCTACAGCTATACTTACATGTTCATCCTACGACATAGCAGTGCCATTTCTGGGTATATACCCAATGTAAATGAGTGCTTATGTCCACCAAAAGACACGAATGAGAATGTTCATAGCAGTTTTATTCATAATGATCAAAAACTGGAAACAACTCCAATGTCCACCAGCATTAGAATGGATAACTATATTATGTTATATTCATATAATAGAATACTATTGTATAGAATGGAATACTACAACAAGGAAAAAGAAAAACTACTGCTACTTGCTCGCACTTGGATGAATATCACAAATACAGTGTTGATCAAAATAAGCCAACCACAAAAGGTTACATCTGTATGATTCTATTTGTATAAAGTTCATAAACAGGCAAAACCAACCCATGGTTACTTTTGATGGGGGAGTGATAATGACTGAGAGAGAGCACAAGCAAACCTATTGGGGTACCAGAAATGATCTATACCTTGATCTGTGTGGTGGCTAAGCAGATGTATACACATGTAAAAATTCACTGCTCTGCACCTAAGATTTATGTGTTTTATGTATAGATGTTATATCAACATAAAAGAAAACTGAAGTGTTTTTTCTGAACATAATTATTCAGCTCTGCTGATACGTACACATATTTCTGAGCCAAAGCTGCACTTTTGATCACTATAACTTTCTAGTAGGTTTGATATCTACAAAATAAGTTCAAGTCTTTTCTTCCAAAATTTTCTTGCACCTGTATGCTTCCAAGCTAAACTTTAGGATCAGTTTTTCAAATTCCTTAGAAAAATTCTACTGGGATTTTTATTGGTATTATGCGATATTTGTAGTTTATTTGAAGAGCACTTACATCTCTCCAGTATTGACTCTTTCCATCCAATCAACATGGTTCGTTTATTCAGGAATTTTCAATCAAGATTTAAATTATTCTTTATGTAGGGCTAGAACATGTTTTGGTATATTATGTATATGATGTATATTAAGTCATTATGGTTTCTGTTCCTATTATAGGAGAAATATTTGTCCCATTACTTCTCTAATCATTGCTGGTATATAAAAAGGCTCTTTTTCCCCCTATCTGGCCACCTTGCTGAACTCCTTCATTCATTTTAGGAGTTTTCCATTCGATTCTTTTAATTTCTAGGTTGTAAGTAATGTATTAAAATATTTTCTCCTTTATATGAGAATCTGACTTCTGATTAGTTTCCTAACTATGTTTTCCTGAAAACAGAAAGATGGTATCTGTAGACTATGTGACTAGGCAACTTTGCTTATAATAAAAATGACTCCTGGTTTGTAACTTTTGTCTGGACTGGGAGTCACCATGGCCTTAGGTTCCTTTTCTAACCCACCAGTCCCTTGTGGGGACCCTGGAAACCATGCCTATGGAGTTGTCACCAAAGATATTTTCGCGGGGGTCGGGGGCATGAGGTTTTTAAATCAGAGTGACTGCCTGGTGTAGCTCTTGTCTTCCTGCACCTGAGCCGTCTGCTGAGTGGACTGCAGTAAAGATTCCCACTGCTAGGAATATCTACACTGCCTTGCTAGCATGTGTGGTTCCTGCCCTATGGCCTTGAATAGGCCAGGATGCTATGTGGCCCACAGTGGTCTTGTGAATCTGAATTAGTTGAATCTAAGAAGACCCACCCCCTGGGCATTGCAGAGTGGTGGAGCAGTGGGCTAGACTTTCAGACCCTCGATGCAGTTTGACCAATGGACTGTGAGATAGAGGGGTGGGGAAGGAAAGCTGACAAGGCATTAGATGTCTGAGAGGGAGAGTCCATCTGCCTGTTCTCTGAAGTTGAAAACTCTGCGGCATATGACAAGAGATTAGGGCAGAAGCGGGCTGGAGTAAAACCAGATTCATACCAAGAGGAGACACTGCTCACTGTTTATGAAGGGGACCTGGGCCGAAACCCACTGCAGCTGAGCTACCGGGATAGGTTAATGTCTCGCTGGGAGGTTTGGAGGGGGACTGCGAAGACAAAAGAATGAACCTGAAGACCCCATGCTTGTGATGGGCCGCCACCTGATAAAGCAGGCGGAACTGCCAAGTTGACTGCAATTCCACTCAAACTTGAATCTACATGGAGAGAGGTTTGAGAGCACCCAAGCAGACAAAGGGCTGTGCGGTGGCCAGCAGCTCCAGGCAGAGCTACAATGACAGCAGTTTAATATGGTTTGGGGTCACCAATACAAGGTTAAAGAAAGCTCTCCATGTGTGGCAAAGGGTAACCCCAGGCCACCTAAACAGCATCCTGGAGTCTGACAACAGCTTTGGACCCAGAATGCTTGAGTCATTTTAAGGCTGCGCTGGAGCCTGAGCAGTGTCCTCTGCTGCCATCTAGTGAAAATTTATGGGAATGCAAACATTTTCAAAAGCGACGCAGATTTTTAAAGCAATCATTGGTTATTGTAAATGCCTAAGCTCTACTATTAGACTGGATAAAACTCTTGATTTGCGCTTAGTGTATAGGGAAAAACTACACTTTTTCTAAAAAGGTTAAATAAATTTCATTGTAGTATATTTGATTTGCTGAAAACTATGGTGTAATATCATTTGATATAAAATGCCTAGAATTCCCAGAATAAAGGGGGTATTTTAGGCATTATAAAGACAGATGGCCAAAGACTATTCCAGTTGCACAGGACATGGAGGGGACATCCTTACCCCACTGGTTAATACAAATCCTCGTGATCACAAAATGTGCTAACTTGTCCTTTTCTATGTTGAAAATGTCAGCCAAAGTCGTGGAGGTGGACTATGGGCAAAGGGTTAACGAACACTTCCGCATGAGAATCTAACCTTAGGTTATCTCCCTGAAAGTATGTGTCAACTATTTAACTAGGCAACATTGCTTACAGTAAAAATGATCATTAGTAAATTGCACCTGGACTGGCGAACCTCTAACTACCCGATGGGGAAACGATTGTTTTGAGCTTCCTGCGTGTGAAACTCTTGTAACTGGGCACGACTCGTGCAGAGACCCTGGAAGCTACGCCTGTGGAACTGTGAGATCGTCTCTGTGAGGCATGGGGCTTTACATCAAAGCAGTTCTCGTAAAGGCCCCAGTGTGGATCTCGACTCCTTGCACCTACTGAATGAAGTGCAGCAAGGACCTCGCTGCAAAGAACACCTGAGGCTGCTCTGTGATTGCTGCAGGTCCTGCCCTGTAGCCTTCTAGCTGCGCCGAGGAGGCCTGGGTCGTCTTGGGAGTCAGCAAAGCCTAAGAAGACCGCTGCGGGCCTTGCAGTGGTCATTACATCCACTGCCAAAAATGACTTTTGTTTTCTTTTTCCTTTCCATAACTATACTCATGTCCTTTTCATTTGTTATTTGTTATAGTTTGTTGAATGATAGTGAGCACAATGGTGGGAGGAGGGGTGCAGTGGGTGAGGAGGGGAGACAGAATGCCTTGTCCCTATATTTTATTTTTCCACTTTTTATTTGGAAATAATTTCAAACTTATAGAAAAGTTGCAAGAATACAAAGACATCCTAGAAAGACTTCACAGAGATTCACTGTTAACATTTTTCCACATTTGTTTTGTTTTTATTTTCTCTCTCTACATGTATGCATTTTTATTATCATTATTTGAGAGTAAGTTGCAGCCATCATATCCCTTTATCCTTATTATTTTATTGTGTATTTCCTAAAAAACAAGGCATCTACTTACATTATCACAGCATAATTCTCAAATTGGGAATTAAAATGAATACAGTGCTATTACCTAATTAACAGACCTGTGAAAATTTTTCCAGTTGTCCCAATATTGTTTTTTTTATAGCGTATTTTTTCCCTGCTCCCAGATCCAGTCTTGTAGTCATCTCACTGCTTTTAGTTGTCATGTCCCTTTACTCTTCCTTAATCGAGAATAGTTCCTTAATCCTTTTTTGTCTTTCATGACATGGGCATTTTGAAGAGCACAGGCCTATTGTTTTAGCAGAATTTCCTTCAGTTTGGGTTTGTCTGAAGTTTCCTCACGGTCAGATTCAGGTTGGGGTCTCCACCCTTTAGGGAACTCCACTCTGGCCTCCCTCTAGCCACATCTCTCAAGCCTGGAGCCAAGGAGGCAAGCCCATTGGAGCCTGCCCACTCCCACTTGGTCCAGAGAGTAAATATTTTAGGCTTTGCAGGCTATATGATCTCTGTCACAACTACTCAGCTCTGCTACTGTAGCAAGAAAGCTGCCGTAGATAATGTGTAAATGAATGAGCATGGCTATATTCAAATAAAATTTTATTTATAAAAACAGGTGGACGGCGCATATTTGGCCCATGAGTCAGTTTGCTTGACCCCTCTTCTAATCCATGCCCCAGCTACCAAGAAGTCCAGAATTCCACGCCCAAACAGCCTCAGCCCCGTTCCCAGAGTAGGCCTGTGAGGGCCTCTCTTCCCCGGGTCTGCCATAGTGAGACGTGGCATCTTGCCACTAAGGAGTGCGTTTCTCTAGGCTTGCGTGTGCCCAGGAGATGACAGTTTTGAGGAATGTGGACAGATTTGAACGCAGAGGTGGGGCATTCACAGTGTCAGAAAGAGCTGAGAGTGAGAAGAGAAGGGGCAAAGAGCTAGCCGGGTCGGCTCCCCTCCTCTCACCATGTCTGGTGCAAGACTCCAAGGAGCCTAAGAATTACATTCGCATCTGGCCTTCCTGGTCAGTGTGAAGGGTTAGTTTATCCAGAGAAAAAGGAGTGACATATGTTATTCAACCATTTGTTGCTTGATTTATATGTATATATATTTGAACATTTAGCTATATGGTACGTGGTCTCTATTTGCACTTTGCCCCAGCCCCATAGTGCAAGGGCAGCCTGTGTGACAGCATGAACACTTCTCAGAACAGCCTCAGCGGGCTGACTGTTCCCCACAGGTGTTTACCTGTGAAGGGAACCTGCAAACTGGCTCCTGGCTCCACTCTGCCCCGGGAGAATCAGGGACGATCTGTGACAAGGCCTCCCAGCCTTCCTTGCCTGCAGCCACTTGGGTCGGCAAAAGACCCCAGGTTCAGTGCTCAGCTTCTAAGCAACAGAACAAGGAAGATACTAACGGGCCAATTCTCATTCTTCCCACTTTCTACTTCTAGACTGTCTTTTCTTTCTGGTTTATCTAACTGATTTCTTTGGACCTCTTCATATTTGAACAACCAATTCCCCTGACAGACTTCAGACCCCTGGAGGTTTCTGCATCTCCCTCTCTCATTCATGTAACACACCCCCACCATGACTGCCACCACCCCTGCCATCGCCACGCTGCCATAGCTGCCTCTGGTCAGCATGGGGCCTTAAGGCACCTGTCCCTTAACCAGAACACTCCAGAGCCAGGAGATGTTGTAGGGGTGCCATCTTACCAACACTAGTGCACACTCATGTCCAGACACTTTGGAATTCCAACCAAGTAAATAACACCAATATGGTACCCGGATCTCGTAAGTAGTGAGGTGTATCTGGAAAGATAAGCAGTTCTTTAAAATGTTACCTCATGAAGTACCTCCAACTTTTAATATCTTTTAGAGGAAAGTAATGTATGTAAAGTATTAATCTAAATATCACTTCCAATAACATAATACTTTTGGTAAGGCATCCGATAACATCGAAATTTAAGAATTACTGCTATGCAATTTACATAATTCCTATAATATAGTAGCATATAATTTACTGTTATATAATTTACTATTAGTTTGCTGAATTTTTTAACTTTTGTCCTAAAATTGTTTTCTATATATATAAACTCTAAAAGTTGTTCCATTGTAATTTGTTTCTTTTTATAATGCTTTGAATCTCCAGAAAAAGGTCTTTTTTATGACAGTCTTTTGCAATAATATATTGATTAGTTACTCTATCATTTAAAAAAAAATTTTTATTGAGGTCATAATGGTTTATAACATTGTGAGATTCCAGTTGTACATTATTATTTGTCGGTCACCATATAAATGTGCCCCTTCACCCCTTGTGCCCACCCCCCAACTCCCTTCCCCCTGGTAACCACCAAACTGTTCTCTCTGTCCATGTATTAGTTGATATTCCACATATGAGTGAAGTCATACAGTGTTTGTCTTTCTCTGTCTGGCTTAGTTCACGTAACATAATACCCTCCAGGCCCATCCATGTTGTTGCAAATGGGACGATTTTGTCTTTTTTTATGGCTGAGTAGTATTCCATTTTATATATATACCACATCTTCTTTATCCAGTCATCTGTCGACGGACACTTGGGTTGCTTCCACATCTTAGCTATAGTGAATAATGCTGCGATGAACATAGGGGTGCATAAGCCTCTTTGGATTGTTGATTTGAGGTTTGTTGGGTAGATACTCAGTAGTGGGATAGCTGGATCATAAGGTATTCCTGTTTTTAATTTTTTGTGTGTGTGAGGAAGATCAGCCCTGAGCTAACATCCATGACTATCTTCCTCCACTTTATGTGGGACGCCGCTACAGCATGGCCTGACAAACAGTGTGTCAGTGCACGCCCGGGACCCAGACCTGGGCCGCCAGCGACAGAGTAAGTGCACTTAACTGCTACACCATGGGGCCAGCCCTGTTTATAATTTTTTGAGGAATCTCCATACTGTTTTCCATAGAGGCTGCACCAATTTGCATTCCCACCAGTAGTGGATTAGGGTTCCCATTTCTCCACAGCTCCTCCAACATTTGTTGCTTTTTGTCTTGGTGATTATAGCCGTTCTAACGAGTGTAAGATGATACCTTGTTGTGGTTTTAATTTAAATTTCCCTGATGATTAGTGATGTTGAGCATCCTTTCATGTGCCTGTTGGTCATCTGTATATCTTCTTTGGTGAAGTGTCTGTTCATTTCCTGTGCCCATTTTTTGATTGGGTTGTTTGTTTTTTTGTTATTCAGTTGTGAGTGTTCTTTATATATTATGGAGATTAATCCCTTGTCAGATTTATGGTTTGCAAGTATTTTTTCCCAGCTGGTGGTTTCCCTATTCATTTTGATCCTGGTTTCATTTGCCTTGTAGAAGCTCTTTAATCTGATGAAGTCCCACTTTTTTATTTTTTCTTTTGTTTCTCTTGTCTGAGTAGACATGAAATTCAAAAACATCCCTTTATGGCTGATGATGAGTAGTGTACTACCTATATTTTCCTCCAGGAGTTTTATAGTTTCAGGTCTCACCTTCAGGTCTTTGATCCATTTTGAGTTAATTTTTTTGTATGGCAAAAGAAGATAGTCTACTTTCATTCTTTTCATGTGGCTGTCCAGTTTTCCCAGCACCATTTATTGAAAAGAGTTTCCTTTCTCCACTGTATGTCCTTAGCTCCTTTGTCAAAGATTAGCTGCCTGTAGATATGAGGTTTTATTTCGGGATTTTCAATTCTGTTCCATTGATCTGTGTGTCTGTTTTTGTACCAGTACCATGCTGTTTTAATTACTATCACTTTGTAGTATGTTTTGAAGTCAGGGATTGTGGTGCCTCCAGCCTTGTTCTTCTTTTTCAGGATTGCTTTAGCTATACGAGATCTTTTGTTGCCCCATATGAATGCTACTATTCTTTGTTTTATTTCTGTGAAGAATGTCCTTGGGATTCTGATTTGGGATTGCATTGAATCTGTAGATGACTTTAGGTAGTATGGACATTTAAACAATGTTTATTCTTCCAATCCAAGTGCATGGAATCTTTTTCCATTTCTTTATGTCATCATTGATTTCACTCAGTAATGTCTTATAGTTTTCCTTGTATAGGTCTTTCACTTCCTTGGTTAAATTTACTCGTAGATATTTTATTCTTTTTGTTGCATTTGTAAATGGAATTGTCTTCCTGAGTTCTCTTTCTGTTAGTTCATTGTTGGTATATAGAAATGCAACCGAGTTCTGTAAGTTGATTTTATACCCTGCCACTTGGCTGTAGTTGTTGATTATTTCTAATAGTTTTCCAATGGATTCTTTAGGGTTTTCTGTATATAAGATCGCGTCATCTGCAAACAGTGAGAGTTTCACTTCTTCATTGCCTATTTGGATTCCTTTTATTCCTTTTTCTTGCCTAATTGCTCTGGCCAGAACCTCCAGTACTGTGTTGAATAAGAGTGGTAAGAGTGGGCTCCCTTGGCTTGTCCCTGTTTTCAGAGGGATGGGTTTCAGTTTTTCCCCATTGAGTATGATGTTGGCTGTGGGTTTGTCATATATGGCCTTTATTATGTTAAGGTACTTTCCTTCTATACCCATTTTGTTGAGAGTTTTTATCATAAGTGCATGTTGGATCATGTCAAAAGCCTTCTCTGTATCTATTGAGATGATCATATAGTTTTTATTCCTCGTTTTGTTAATGTGGTGTATCACATTGATTGATTTGTGGATGTTGAACCATCCCTGTGTCCCTGGTATAAATCCCACTTGATCATGGTGTATGATCTTTTTAATGTATTGCTGGATTCTGATTGCCAATGTTTTGCCAATGTTTGTTTGTGTTCATCAGCGATGTTGGCCTGTAATTTTCCTTCTTTGTATTGTCCTTGCCTGGCTTTGGTATCAGAGTGATGTTGGCCTCGTAGAATGTGTTGGGAAGTATTCCATCTTCCTCTATTTTTTGGAATAGTTTGAGAAGGATAAGTATCAAGTCTTCTTTGAATGTTTGGTCAAATTCTCTAGAGAAGCCATCTGGTCCTGGACTTTTATTTTTTGGGAGGTTTTTGATTACTGTTTCAATCTCTTTACTTGTGATTGGTCTATTCAGGTTCTCTATTTCTTCTTGATTCAGTTTTGGAAGGTTGTATGAGTCTAGCAATTTATCCATTTCTTCTAGATTCTCCAATTTGTTGGCATATAGTTTTTCATAGTATTCTGTTATAATCTTTTGTATTTCTGTGGTATCTGTTGTAATTTCTCCTTTTTCATTTCTAATTTTATTTATTTGAGCCTTCTCTCTTTATTTCTTGGTGAGTCTGGATAAGGGTTTGTCAATTTTGTTTATCTTCTCAAAGAACCAGCTCATTGTTTCATTGATCCTTTCTACTGTTTTTTAAATTTCATTTTCATTTATTTATGTTCTGATTTTTATTATTTCCCCCCTTCTGCTGACTTTAGGCTTTGTTTCTTCTTATTTTTCTAATTCTGTTAGGCATAGTTTGAGGTTGCTTATTTGGGCTTTTCCTTGTTTGTTAAGGTGGGCCTGTATTGCTTTGAGTTTCCCTCTCAGGACTGCTTTTGCTGCATCCCATATGAGTTGGTACGGTGTATTTTCATTTTCATTTGTCTCCAGCTATGCTTTGATTTCTCCTTTAATTTCATCAATCATCCATTGGTGGTTTAGTAGCATATTGTTGAGTCTCCACAGCTTTGTCACTTTCCCAGTTTTTTCCTTGTAGTTGATTTCTAACTTCATGGCATTATAGTCTGAAAAGATGCTTGTTATGATTTCAATCTTCTTAAATTTATATAAGCATGCCTTGTTTCCCAACATATAGTCTATTCTTGAGACTGTTCCATGCACACTTGAGAAGAATGTGTAATCTGCTGTGTTTGGATGGAGTGCTCTGTATATGTCTATTAAATCAATCTCATTTAGATTTTGTTTGGGTCCATTATTTCCTTATTTATTTTCTGTCTGGGTTATCTGTCCATTGATGAGAGTGGGGTGTTAAGATCCCCTGCTACTATTGTGTTGTTGTTAATATCTCCTTTTAGGTTTGTCAATAGTTGCTTTATGTACCTTGGTGTTCCTGTATTGGGTGCATATATATTTAAAAGTGATACGTCTTCTTGGTGGAGTGTCCCTTTTATCATTATATATTGCCCCTCTTTGTCTCTCATTACCTGTTTTATCTTGAAGTCAACTTCGTCTGATATGAGTATGGCAACACCTGCTTTCTTTTGTTTGCCATTAGCTTGGAGTATTGTCTTCCATCCTTTCACTCTGAGCCTGTGTTTGTCTTTAGAGCTGAGATGTGTTTCCTGGAGGCAGCATATTATTGGGTCTTGTTTTTTAATACATCCCACCACTCTGTGTCTTTTGATTGGAGAGTTCAGTCCATTTACATTTAGGGTACTTATTGATATATGGGGGCTTATTGTTATTTTATCGCTCTTTTTCTGGTTCTTTTGCATTTCTTTTGTTTCTTGTCCCATGTGTTTCAGACTACCAATTTAGTTTGGTAGTTCTGTAAGGGAGTTCCCTTAGTTTTCTCTTTCTTTATCATGTGTGATTCTGTTCTGGTTATTTGATCAGTGGTTACCATGAAGTTCGTAAAAAAATATCTTGTATGTGATAGTCCATTTTTTGATGGACTCTTATTCTCTTAGACTAAGTTGATTCGATCCCTTTCCTCTTCCCTTTCTAAGTTATTGCTGTCATATCTTATTCCTTCCTGTGTTGTGAGTTTGTGTTTAACATGATGAGGTTTTATTCATGCTTGGTGCTTACCTTCCCTTGATCTTTTTCTTGTGTGTGTGAGGAAGATAGGCCCTGAGCTAGCATCTGCCAATCTTCTTTTTTTTTCTTTTTTTGTTGAGGAAGACTGGCCCTGGGTTAACATCCATGCCCATCTTCCTCCACTTTACGTGGGACGCCTGCCACAGGCCACATGACCTGACAAGCGGTGCGTGGGTGTGCGCCTGGGATCCAAACTGGCAAGCCCCGAGTCACTGCACTGGAGCACGTGCATTTAACCACTTGCGCCACTGGGCCAGCCCCTGATCTTTGGTTTTATATTGAAGTGTTTGCTAATCTATTTTGATAGGGCCGGCCCTGTGGCTTAGCGGTTGAGTGCTCGCGCTCCGATGCTGGCGGCCTGGGTTTGGATCCTGGGCGCACACCGACGCACCGCTTCTCCGGCCATGCTGAGGCCGCGTCCCACATACAGCAACTAGAAGGATGTGCAACTATGACATACAACTATCTACTGGGGCTTTGGGGGAACAATAAATAAATAAAATTATAATCTATTTTGATAGAGGACTGCATTTTTTCTGGTTTTGTTGACCTATTTTCCTCCTTGTTCAAAACTTTGAATCCCCTTTCTCTTTTTTTCCTCAGGTATGCGGGCCTTCTTGAACACTTCTTGTAGTGGGGGTCTTGTGGCAATGAACTCCCTTAGCTTTTGTTTATCTGGGATAGTTATTATTTCTCCATCATATCTGAAGGATATTTTTGATGGATAGAGTATTCTTGGCTGAAAGTTTTTGTCCCTCACAATTTTGAATATATCGTTCCACTCTCTCCTAGCTTGTAAAGTTTCTGTCAAGAAATCAGCTGAGATCCTGATAGGAAATCCTTTGTATGTTATTTATTTATTTATTTTTGTCAGGCTGCCCTTAATATTTTTTCTTTGTCATTGACTTTTGCCACCTTTACTACTATATGCCTTGGAGAGGGTATTTTTGTGTTGATATATTTAGGAGATCTATTGATTTCATTCACTGGTATTTACAGCTCCTTCCCCAGGTTTGGGAAGTTCTCAGATATTATTTCTTTGAACAAGTTCTCTGCTCCTTTTTCCCTCTCTTCTCCCTTGGAATATCTATAATCCTTATGTTGGATTTCCTAGAGTTGGATATTTCTCAGAGAGTTTCTTCATTTCTTTTTAGTCTTAGTGCTCTTTCCTCCTCCATCTGGAACATTTCTGCATTGCTGTCCTCAATATTACTAATTCTTTCCTCTATATTGTCGGCTCTGATGCTTAAGGTTTCCAGATGTGTCTTTATCTCCTCTATTGTATTTTCATCTCTAAGATTTCTGATTGGATTTTTTTTTACGGTTTCAATCTCTTTTGTGAAGAAACTCCTGATTTCATTGAATTGTCTGTCTGTGTTTTCTTGTATTTCATTAAGCTTTTTTATGATGGCTATTTTGAATTCTCTGCCATTAAGATTATACATTTCTGGGGCCGGCCCCGTGGCTTGGCAGTTAAGTGCATGCGCTCTGCTGCTGGCGGCCTGGGTTCGGATCCCAGGCGTGCACCAATGCACCGCTTCTCTGGCCATGCTGAGGCTGGGTCCCACATACAGTAACTAGAAGGATGTGCAGCTATAACATACAACTAGCTACTGGGGCTTTGGGGGAAAAATAAATAAATAAAATTATAAAAACAAAGATGATACATTTCTGTGCTTTCTGGGTTGACTTCTGGGTGCTTGTCATTTTTCCTTTTGGTCTGGAGATTTAATATATTTTTGCATGGTGCCTGTCAGTGTTGGCTTACTTTTCCTCATAGTGAAAATATATGGTCGCAGTTTCCTTTTGCTGCTGCTGGTTGGGAGTCAAGGGGCGTATATTCTGGCCTGCCTCAATCTGCAGGCACTCTTGTCACCCCTGGCTGATCTGAGGCTGAGTGGAGGTTGCTGGGGGGGTAAGTGTGGGAACAGCTGGAGCTGGAGTGTGGGAACAGCTGAGACTGGAGTGCAGGTAGGCTGAAGCAGCTGGGGCTTGGGTGCATGTGGGTTGAAGCAGCTGCAGCTGAAGTGCCGCTCGGCCAAAGAAGCAGGGGCTGGAGTGCCACTGGGCCGAAGAAGCTGGACCTGGAGTGCACTGAGCTGAAGAAGGAGGAGCTGGGGTGCCACTGGGCCAAAGAAGCTGGAACTGGAGTGCTGTGGGCCGAAGTTGCTTGTGCCAAGTTAGCTGGAGCCTAAGCACAGGCCAAGCCAAAGCCACTGGAGCCAGGGAATGGGGGGCAGTCCAGCCAAAGGAGCTGGGGCCGTGACATGGGGAAGCCAGGAAAGCTGGGGCCGTGGCTTGGTCCAGCCAGAGCAGCTGGGGCTGTGGCCTGGTGGGGCCTGAGCTGCCACTGCCTCTGGTGCGGGGACACAGGTTCGCCTTGCTGGTGGTTGGGCCCGGGCACCTGGGGACCACTGCCTGTGGGGGTGGGACATGGTCATGCTGCCCCTGTTGGTGGGGCCTGGGCTCCTGGGGGCTGCTGATTCTGGGGATGGGGTTGAGCTGAAGCACCACTGTGCTGAAGCGCCAGTCGGGTGGGCCGGGTGGGGGAGGGGTGCTTACTTTCTCCTCCCCTATCTCAGAGGTTTCTCACCTTGCTGTCACTCTCTGCTCTCCTGAGGGGCTAGCTGGTTGAAACTACCCTCGCAACAGTTCAGCTCCCTCCGTAGGGGGATCCCTTCAGGCCGTAAGGGGTCTTGGAGAGCTCCAGGTTTTCACGCGGTGACCCGCCCCTCCCCCTCCTCTGAGAGCTGCGTGGTCTCAGTCTCTGGGACGCAGTCCTTGGGGAAGGAAAGGAGCTCCTCTAACCCCCTTCCAATTCCTCTGGGGATTCCAGCACCTCCATCCTCGGGTGTATGGCTGCCTGAGTGCCTCAGATGTCGCCTGTGTTGTGTGAATAGCTTCTGTTGGAATATGAATGCCATTTTTGTTGTGTCTTAGAGGGGGAGTGTTCAATGGGGGAAGCTCACTCCACTATGATGCTGACATCACTCAGTTGTCTTTTCATTTTGATCCTCATTTCCTTTGCCTTGCAGAAGCCCTTTAGTCTGATGAAGTCCCACTTGTTTATTTTTTCTTTTGTTTCCCTTGTCTCAGTAGACATGGAATTTGAAAAGATCCCTCCAAAACTGATCTCAAAGAGTGTTCTGCCTATATTTTCTTCTAGGAGTTTTATAGTTTCAGGTCTTACTTTTAAGTGTTTGATCCATTTTGAGTTAATTTTTGTGTATGGAAAAAGATAATGGTCTACTTTCATTCTTTTGCATGTGGCTGTCCAATTTTCCCAGCACCATTTGTTGCAGAGACTTTCCTTTCTCCATTCTATGTTCTTAGCTCCTTTGTTGAAGATTAGCTGTCCATATATGTGTGGTTTTATTTCTGGACATTCAATTCTGTTCCACTGATCTGTACGTCTGTTTTTGTACCAGTACCATGTTGTTTTGATTATTATACCTTTGCTGTATATTTTGAAGTGAGGGACTGTGATGCCTCCTGTTTTGTTCTTTTTTCTCAGGATTGCTTTAGCTATTTGGGGTCTTTTGTTGCCCCAATGAATTTTAGTATTCCTTGTTCTATTTCTGTGAAGATTGTCATTGGAATTCTGATTGGAATTACATTGAATCTGTAGATGGCTTTAGCTAGTATGGACATTTTAACCATGTTTATTCTTTCAATCCATGTGTATGGGCTGTCTTTCCATTTCTTTATGTCATCATCGATTTCTATCAACAATGTCTTATAGTTTTCATTGTATAGGTCTTTCACCTCCTTGGTTAATTTTATTCCTAGATATTTTATTCTTTTTGTTGCGATTGTAAATGAGATTGTATTCTTGAGTTCTCTTTCTGACAGTTCGTTATTAGAGTATAGATAATGCAACTGATTTTTGTAAGCTGATTTTGTACCCTGCAACTTTGGTGTCGTTGTTGATTATTTCTAATAGTTTTCTGATGGATTCTTTAGGGTTTTCTATATGTAAAATCATGTCATCTGCAAACAGCGAGAGTTTCACTTCTTCATTGCTTATTTGGATTCCTTTTATTCCTTTTTCTTGCCTAATTGCTCTGGCCAGAACCTCCAGTACTGTGTTGAATAAGAGTGGTGATAGTGGGCACCCTTGTCTTGTTCCTGTTCTCAGAAGGATGGGTTTCAGTTTTTCCCCATTGAGTATGATGTTGGCTGTGGGTTTGTCATATATGGCCTTTATTATGTTGAGATACTTTCCTTCTATACCCATTTCGTTGAGACTTTTTATCATAAAGGGATGTTGGATCTTGTCAAAAGCCTTCTCTGCATCTATTGAGATGATCATATAGTTTTTATTCCTCATTTTGTTAACGTGGTGTATCACGTTGATTGATTTGCAGATGTTGAACCATCCCTGTGTCCCTGGGATAAATCCCATTTGATCATGGTGTATGATCTTTTTAATGTATTGCTGGATTCTGTTTGCCAATGTTTTGTTGAGGATTTTTGCATCTGTGTTCCTCAATGATATTGGCCTGTAATTTTCCTTCTTTGTATTGTCCTTGCCTGGCTTTGGTATCAGAGTGATGTTGGCCTCATAGAATGAGTTAGGAAGTATTCCATCTTCCTCTATTTTTTGGAATAGTTTGAGAAGGATAGGTTTTAAATCTTCTTTGAATGTTTGGTAAAATTCTACAGAGAAGCCATCTGGTCCTGGACTTTTATTTTTTGGGAGGTTTTTGATTACTGTTTCAATCTCTTCACATGTGATTGGTCTGTTCAGATCCTCTATTGCTTCTTGATTCAGTTTTGGAAGGTTGTATGAGTCTAAGAATTTATCCATTTGTTCTAGATGTCCAATTTGTTGGCATATGGTTTTTCATAGTATTCTTATAATCCTTTGTATTTTTGTGGTGTCCATTGTAATTTCTCCTCTTTCATTTCTAATTTTATTTATTTGAGCCTTGTCTCCTTTTTCCTTAGTAAGTCTGGCTAAAGGTTTGACAATTTTGTTTATCTTCTCAAAGAACCAGCTCTTTGTTTCATTGATATTTTCTACTGTTTTTTAATGGTGACAAAGGGGCCATACTAATGTAAGGTGCTAATCACAGGGAAAATTGGGCATGAAGTACATGGGAACTCTGTATTATCATCACAGTTTTCTGTAAATCTAAAACTATTCTAACATTAAAATTTTATTTAACAATTTTTTAAAAATAAAGACAGGGCTCCCTGATATCAATAAGCCTCGTGAAAATGCATTCATTAATAATCAGAGGAAGCACCCCCCACATGCTTGTACATGCACACACACACACACACACACACACACACACAACTCAGGCATAGGGAGGGAGCCCAGGATCTGACTCTGACATCACAATGAACAGAATCCAAAAAGCAATTACACTGCCAAGTATTATGCTAAAACAATTATTGAAATTGCTAGTCGAAAACAGTTAATGGAATAATTAAGACAGATTGACCTAAAAGCTGATTTAAAATTAACCTGACACGTGCATGCTATCTAAATAAAGACTCTCTCCTATGAGCTAGCTTCTCATTAAAATCAAATTCCACTGGGAGAAATTACACACTTGCACCGTGATTGGGAAGAACAGGCCACGTTCACTCAACCACTGATGGAACTGGAGGGTCATCAGACGAGGTAAATGGAAATGAGTGTCCTGTCCTTCCAGGTGCGCTGCTATCTGTCTCAGTAACAAGCCACCTCCCTCCCATTTTTCCCTTTGGAAATGATGGAAACTCATTAAAATTGCGTCAGCTCAGGACCCCAAACCACTGGGTGCCTGAGTGGGCACATCTGAAGCTTCCAAAGGGAAAGATCGGAAGGGAGGGGCCGTGGGCTGGGCTCCCGTGGATGCACTGAGGGCAGGGAAGGGAGCTGAGCAGATCTGAAAATGAGGTCCCTCAAGCACTCGAGGAAACTCGATGGCTTCCACCCCTCGTTTCTCTAAAGGTGAGAAAACCCACGCTTGTTGGAGACCAAACTCCAGGCGGGTGGCAGAGGCAGGAGCTCTTTTCAGCGTAATGCTTTTCCCCGCCCAGCACCTTCTCCTTTCCACTGCCGTATCCAGATGGAAAGAACTCATGGTGAGGTTTGTGGGTCTACAGGCCTGGATCACACCTTGCTCCTGAGTTTAGCCCAGGGGTGTCCCAGTCTGAGTGAGCAGTTTTCGCTTGTCCCCATATCCCTAGCTGGCTGCCTGCCACTGGCCAACCTAGGATCCTGTGGTGTGTGCGCCTATGCGGGGGGACGCACCTGAGAAGGCCCGCCCTGCTGGAGGAGGGTCATGGCCACCCCTCCCTCCGAGGGCCCTGGCTCCTTGCAAGAAGGTCTCAGCTGATGTCTGGAACACAGGGATGCAGGCTCCTTGTTCCTTGTAAACCCTTGGAGTTACCTTGATAACATTTTTTTAAATGGATCCCCTGCTCAGCATTTTTATGAGATAAAGAATTTCCCCTATTAAAATTATTCAAGTTTAATAATAACATATTATTGGGACAAGCAGGAAAACACAGGATACTCCAAAACGATCCATTACTTGGAGGATTTTAAAATTCTAATGAGAGAAACCACTCTCTCTCATTGTTCATCCTCTTGGCCATCAGCAGGATTAGTCTGGGAGGAGGACAAGGCAGGAATTGGCTGCATTCCTTATTTATCCCTCTGATTTCTCCAGAGTTTTTCTTTTCTTCAAAGAGACATCTCTGGGCTCTGCAGGGCTTGTCAGTCGTGATGTCAGGCGACTCTGAGACTGTGCAGAGCAGGAGGATGAGAACAGGGGAGGGAGAGGAGGAAGAGATGGGACCATCACTTCCCATCACAGGCTGAGGCTGAGTTAATCTCCACCTAGGTCAGGATCCCAGGAATCGGATGTCATCAGCCTTGTCACACCGTGGGAGTTGGGAACAGGGAACAGCCAAGGTGCCACGGCCACTTTCAGAGAAATAAACAAAGTGGGAGGGCACCACTGGGAGCCAGTTTGAAAATGGTCACTAATGTGAAATAATAAGACACACTTTTCAGAAAAGTGAAGACAATTCTTTTGGTTCTCAGACTTGCAAACACTATGTGTTCTTCAGGAGCAGACTGAAGCCGTTGACCTCTAGGGTGATTGTGAAAGGAATCTGGGCTCCATCACTGTTTCTGAATAAGTCAGAACAGTCCAGCACTCACTCCTTGACAATGCGGAAGATGACCAGCGTCCAGGTGCTGTGGAGTCGAGACCTCTATCACTCAGAGCATCCTGCCAGGCAGAGGGGGCTAGCCTGGTGGCCACTAGACCTTTATCAGATGTGGGATTTGCAAATATTTTCTGCCATTTTGGATTGTGGATTATCTTTTTTTCCTTCTTAATATTCTCCTTTTATGCACAAAAGTTTTTCATTTTGAAGAAGTCCAATTTGTCTAATTTTTCTTTTGTTGCTTTTGCTTTTGGTGTTATATCTAAGAAATCATTGTCAAATTCAAGTCACAAAGATTTACTCCTATGTTTTCTTCTATGAGTTTTATAATTTTGGCTCTTTTATGTAGGCCTTGGATCCATTTTGAACTCATTTTGTGGATGGTGTGAGGTAAGGGTCCAGCTTCACCCTTTTGCATGTGGGTGTCCAGTTGTTCCAGCACCTGTACTAACTGTGGGTTTTTCGGATTTTTCCTCATGTATGATTCTATCTGCATAAAGAGTCATAAAGAGGCAACTCTATTGCATTTCCAATTGTTGTGATTATTATTTTTATTTTATTTCAAACTGTCTGTGCCTTTATATTTAAAGTGCAATTTTTGTAAATAGTATACATTTGGGTCTTATTTTTATATCCATCCCAAGAATCTCGGCCTTTAACTGAACTCTTCGGTCCACTAATGTGTAAAATGATGAGCAAACAAGATGGTGGGATAGGAGTTTCCAGCACAGGTTGTTCAGCAACAGCCTTGAACAAAAAGAACAAAGTTGGAGGCATCACACTTCCTGACTTCAAAATATACTACAAAGCTATGGGGGCCGGCCCGGTAGCATAGTGGTTAAGTTCACCTGCTCCACTTCAAAGGCCCAGGGTACACAGGTTCAGATCCTGGGCGCAGACCTACACACTGCTCATCAAGCCATGCTGTGGTGGTGCCCGACATACCAAAAATAGAGGAACATGGGAACAGATGTTAGCTTAGGGCTAATCTTCCTCACCAATATATATATATATATATATATATATATATATATATATATATATATATATATATATATATATATATATAATATATACTATATATATATATATACTACAAAGCCATAGTAATCAAAACAGCATGGCACTGGCATTAAAACAGACACACAGACCAATGAAACAGAAGAGAGAGCCCAGAAATAACTCCATGCATTTATGGTAAATTGATCTTTGACAAAGTTGTCAAGAATAAACAATGGGGAAAGGATAGTCTCTTCAACAAATAGTGTTGGGAAAACTGGTTTTCCACACATGGAAGAACTGAACCCTTACCTCACTCCGTATGTAAAAATTAACTCAAAATGGAGTAAAGACTTAAATTTAAGACCTGAGACCATAAAACTATTAGAAGAAAATATAGGAGAAAAACTTGAGATTGGTCTGGGCAATGCTTTTTTTGGACATGACCCCAAAAGCAGTGGCAAAAAAAAGTAAAAGTAGATAATGGGATGCATTCAAACTAAAAAGCTTCTGCACAGCAAAGGAAATCATCAACAGAGTGAAGAGACAACCTACAGAATGGGAGAAAATATTTGCAAACTGTAATCTGATGAGGGGTTAATATCCAAAATATATAAAGAACTCATACAACTCAATAGCAAGAAACAAGTAACTCAGCTGAAAAATGAGCAAAGGATATGAATAAACATTTCTCAAAAGAAGACATATGAATGGCCAACAGATACATGAAAAGGTGCTCAACATCACTAGTCATCAGGGAAATGCAAATCAAAACCACAATCAGATATCACCTCACACCTGTTAGAATGGCCATGATCAAAAAAACACAAAAAATAACATGTCTTGCTGAGGATGTGGAGAAAAGGGAACACTTGTGCACCATTGGTGGAAATGTAAATTGGTGTGGCCACTGTGGAAACCAGTATGCAGGTTCCTCAAAAAATTAGCAATAGTATCAATAGAACACCTTGGTATGATTGATAGAATCAATCATTGTACATAAAACAGATCTACACATATATGATAAATAAAAGAACATAAGGGAAAAAATTAACAGTAGAACTACCACGTGATCCAACAATCCCACTCCTGGGATATATCCAAAGGAAATGCAATCAGTATTTCAAAGAGATATCTGCACCCCCATGTTCACTGAAGCATTAATCACAGTAGCAGAGATATGGAAACAACCCAAGTGTCCGTTGACAGATGAATGGATAAGGAAGATGTGGTACATATACACAACAGAATATTATTCAATCATGAGAAAGAAGGAAATCCTGCCATTTGTGACAACACGGACGATCCTGGAGGACATTATGCTAAACGAAACAAGCCAGACAGAGAAAGACAAATATGGTATAATCTCACTTATACGTGAAATCTAAAAAAACAAAAAAACACATGGAACTCATAGAAGCAGAGATTAGAACGGTTACCAGGGGCTGGGGTTGGGGGAGGAGATGGTGGTCAGGGGTACAAAGATGCAGTGACATGGGTTGAATAAGTCCAGAGATCTCACTTACAGCACGATGACCACAGTTAATACTACTGTGCTGAATACTTGAGATCCGCTAAAAGAGTAGCTGGGTGCTCTCATCACAAAAAAATGGTAACTGTGTGAGGAGATGAGGTGTCAATTAGCTTGACTGCAGTAATTATTTCACTAAGTACATGTACATAAAATCAGCATTGGATACTTTAAAATATATAATTTTTATTAAAAGTATGTAAAATTAAAAATAAATAGCTATTGACATAGTTTTGGGTCTGTAATTTTATTTCTTTTTTCTATTCGTTTCCTCCAGTTTTTTCCGCTTTATTTGTCTTTTTAAAACTTTCCTATTAGTTTTTTCAAAAGAAGTAATGGAGGCATGATTCACATGCCATAAAAGTCAAGTTTTTTTATTTTACAGTACTATTTGTTATGAACACATACATTCATAAACCACCACAGAAATCGAGACAGAAAACAGCTCTGCTGCTCCCAAAATTCCCCGTCTGCCCCTTGTGGCAGCCCCTCCTCCCCACTAGCCAACACTGATCTGCTCCCTATCAGTAGTTCTGCTTCTTCCTGAATCTCACAGGGGTGGGATCACACACTGTGTAACAACTTCTTGAGATTTACCTTCTTTACTTAGCAGATTGTATTTGACATTCATCCATTTCGTCTCACATATAAAATGCTTATTCCTTTTCATTACTGAATAATATTCCATTGGATGGATGTGCCACTTATTTACTAGCTGAAGACCGTTTATATCTACAGTTTGTCTGTTTGGGTTGTTTCGAGTTTTTGGAAATTGTGAATAAGTCTGCTATAAACATCAACATACAGATTTTTGTGTGAACGTAACTTTTTGATTCTCTTTGACATATATCCAAGAATAAGATTACTGGATCAGAAAGATTACATGGTCAACATTTCTTTAACTTTACAAGCAACTCTCAAAAGGTTTTCCAATATGGCTGAAACATTCTGCTTTCCCAGCAGGAGTGTACGAGCATTCTGGTTGCTCTGCATCCTTGCCAGTACTTGATATTGTTGCTAATTTTTTAAGCCATTCTGAAAGGTGCACACATGTATCTCATTGTGGTTTTAACTTGAATTTCTCTGATGACTGATGATGTTGAGCATATTTTCCTGTACTTTCATTCCATTTGTGTATCATTTTTGCTGAAGTGCCTCTTCAAATCTTTTGTCAATTTTTTACGAGGTTGTTTGTTTTGTTATTCAAATTTAAGGGTTCTTCATATACACCGAATAAAAAGCCTTCACAGATATGTGTTGCAGAAATGGTTTCTCCCAGTTTTTGACTTGTTTTCCTTCTCTCAACAGTGTCTTTTGAAGAGAAGGAGTTCTTAGTTTTGATAAAGTTTAACTAAACACAATTGGTTATGGGTGTGCTTTTGGTTTCACACCTGAGAAATCTTTGCCTAATCCAAGGTCATGAATATTTTCTCCTAGAAGATTTATAGTTTTAGATTTTACACTTACTGCTATGATTCACTTTGAGTTAATTTTTGTATGTGGTGTGAGACATGGGTCCAAGGATTTTGGGGTTTTGTTTTGCTTTGAGTTATATATTATGGTGGATATTTTTGCATATGAATATTCAATTTTTCCAGTGCCACTTTTTGAAAATACCATTCTTTCTCCATTAAGTTATTTTTGCAACTTTGTCAAATATCAATTGCTCATACACGTGTGATTCTGTTTCTGGATTCTCTCTTCTGTTCCACTGATCTGTGTGTTTATTCATTCACCAGCACACTATTGATTATCGTAATGTTATAATATGCCTGGAAAGCAGGTAGTTTAAGGCCTCCAACTTTGTTCTTCTTTTCAAAATTGTTTTGGATATTCTAATTACTTTGCCTACTCAAAAAAATTGTAGAATCAACTTCATAGTTTCTATCAAAAATATGCTGGAATTGTAATTGGTATAGATCAACTTAAGGAGAATTAATATTTAAAATACCGAGTCTTCCAATCCACGAACACAGCATATTTCTGCTGGGGTTTGAATGCTTATGTCCTCCCAAAATTCCCATGTTGAAATCCTAACCCCCAAGGTTGAGAGTGTTTGAAGATGGGGCCTCTGGGAGGTGCTTGTGTCATGTGGGTCGAGCCCTCATGAACAAGATTAGTGCCTTTAAAACAAAAGAGGCTCCAGAGAGAGCCCTTGTCCCCTCCACCGTGTGAGGACACAGCAAGGAGTCACCGGCTATGAACCAGGAAGTGGGCTGTCACCAGAATGTGACCATGCTGGCGCCTTGATCTTGGACTCTCAGCCTCCAGAACTGTGGGAAATAAATGTCTGTTGTTTATAAGCTATCCAGACTGTGGGTTTTGTTATAGCAGCCCGAATAGACTAAGACCATTTCCCTGCTTATTGAAGTTTTCTTTTACTTCTTCCATCAGTGTTTTGTAGTTTTCAGCATAGAGATTCTACAGGCATATTATAGGACTTATTCCTAAATATGTTATGATTTTTGTTGCTATTGTAAGTTGCACTTTAAAAATGTCAATTTCTGGGGGCTGGCCTGGTGGCACAGTTGTTAAGTTCGCATACTTCACTTCCACGGCCCTTGGTCCTCCAGTTCGGATCCTGGGCATAGATCTACACACTGCTCATCGAGCCATGCTGTGGGAGCATCCCATACAAAGTAGAAGAATATTGGCACAGATGTGAGCTCAGGGACCATCTTCCTCAAGCAAAAGAAAAAACATGTCAATTTCCAATCATTTATTGCCACCGTATAGAAATACAAATGATTTTCGTATGCTGACTTTGTATCCTATGACCTTGTTACACTCATTTATGAATTCCAGTAGCCTTTTTTTTTTGTTATATTCTTAAGGATTTTTTACGCAGTCATGTCATCTGTGAAAAAAGACAGTTTTACTTCTTCCTTTCCAATCTGTATGCCTTTTATTTGATTTTCTTGCTATTTCACACCAACTAAGAATCCAGTGTGGTGTTGACTGGAGACAATGAGAGTGGATGTCTCTGCCTTGATCCTGACTTACAGGGGAAGCCTTTAGTCTTACTGTCTGTGATAACTGCAGGTTCTCATGGATGCCTTGTATCAAGATAAAGTTCCCTCTACTTCTACTTTCCTGGACTTTTATAAATGGATGTAGAATTTCTTCAAATGCATTTTCTGCATGTCACATGATTTTCCTCTTTAATCTGGTGGTGTGGTGGATTACATTGTTTTATTTTTTGTCCTATTGTCTATTTTTTTTTCCAGTCATTTCTCCAGTGTTCACAATCTCCATCTCTAACTTTTCCTGTTCCACTTACAATGAACATTTTAGTACTTCAGGTAAAATATGGAAATATTGCAGCCATATTGGGCCACCCTGCCCATCCTTTATGCTGTAGTAACTGTATGTACTGCATCTACATATCTTATGAACCTCAGAAGAAAATATTATCATTTTTAAAGACTTTATTTTTTTAGAGCAGTTTTTGTTTCACAAAAAAATTGAGTGTTTGGCACATATATGCCCTGCTCCCATATGCACAGCCCCCCCACTATCAACATTGCCCATCGGATGGTGTATTTGTTACAGATGACGAACCTGCACTGACATGTCATCATCACCCAAAATCACAGTTTACACCAGGTTCACTCTCGCTGTTGTGCATTCTGTGGGTTTGGACAGATGTCTAATGACATGTATCCACCATTATTGTGTCATACAGAATAGTTTCACTGCCCTAAAATCCCTCTATGCTCACCTATTCATCCTTCTACCCTCCCCATAATATTACAGTTTTTACTGTAAGTTGTGTGTATTATACAAAAGTTAGAAGGAAAAAGCAGAAAAAATGAGTAGCCTTTGACATTTACTTAGATATTTACCATTTCTGAAGCTACTTATTCCATTCTGAGGATCTGAGATTCCTTTTCTGGTATAATTTCCCTTCTCCTAAAGAATTTCCTTTAGCATCTTCTATTGTAGAGATTTGCTAGTAATAATTTCTCTTAGTTTTTCTAAATCTGAAAATGTTGTCTCTCAACAGTGATTTTCAAAAGATATCTTTGCTGGATATACGATTCTGGATTGACAGGTCTTTTTTTTCTCTCTCTCAACACTTTAAATCTCTTTTCTCATTCTCTTCTGGTCCCCATAGTTTCTGATGAGAAGTCAGCTATTAATCAAATCATTACTCCACTCTGTGTGAAGTGTCATTTTTCTCTGTTGCTTCCAACGTTTGCTTTTCGGCCTTGGTATCCAGCTGCTTGATCTGATGTGTCTTTATGTGGGACTGTCTTCATTCTGCTTGGTGTTAGTTGAGCATCATATTTGCAAATGTCTATCTTCCATCACTTGGATAATTCCAGCCACTATTTCTTCAAGTATTTTTGTCTGCACATTCTCTCTCTCCATTCCTTCTTTGAAGCCGACCATATGTATATTAAAGTTTGATCTTACCTAAGAGTGACTGGGGCTCTGTTATTTTTCCACCCTTTTTTCATTCTATTTTCCATGTTAATTTCTATTGCTCTACTTAAATTCCATGTAAAGAATTTGTTATTTCTAATATTGTATTTTCCAATTCCAAAATTTTCTTTTTTAAATTTTTCTGCTGAGTTTTCCTACTCTTTCATTTGCTGCAAGCATATTTGTTTACCTTCACGGAGGATAGTTATGACAATCACTTTAAAATCTTTGTTTAATACTTATGCTTTCAGCCAAGATGAAATAACAAGGAACACATTTACCCTTCTTCCCACAACAACTGAAAATCTTGGGGAACATATATCAAACAGTAGTTTTCACACATTGGGTCTCAGGCAGCAGAGTTCAGTGATCCCTGAGAGATCTGGAACCGACAAGGTGGGCCCTGTGGTGGCCCTGCTGCCTGGAGAGAGAATTCCAGGCTCCAGCACAAGGAAGGAGAACCCAGGTGGACCCCTGAACTCTCCCTGAGTTGAAGAGATGGCACTGGGTGTCCTGGGAGGCTGAGGTGACTAGAGCACATAGAGAAGACCACCCAAGAAGAGAGAACTGCAGCAAGAGAGAACGTCACAGATTCTCAGTGGGCCCACTGCATCTTCCACTGAGTACTGACCAGTGCACTCATGTGAGGAAACTACCCAACACTACAGAATCAAACACCAAAAAATTAGAGGAAATAATTCTTGGAGCTCACACAGACAGAAATGGTTTGGGTTCAACTAGTCCACACATGGCTTAGGAAAGCCCCATAACTCACAGGAGATTGTGTCCAGTATTCAGAGTGGCCTCAGTGGTGGAACACAGTCAGCCTTGGACTAAAGTTTACTCAGATCCCACCTAACAAAGCTTAGAATCAGCCTGAATGTTTCAAATTGTTTCAAAGTAACACAACTCTGTCCCAGGAAACAGCTCAAGAATATTTTTAGGAGTACAAACTATCCAGGTTCCAACAAGGAAAAATACACAATGTCTACCAGCCAACCAAAAATTACCTGGTACGCAGGAAAACACATCATGTAATGAGGAGACAAATCAGTCAACTGATACTGACCACAAATAGCACAGATGACGTAATTCATAGACAAAGATGAGATGTTATTACTGTCATCATATTCCACATGTTCAAGAAGTTAGAGACAAGATTGACAATGTGGGGGGTTGGGAGTGGGTGAAATAGGTGAGGGGATAAGAGGTACAAACTTCCAGTCATAAAATGAATAAGTCATGGGGATGGAATTACATCATGGGGAACATAGACAATAATATTGTCATAACTTTGTATGGTGACAGATGGAACTAGATTTATCACGGTGATCACTTTATAATGTATATAAATGTCAAATCACTATGTTGTGCCCCTGAAACTATCATAATATTGTATGTCAATACTTCAGTAAAAAAAAGAAAAGGCTGATGATGTTAAGTAGAAATATGGAAGATATGAAAAAGACCCAAAAACTTTTAGAGATGAAATGTCTGTAACTAAACATCTGTAATGAAAAACTTACTAGATGAGATTAAGAGCAAATTAGTCAAAAGATTAATGAAATTGAAGACATATAATAGAAACCATTCAAAATAAAATACAGAGAGAAAATAGACCAAAGAAAATGAGCAGAAAGTTAACTGTAGGACAAATTCAAATGACCTAAAATATGTGTAATCAGAAAGAGAAAGAGAAGAAAACAGAAAAAACAATTTGAGGAAATAATGACTGAAAATTTTCCATATTTTATTAAAAAAAAACTATAAACCCACTTATCCAAGACACTTAATGAACCCCAAGTCTAAGAAGTATGAAGACGGCACATCATAATTAAATTGCTTAAATAGGGTGATAACAAGATAATCATGAAATCAGACAGGAGATAAAAAGACCTGCTGAGTGCAGAGAAACAAAGGTTAGGATGAAGGCAGATCTCTTACTGGAACTGAGGCCAGAGCAGAGTAGAGCAAGGTCTTCAGAGAATTGAGAGAAAAAGCTGCTAATTTATGATTCTATGCCTGGCAGCAAAGGGTACAAATAAGATAAAATATCAACTTTCTCAGACACACAAGAGCTGAGATAATTCATGGTCACCAGCAGATCAGCGCTGAGAGATGCTGAAGGAAAATGACACAATATGGAAACCTTATGTGAAGAAAGGGATAGAGAGCACTTTCTGTGGGGTATGTAACACGTCGAATAAAACGTGTGAAAACGTGGACACGGAGGCTGCAGTGGGGGTGGGAGAGCACTGTTGTGACGTTGTTCAGACGTCATGAAGTGGTCTGATATTATTTGAAGATAAACTGTGATAAGTTAAAGATGTGTACTGTAAACACTAAGGCATGCACACACACGCACACATAGAGCAAAGACTTATCCAGAATAAGCCAAAAAAGATGATTAAATGGAATCATAAAAAATACTTAAATTATCCAAAAAAAAAGCAGTCTAAGAGGAAAAAGGAAACAAAAAACAGATTGGTCAAATAAGAAACAAATCGCAGGATAGATTCAAATCTAACTATTATCAGCAGTAACATTAGATGACAGTGGTCTAAAAACCCCATTTAAAAGGCATAATTTGTCAGATTGAATAAGAAAGCAAACTCAACTATATGCTGCCTACCCCAAACCCACTTTAAATATAAAAACACAAATAAATTAAAAATAAAGAGATTGAAAAAACATGCCATGCTAACACTAGTTGAAAGAAAGCTGGAGAAGCTATACTAATACTAGATAAAGCAGATTTCAGGCGCAGTGAATATGACCAGGAATAAAGGAGGTCATTGTGAAATCCAAAAGGATCCATTATCAAGAAGACATAATATAGACTGTTTATGCACCTAATAACTAAGCTTCATGGCACATGAAGAAAAATCCTTATCTGCCAGTTCCAACACCTGGGTCATCTTGGGATCTACCTCAGTTGGTCCTCTTTTCTCTTAATAATGTGTCCCATTTACTTGATTTTTGGATGTTGGGTGATTTTGCACTGTGTCCTGGACATTATGAATGTGGTGTGGTGGAAATTTTGGATTCTGTTATTTTCCACCAATAACTGTGTCTCTTGGTTCAGCAGGTAGTGATCTCAGCTGGTCTTCAACTGCAAACTGGCTCCTAGCTGCAGCTCCAGCCTCAGTTCAGATCTTCTGTTGTTAGCGGGTGGCTTGTGCATGTGTGGTTCAGTCCGTCAGAAAGGTGAGGGCAGAGTCTGAAGTTTCCCCTGCACATTTCTTCCCCTCCTGCAATCCCCCTCCCTCTTCAGTGACTATGTCCGGGACTAGGTGCCTGGAGAAACTCAAAGGTGGGTTTGGAAGCAATTAACTGTTTTTCCAAGCTGTTTCTTTTCCTTTTGTAGGTTAAGGAGATGTAACCACCAGCCATCCTGAAACTGACCAAATGAGGCACTCAAGGGAGATGTAACCACCAGCCATCCTGAAACTGAACAAGCCACACCACAAGAGCTATGCCCATGACCTTTGCTTTATTTTTAATGCAAAGATCTCTCCAGGAGGAGCTTAGGCCTCATTATGTGGAAGCATGTTCTCGAACTGAGCTTGTGGAAGTGAATACCCACCTCTCCCTTTTGAATATTATTCCCCAACTGAAATAAAATTTCCTGCTTCCCTTCGTTCTGGGACGCCATGACTTTGGAAATGATTCCTCATGGCCTCCTATTTGCTGCAAATACAGTTTACTTTGTGAGACAACTTCCACTGGTATAGTCTTGTTTAACTCACCAGGAGGTGAGCCCACTTGGTTTGGTAACAAGCCCACTTGGTTCGGTAACAACCACAGCCCCCCAGTTTCATTTTTCTCGTTCTTGGGCTGTGAAGACTGTGGTTTTCCCATAGCCACTGCCTCCCATGCCCTGCTCTGACTGCACATGGCCCCAGACTGGAAGCCACAGAAATTCACTTCAAACTACTCCCCAGGAATCTGTCTGCTGCTGTTCATTCCCCAATGCCATCAAGCGGCTCCTGGTTGCATTATGTACAGATTTTCTAGTTGTTCTCTGCGGGGGAGGCAGTGTGGCATGATCTTACAAAATCATTTCAGGACGCAGAACCAGCAATTACCTGTCCACTTTTAGAACTGCCTTGTGCACGAACCTCACATCCTTTGAGTCCCAGTTGGAAAAAGCGTACGTTTCATCTGTTTCAAAGGTCGAGATAGCTTCACTGCAGGGGACTTGAGGAACAGACTACCATCTTCCAGAGGACATGAGTGCAGCATAGTGAATGGAACCCCTGAATAGCCACGGGTGCACTAGACGGGGGTTGGGGCCGGCTACCACAGGAGGGAAGAGGAGAGGACAGCTGGAGCCTATTCTGTTTTCAGAGTCCCCATCTCAGCACAGCTGTCTGCTCCTGCCCAGAAGCCACCTCCCCTCCTTCTTTCTATGTCCTTAGAGAAAAATAAAGCCAACCTCCTTCCCCCCCCATCCCCACCAACCCGCCAGTCATTCAGTGTCACCCTGACACCATGCCCACTGGTCAGAGTGGGCCCAGGATCCAAGGACAAACCACTGAGCAGTCTGGTTTCTGCCTCACAGCTCAGCAGAGATAGTCATGCTAACAGACGCCAGGTGAGAGGGAGACGGGTGAGGGTCAAGCCAGAGGAGGTTACACCTGAGGGAAGTTGGGGGGCCCCCTTGTGCCACGGAAGGAGGGTGGTCCTCACTCTGCAGGCAGCAGGAGCTGGGGCACCGAGGAGTGTTGTGCCAGGAGCGTTGTGATCCGACTGCATTTCACTCAACATTAACAAGTTCCCATCCAGCCTCAGCCCCTGACACGCCCAGTGCGTCTCCAGAAAGGGGTAGACGCAAGCCAGAAGGATCCCGGCAGCAGTATTTCCCCACCGAGTGCTGGGGGAAGGGCTGTGGTCCTGGGTTTGGAGCTGAGAGGAGGTGGAGAGATCCAGCATGGGAGGGCGGGGGTAAGCAGGGATTTGACGGGGAGCCCAGCCAGGGACATTACCAGGACAGGAAAGCGGGTGCAGGTCATGGTCCTGGGGGGCTCGGTGTTCAGGTGATGGTCTAAGGGCTGGAGGTCTCACCTGCACACTCAGTTCCTGTGGATGGGGCGGCAGGGCCCCAGAACCCGGACACACTGTTGTTAAGACAGTAAATCTTGTAACAGCAGCCACCGTGCATCGAGCGCATGCTCCTGCCGTGCTTCACCTGCACCACCTCCCCTTCTGACCACCTCCCGGAAGTGGGGATTCCTCTCCGTTTTTGATGCGGGGCAGCCATCAGGGTCCAGCTTGAGATGAACACATGAGGCCCACGGGAAGCCTAGATGCAGAGCCACCTCCGCCATCCCCGGCCTTAGAGGGTCAGCTTCCCCGTCTCCAACAAAGGGTTGACAGTACTGTGACCCTGTAGACCCCATGGGGTTGTCTGATGGTCCTGGTGAGCTGACAGGGTGACACGGTGGGAGGAGATGAGGGGGATGCTGCTGGCTCTGCTAGCCACGCCACAGCCAGGACTCAGGGCCAGGACACGAGCTTCGTGGGGGTGCTTGCCCTCCATACAGATGCAATGCCGTGACTGGAGCCGCTCAAGAACTTGGTCCAGCCATGTGGTTCCTGAGTGGGGAGCAGCCAGACTGGCCAGACTCGGGAGCTCCTGGAACATGCGTGCGGAGCCTCTGCTCCAACTGTCTGCATCCTGGTCCCCTCGAGAGCAGCTATGGGAACCAAGTGCTCTCTCCTTCTTGAAGGTTGACTGCACTTGTCTGAAGCTGGCGGACACAGTCAAGACGGTGGGAAACGCTGGGTATCGTGAGGGGGACTGGGCCCACCCTCAGAATGAGCACGTGTGTGTGTTGTGTGCCACTGCTGGCTTAGGCATGCTTATAAGTGACATACATGTGCGCACATGCACACACACACACACGCACGCACACTCACAGCTCACTTTCACTGAAAGTGTTTCCCAGGGAACACCAGCCCAGCCACGGCGTGTGTCCAGGTCTCTGTCACCGAGGACATGCAGCTAGAGGGCGTGAGCTGAGACAAGGAGAGAGAAGAGGACAGAACCAGGAGAGGAGAAACTGCCTGTTCCAGGAGGTGACAAGGAGAAGAGCGCCCCATCTCTGAGGAAGAAGCTGGGGCCCTCTTGGGTACTCTGAGGTCTTGCCCAAGTCACTTTCTACAGAGGATTTGGGGTATCCACAGCATGTCCAGGGCCCCCTCCCTAGCTCTACTGAGAAAATACAGACTACTTTGGACGGCACCCACAAGGACCACGGTGAGACATATGTGCGGGGCAGCGGCCTGGAACAGGGCCTGTTCAGAGGGGCAAGGAGACATCACCAGGCTATTAGGAGGATGGTCTGGGAGGCTCAGAGCAGGATGTCACAGGGGGCCCATGCAACAGGTGCCCTAGGGAGAGGGAGAGAGAGAGAGAGAGAGAGACAGAGACAGAGACAGAGAAGAGAGACAGAGAGGGAGAGAAGGAGAGAGAGAGAGAGATCCCTGACCTCTGAGTCTCTGCCTCCACCGCTGGCTGGTGCCAACTCACACGCCATCCCACTTCCGCCCATCACCCCCATGCCTGCCCCGGGGCCAGCCCCACCACAGAGCGGCCGGTTCCTGGTCACCTCTGTGCCGTCCCTTCCCGACCTGACCCCAGTGCAGGGGAGAAGGTTCAGACAAGTCTTTCCATGTCCCTCTGCATGACAATAGACTTCCTCCCCTCTCCCATTCCACAGGCCCATCCGGAACATCCACCTTAGTCATTAGATCAGGAGAGGATGCAAGATGAGAATCTCTGCTATTGTGTGGGGAGACTCAGTTTCCCGGGTTTCCCCCACGGACACATGTTCTTCAGCTGGGTCTGATTTTCTCCAGACAGCCTGTCTTGTTAAGGATTTGGCCAGCCCTAAGCACCTGAAGGGAAAGGGCGGAGGGGGGTTCTCTCTCTGCCCCCGACAGCCCCGAGCTGGGTCGGTCCCTCAGACCTGGCCAGGGGCAGCCCATCCCCTGGCGCCCTTCCCCGAGGCATCCAAGGGCAGGCTCGGCGCCAGCCCCACCCCTCTCGCCACTGCCCGACCATCGTCCTCCCTAGGGGGGCCTGGGCAGGACAGGGACCCGGGTGTGGGAGGCCTCCAGATCTCAGGCCTGGCACACCGTTTACCAGGCTGCTTCCTCCTCTGACGGGGGCCCAGCACACACCCCAGGAGACTTGGCAGCCGCCCCCAGGGCTCTATCCTCTGCAACTCGTCCCCTTGGAAGGGGCCTGGCCCAGGTGCCAGGTTCGGCGGGTCGGCCAGCCTCCTTTGGAGAAAGCAGGCAAGCCGAGCCAGGCTTGCAGTGGCCCTGGCGTGACACCTGCGACCTCAGGCAGAGGGCCTCCCGCGTGCCCTCCATGGCGGATTTCTCCCCGGAGCCGTGGCCTGGGCACTAGGAAGGCCGGGCCTCCCCGACTCCCGGGAGGAGGGGCTAGCCCAGTTGCGCCCTGGCCCCCAAACCCTGCGGTGCCGTCTGCCTGTCTCGGCGCTTCTGACTCCACAGAGCCTTTCCTACACCTGGGCTGGCTGCAGTGGCAAAGTGCAGGCGTGGGGTGAGGCCATGGCTTTGTCTTTCCAGGAAAAAATGAGCCCCTGGCCGAAGCAGCTGGCCCAGGCAGAGACTTGAGTTTGCAGCCCAGTACGTCTGTGGCCATCAGGGCCAGAGTAATGCTTCCAAGGCTGGGAAGCGGCCTCCAAGCTGAGTGGGAGTGGGGGAGGGGAGGGAGACAACAGCTGAAGCCGAGTCCAGAAGAGCGGCGATGGGACAGCTGCAGCTGGGTCAGAGCCTGGAGGGAGGGCGGGGCCTTCACTGAGGACCCCCCGAGGCCAGCCCTAGGCCCCCGGATGTCGCGCATGCACCCTTGGCCTGGGCAGTGTGTGGTGGGTTGAAGCCAAGCCCGCAGGGCTCCCGGAGCGGCCAGAGAAAGAAGGGCCCATGGAGAGGTAGGCGAGGTCGGCAGGGTGGGCCACCTGTGACCCCAGGCTCAGGGTCTCACGTGTGCCCTCCATGGCGGATTTCTCCCTGGGACCTTGGCCTGAGCACTAGGAAGGCCATGCCTTCCCGACTCCCTAGAGGAGGGGCTTGCCCAGTTTGGCCATTGTCACACTGGCCACATTTCTGACCTTCCTTAGTCAAACTCACTTCTTCCTGTGAGTCTCTGCACCAGGGTGCCTTCTCCTTGTCACACTAACTGTTCCCAGACCTAGGCAGGAGTGCTAACACTTGTCATTCTGGTCACAGCAAAGTTCTGAAATGCCTCAGGGAGGCCTTTCAAAAGCACCTAGCACAGTCTCTACCATCACCGATCTCACATCAGAAGAGCATTACATGATTTCCGCATCCTTCCTCCCATAGAGATAAAATGAGTGCATGAGGAAGAGCTGTCTGCTTTGTCTGAAGCAGGTAATACCTGCTGGTAATACCAGGCACATGACTGTCTCTTCCAGGCCAAATTTTTCCCACCACGAGTCCACTGTTTAAGGAAACTGTCATTCCCTCTCTTTCATGGGTCTGGTTTCCCCCAAGAACACAGTGAACCATCCCCTCTCCCTGTGCTGCATCACCATAATCCCACAGCCAGAAGATATGCACAAGTTTAAATCACCACCATATCCTGAATTCAGGCACTGCTGAGACCTTCCCATCAATTTTGTCATTCAATGGTGACTCCTGAGGACACCTTTCCCCTGAGACCCACTCCCAACCTGTCCTTAGCTTCTTACAGTAACACCGAAATATCCTCAGAGTTCTCCCAACCTGGGCAAGAAACATTCTGAAATGTTCTCTGTATTAATTTTCAGGGACTGGGGATATTGGTAGATGTAATTTGAGTGTGTATGTACAGTAGTTTCTACGCAGGTATCCTGTTTTTCAGACACATATAAAATAGTGTGGCTACTCAATGCACCAAGAAAATGGATAACTGATCAAATTTTTTCATGATGTGAAGTCTTTAGAGAATAAATGTCACGGTTAAGAGCGCAGACTATGGAGCTAACTCCTCATGTCCAAATTCCAGCTGCATCCCTTACTAGGTATTTGTATTGGCAGAGTTATTTACCTGATTGGTGCCTCAGTTTCTTCATCTCTCAGTTGGCAATAATGATCAGCATACCTACTTTGTAGGTTTATGGAGAGTATTAAAGGAGTTAATGTTTGAAAAATGTTTGGAACACCTAGTGTATTGCCAGTGCTGTACCTATATATTAGAAATAAAATTTAGAAATTCTTCTGACACTGCCTGTGTGCCCCAGAGTGTGAGACTGTTGATGGATGTATGTAGAAAGCACTCCATGACATACGATGAATAAACGAGTGAACAACATTGGCGAATGCATTACCAATGTCACCTATGTCACCCTACAGGCATCCCCAAGCTGAACCACATGCAGACATTCCTGCTCTGTCCTGCATCACATTTCCTGGAGGAATCACTGGGGCTTCTTAGACCCTGGTAACCGTGCCCACTAAAGGTTCTTTTCTGTCAGCAAACCCCAGTCTTTGTCCAATTGCTGCAGCTCACAGGGTCTGCACTCTGATCCTTGTCTTCACTCGAGGGAGAAGTGCCATCCCCAGAGCTGGGCACACGCAGAGGCTGAGCCTTGGAGAAAATGATTCCCTGGCCCTGGGGCAGGTAGAAGAGCGCAGGGACAGAGTGGGATTTGGGGAAAATCCTCCAGGTGTTTTCAGAAGGGATGGAGGCAGGGGATGTGTCAGCAAGGACTGGTCTGGTTGGTGGGCCTTGGTGGTTAAATAGTAGGGGGGCTGGGAAATTTCCTAGGTTCTAGCATAATACAATCAATATAATGGTCATGAAATCAGAATCAGCCTAATTAAGGCCAAGTTAACCCAATGTCAGCTGTTCCCTGACTCTCTAATCCAGTAGTGACTTATAATAAAGGTATTAGTGTTCTATTATCTCCTTTTCATTTATTGGCTAGAGTAATTATTCTTTACATAGCCTGTCTGTTTTTACATAGTAAAGAAAAAGTGAGTTTTAAAACAACTCTCCTTGGAAAAGTCTCCCTAACATATTGAATTAATAACAGAAGCCACGACAGGAAATTCACCACATATCTTGAGCTTTAGTCTCTGGTTTTAGATCTTCCTAACTGGTAAATTACCTTGACTTCTGCCTTCTTTCTTGAGATTAGTGCATTTAGGACTAAGTAGGAGTGCAACCTCATGCCATGTGAGAAGTGGTGACTCTAGGAAGAGGTTTGTTTCTTTCTGTCAGTGTGTGTGTGTGTGTGTGTGTGTGTGTGTGTGTGTGTGTATGACAGTTTTTGCTGCATCTTGCAGTGTGGGCCAGTGTAGACTCCTTTTCTAGGGAAAAAATTTCCCTAACCACTTTCTCCGGACTTTCTTTTCACTGGTGGCTTCCTCGGCACTGTCCAATAGTAACATTAAGCACTCTATATTATAGAATTTAATTTTTTTCTTAGTAGCCACATTTTAAAAAATGAAAGCAAACAGGTGAAACTAATTTTAATAGTATATTTTAACCCACTAGAACCAAGATATTATCAATGTGGGTGCAATCTATACAAAAATTAATAATGAGAAAGTTTACCTTTTTTTCCTGGGTTTCATAAATCCAGTGTGTACTTCCCACTCTCAGCACAATCTCCATTTGGAAGTTGAGTTTTTTCATACATTCTCTGTACTGAGATTTAATGTTCACAGTCGTCAAATAAGAGTCACTAGGAGTGGGGTGGATGATAATTTCACTACTGATTTAAGCTCTAATGGAGCTATGAACACCAACTGGTCAATGGGTTAATCAAATGAATAGTCATATAGTACAGAAGAATGGTACGATTTGGGATTTAGAAAAAGACTGGGGACCGTGTGTCCTGACAGGGAGCACCAGGGCTTTTCTTGTTGAGAGTGACAAGGACAAAAAGAGAATAAAGTCATACTCATAAGTGTCTAACAACATGGGGGAGAAGAAATGACCTGCCGTAGTCCTGAGTTTTGACCTCGAGCTTTCTGTTCTTTACACAAATCTCTTTGATGATGTCCCAGGACACAGGTCAGATTAATCCCCACAGGGAAAGAGGGAGGGTAGAAGTACAAGGCATCTGACATAATTGTCCTGGGAAAGCAGGCTTCATTTATCACTCTGATCCACATTCACAATTTATTTTTATAGGGTAAGAGGAAAAGAAGTATGAGGGTCAAATCATCACAGAGGAAGCGACATGATTGTGGAAACCAATCCAACCCAAAGCCTGGTTTGAGAATCTCCATCCCTTTGAGGATGTCCAGTTACATATTCAAGAGGCCAGTTACTAGAATCACATCCTATCCTGGCAATGAGGTCAGATGCCATCAATGGGAGGAAACGTTGGAGCAGCCCCAACAACTCTGCTGGCAGAAGAGACTGCAAGGTCTCCAGGCCTGCAGAGTGCAGGAGAACTGTTAAGACCTTTGGACCTTGCCAAAGCCCTGCTGAGTCTTGCACCTAGTTGCACAGATGCATCCCTGCCAGGTGTGTTCACAGGTGGTCTGAACTCCAGCCCCATGCCCACCCCTGCCTGGTCTTCAGATTCAGCAGAGACGATCCCAGGAGCTGGTCTGTACATCCCACAGCTCCTTTGCAAACAACTTCTGGTGACTGAGGAGGATATCAGGAAACAGGAAAAAAAAGTGAAGACGGCAAGAGAGAGACTGGCGGTAGCACTGAGGCAGAGAGACTCGCTAGCGAGGCAGGGAGAGTGAGGGGCCAAGAAGGACGTCCCGACAAACACGATGAAGAAAAGACAAGACGGTGCAGATGACATGGAGCTCACACTACATTAATGCCTCTGCAGGGCTCCTGATGTCTTCTTGCTTTGAGCTCTTGAGACTTTAGTATATACCAATAGTTTTCTTTTCTTTGATTCCTTTGCATAACAGAGAAGATACAGACAGTGATCCTTCTGAGGTGAGAGATTGGGTTTCAGGTGAGGAGAGAAAGGAGAGCTTTTCTTCTCATTTTGTTCTCTCATTTTCCTTTCCTGAGTGTTACGCATTTGTATTTTAAGATCAACAGAGAGTTATTACAGTCAGGGGATTCTTTAGAGTTTTGCCCTCACAGTCACAGAGAAAACATACCTAGTCCAAATGGATTGTCCTTTTTGTGTAATATTCCAATAGATTCCAACATATTTCACTAAAGAGCTGTTATATCTGTCTTCTCAAAAAAGACACCTACTTCTGGGTCTCTATTTTTCTGGTATTTGTTGCATGTTGAATCACAGTTGCATATAATGAAATACTGGATTGTCCCTTTTTTTAGATTTATATGTGTTGGAAATTTGATTCATGAAAATTGATATGCCATTGTGGTATCATGCTCTCAGGAGAATGACTGTTTTCAGCATCACAAGTCTCACAATAAGCCAGTGTGTTGGGATTTGTCTATTTGTCTGATCGAGTACGTTGCACTCTTCAAATCCTCTTTATCATTACTTACTTTTGTCCCACAGATTTATCAGTTTCTGAGAGCAATGTGTTAAACAATAATAGAGTATATTAGTACTTATATCTTCCCTAAAAAATGAGTTATTTTTTAGCTAAATCTTCTCTCCTCTATTCTTCCATGTGGTAATCATCTGGAATTTTGGTTCGAATGTGTTTTTAATGTCTTGTTTTAAAACTAATACTAAATTAGACAGACTGTTTTTTCCTTTCCTCGTGACTCCTGTTATGTTTTCCTGGGTTCACATTTCTTCTTCCTGATGTACATTCTTTAGCGGTTCTTTCACTGCAGGCCTGTGGGAGGTCAACTTTGAGTCTGTTTGTAGGTCAGATAACGTCTTTCTTTCTTTGACACATAGTTTGAATAGGTATTTAATTTAGCTTTGGAGTAATTTTTTTCCTTCTTTGTCAAGTTATTTAATATATCTGAGCCTCCATATCTTTAGATTAAAATGGGAATAAAACCCTAAAAATGGTGACTGTAACTGAGATAATACACGCAGAGCATGCCAGTCATGTTGCTTAGCAGAAATTAAATAATCAATAATGATTATTATTAATCATTATAATGATATTATTATAATAATGTAATATATAATAATATATTAATGTATAATAATAATTATACGTTAATTTATAATTATAATGTACAGTGTATAATGTATGCAATGTATAATAATAATATATTAATATTATTAATCATTATAATCCTCAGAGTGTGCATTCTCAGAAAATCACTGCCTAAGATTGAGAATATGAAGCTCACACACAAAAAGTCTGAGAGAGTGGCATGACCATGACTTTAATTCTCAGCCCTTGCGTATCTTCAGCTGTGGTCATCTGCACAGTGTGTGCAGATAATGTAATCTGTTCCCACAGACCCACAGCAGAACAGCGCAGCCTGCCTCATGCTTGGGATGCTCTGGGCTGCTTTTTGGGGAGCCTCTGCTGTGAGGCTAGTTGGACTCTGTACAGAGAAAGATGAAAAAAGACTCTTTCTTTTCCCTCAGATTTCTCCCCCCGAGTTTTATTCAGTTTTACATCCAGAGCAGATACTCTCTTCCCAGAGCCTTGGTGTTACTCTGGGATTCAGGCTTCCCAGACACCTCGTCATTTCAGCTCCCAAGGCCCAAGGTGACTGCAGAGTCATGTCTCACCCACTCCTCCCATCTTGGCCTGTTTCCCGTCATGGAGGACCCATGAGTGGGGAGAGGAGCCATCGAGGGAGATTGATCTGGAAGTCCTGGTGAATCTGAGCTTCAGAGAATGAAGCAGAAAAGGGGAACTTAAGACTGCCAGGCCTTCAGTGGGGGAGGAATATGGAGGAACCGAGAGGGGTGTGATGGCTGCACAGAGTCAAGGGGAGGGATGTTCCAAAGTTTCCTAAGAGAAGGGAAACCTTGCACTGATGTGGAGATTCGATTTTACATGATGGCAATGTCTGTGCTGGTTTCACCAATTCTGGTGTCCCTGAGGGATGAACTGGTGTGACACCACAGGACAGAAGTTGCAGTCACTTTCAGGACTTAAAGAAGGTGAAATCTTTCAGCTTAGTCCCCTGTGAGCCAGTCAGGGGCCAAGTCTAGAAAGGCTTGGAGCCTGAGTCCATCCAATGTGGTTTCGTTCTGTTTCAGCCAAGCTCCTCTGGACCCAAGCTGGGAAAAGGGGACCTCAGATCTAGTCAGATCTAGTCATCGCAGCTTCCATAGGTCGCCATGAGGCAGGTAATAGCCCAGGCGCCGTCACTGGACCTCATAGTCGCCCTCCTTCCTCCGCTGGCAGACAGTGACTTGTGAGGTGAGGAGAGCACATCAGAATGTTCCAGTCAGTTGCCCAGTATGGGAGACTCCAGGGGAAGGAGATGTCAAAGTCACAGAGACCCGATGCCTCCTGTGTCTCCCTCTTCCTTTTGTCCACTTAATTTTCACCCTCAGTCCTTCTTTTCCTTCCCTTTTCCCTCTCTTGGCTCTCTCTTCCTCTCTTTCCCCTACATGTTCTAACTTAATTGAGGTATTAACGACATACAATTAACTGCATACATTTAAAGTGAACAATTTGATACATTTTGATTATAACTTATTCAACCAACACCACAATCAAGAAAAGGAATGCCCATCCTCCCCAAATTTCCTCATGCTCATTTTAATTCCTCCTTTCCTGCCATTTGCAAACACATTCTCATTCCCAGGCAACCAGTGATCCGGTATATGTCCCTACAGATTTTCCTGTATTTTCCAAGAATTTTTATAAATGAGATCATATACTATGTACTCATTTTTTACTGGCTTCTTTCACTCAGCATAATTATTCTGAGATTTATGCTTGTCACTGCATGTACTATGAATTCATTCCTATCCCCATCCCTTCCCTGGCAGCACTGTGCACACACCCGAGCACTTCCCAGGTTGGCATGAGAGCCAATAGTACTGCTGCATCCCCAAAAGTAGGAAGGCGCCTTGGTGCAACTCTGGGAGGGGTTGGCAGCAGCCCTGGACCCACGCATGAATGCTTTCCTGGATGGTTGGAAAGCCCACCGTGCCACTGGAGTCCCAATGATTGGCCAATGCTCAGAACCCTTGAAGAAGACCCACCCACCAAGCACAGAGGCTGGCATGAGCATAAGAAAAGGCAGCATCAGATATCTGTGCACATGCAAGTGCTTTCCCAGATGGCACAAATACCCGTAGTAGTGCTATGGTCACACAACTGGGTACGTGCCTCCGTGTGGCGGCAACTCTGAGCCCAGTGTGAATGCTTTCTCAGCGGGTGGGAACACCCACAGTACCCATGCAACTTCCAGCATATGGGGTGGGATCAGAAACACAGCTCATGCTTCCCCCACAGTGCTAGCAGGTGGAATCTGTGACCTGATACTAGCACAAATATGCAGGCAAAAGATTAGTTCATCAAACACCATAAGAAACTACAGTAAAAATTCAGAGCAGAAGGAAATGACAAGTCTCCAGAAACCAACCTTGAAGTCACAGAAATTTACAATCTAAATGACAGAGAATTCAAAATAACTGTCATAAAGAAACTCACCAAGTTACAAGAATGTTCAGACAGTTCGATGAACTCAAAATAAAATTAATGAGGAAAAGGAATACTTCAGCAAAGAGAATGAAACTATTAAAAAAAAAGCAGAAATTCTGGATATGAAGAACATAATTAATGAGATAAAAAAGAATCTAGAATCCTTAAAAAATAGATCTGATGTTATGGATGAAAGAATTAGTGATTTAGAGGATAGAAATATAGAAATGCTTCCAGTGGACGAAGAGAGAGGACTCAGATTTTTAAAAAATGAAGGAATTCTTGGAGAAATATATGACTCAATTATAAAAGCAGCCTAAGAATTATACGTATTCCAGAGGGAGAAAAGAGGGAGAAAGGAGCAGAGAGCTTGTTCAAAGAATAATAGCTGAGAACTTCCCAAATCTGGGGAAGAACCGGACTTACAAATACATGAAGACAACAGAATGCCTAATTACATCAATGCTAAAAGACTTTCTCCAAGGCATATAATAGTAAAATTGGCAAAAGCCAATGGCAAAGAAAAAATATTAAGGGAAGCGAGACAGAAGAAAATAACCTAAAAATGAACCCCTATCAGGCTTTCAGCATATTTCTTGGTAGAAACTTTACAGGCAAGGAAAGAATGGAATGATATATTAAAAATACTGAAAGACAAAAACTTTCAGCCAAGAATACTCTATCCAGTGAAACGATCCTTATGATACAATGGAGAAATAAAAGTTTTCCCAGATAAACAAAGGCTGAGGGAGTTCATCGCCACTAGATCTCCCATACAAGCAATGATCAAGAACGCCCTCATACCTGAAACAAAAAGAAGGTAAATGTCTACAAAGCTTTGAGCAAAGAGATAAATAGACAGACAAAATCAGAAAGCTACAGCTCTGCTTCACAACAGGGTAGCAAATACTTAATTATAACTTAAAAGAAGAAGGGAAGGAAAGCATCAAAAGTAACTATAAACACTTCAGCTTAGTCACAAATGCACAACACAAAAATAAATAACTTGTGACAACAATAACTCAGAAGGAGAAGAGGAAAGGAACGGAACCAGCTTAGACTAATGGAGATAAGAGTCTCTCAGAAGATGGACTATGTCATCTGTGAGATCTTCATACAAACCTCACAGTAACCAGCAAACAAAAAGTCAGAGCAGAGCCATAGATCATAAAAAAAGATAAAACCTCCACAGAAAACCCCCAAAATGAAATGGTAGTCAGAAAGACAAAGGAAGAGAAACAATGGAAATATAGATTAGGTGGGATTAAGCCCTCATGTATCAATAATCACTCTAAATGTAAATCGATTGAATTCTCCAGTCAACAGACACAGAGTGGTGGGGTGGATTAGAAAACAAGACCCAAAAATACGCTGCCTCCAGGAAACACATCTGAGCACAAAAAACAAACAGGCTCAGAATGAATGGATGGGAGACAATACTGCAAGCAAATGGCAAATAAAAGAAAGTAGGTGTTTCCATACTTATATCAGACAAAGCAGACTTCAAGATAAAAAAAGACTATGAGAGACAAAGAGGGGCAGTATATAATGATAAAGGGGACTTTCCACCAAGAGGACATAACACTTATAAAGATATATGCACCTAACACAGCAGCACAAAAGAATATAAAGCAACTATCAATAGACCTAAAGGGAGAAATTAACAGCAACACAATAATAGCAGGGGACCTGAACAACCCACTTACATCTACGGATAGATCATGCAGAGAAAGGCAACAAGTAAATAGTGGAATTAAATGAAACATATGATCAGATGAACTTAATTGATATATAGAGAGCATACCCTCCCAAAACAGCAGAATACACATTCTTCTTAAGTGCACATGGAACCTTCTCAAAGATATACCATATGCTGTGAAACAAGGCAAGCCTGAATAAATTTAAGATTGAAATCATATCAAGCTTCTTTTCTGACCACAATGCTATGGCACTAGAAATCAACTACAAGAAAAAAGATGGGGAAGTCACAAATATGTGGAGACTAAAGAACACACGACTGAAGAACCATTGGATCAATGAACAAATCAAAGGAGAAATCAAAAAATACCTGAAGACAAAGGAAAATGAAAAGACAACCAAACAACTCTTATGGGATGCAGCAAAAGCAGTTCTAAGACGGAAATTCATAGCAATGCAAGCGCACCTCAACAAACAAGAAAAATACCAAATAAGTAACCTTAAACTACACCTAATAGAACCAGAAAATGAAGAACAAATGAAGCCCAAAGTCAGCAGAATGAAGGAAATAATAAAAATTAGAGCAGAAATAAATGAATTAGAGACTAAAAAAACAGTAGAAAGGATCAATGAAACAAAGAGCTGGTTCTTTGAGAAGACTGAAACAAAATTGACAGACCCTTAGCCAGACTCACTAAGAAAAAAAGAGAGAAGCCTCAAAGACCTAAAATTAGAAATTAAAGGGGAGAAATTACAACAGATACCACAGAAATCAAAAGGACAATAAGAGATGGGCCGGCCCCATGGCTTGGTGGTTAAGTGCGCGTGCTCCGATGCTGGCGGCCCGGGTTTGGATCCCGGGCACGCACCGAGGCACCACTTCTCCATCCATCCTGAGGCTGAGTCCCGCATACAGCAACTAGAAGGATGTGCAGCTATGACATACGACTATCTACTGGGGCTTTGGGGGAAAAAATAAATAAATAAAATCTTTAAAAAAAAAATTGTTTGGGCCGGCCCCGTGGCTTAGCGGTTAAGTGCGTGCGCTCCGCTGCTGGCGGCCAGGGTTCGGATCCCGGGCACGCACCGAGGCACCACTTCTCCATCCATCCTGAGGCTGAGTCCCACATACAGCAACTAGATGGATGTGCAGTTATGACATACAACTATCTACTGGGGCTTTGGGGGGAAAAATAAATAAATAAAATCTTTATTAAAAAAAATAATAAAATAAAAAGGACAATAAGAGAATACACTGGACAATTTACATGCCACCAATTTCGATAACCTAAAAGAAATAGATAAATTCTTAGATTCTTACCACCTCCCAAAACTGAATCAAGAAGAAATAGAGAAAATGAACAGACCAATCACAAGTAAAGAGATCAAAATGGTCATCAAAACCCTCCTAAAAAAACAGAAGTCCAGGACCGGATGGCTTCTCTGGAGAATTCTACCAAATATTCAAACAAGATTTAATACCTATGCTTCTCAAACTATTCCAAACAGTTGAAGAAGATGGAACACTTCCTAATTCATTCTATGAGGTCAACATCACTCTGACAGCAAAAGCAGGCAAGGACAGCACAAAGAAGGAATATTACAGGCCAATATCACTGATGAACACAGATGCAAAAATCCTCAACTAAATATCAGCAAATCGAACACAGCAATATATTAAAAGGATCATATACCATGATCAAGTGGAATTTATACCAGAGATGCAGGGATGGTTCAACATCCGCAAATCAATCAATGTGATACACCATATTAAGAAAATGAGGAATAAAAATCACATGATCCTCTCCACAGATGCAGAGAAAGGATTTGACAAGATCCAACATCCATTTATGATAAAAACTCTCAATAAAATAGGTATAGAAGGAACGTACTGCAACACCATAAAGACCATATATCACAAACCCACAGCCAACATCATACTTAATGGCGAAAAACTTAAAGCCATTCCTCTGAGAACAGGAAGAAGACAAAGGTGCCCACTCTCGCCACTCGCATTCAACATAGTACTGGAGGTTTTGGCCAGAGCAATTAGGCTGGAAAAAGAAATAAAAGGAATCCCAATTGGAAAAGAAAAAATGAAACTCTTGCTGTTTGCAGATGACATGATTGTAAATATAGAAAACCCTAAAAATCCATCAGAAAACTATTAGAAATAATCAACAACTACAGCAAAGTTGCAGCGTACAAAATCAACTTACAAAAAGCAGTTGCATTTCTATACCCTAACAATGAACTAACAGAAAGAGAACTCAAGAATACAATCCCATTTACAATTGCAACAAAAAGAAAAAAGTGTCTAGGGATAAATTTAACCAAAGAGGTTAAAGACCTATACAATGAAAACTATAAGACATTATTGAAAGAAATCAATGATGACCTGAAGTAATGGGAAGATATTCCATGCACATGGATTGGAAGAATAAACACAGTTAAAATGTCCATATTACCTAAAGTAATCTACAGATTCAAAGCAATCCCAATCAAAATCCCAATGACATTCTTCATAGAAACAGAACACAGAATCCTAAAATATATATGGAATAACAAAAGACCTCAAATAGACAAAGAAATCCTGAGAAGAAAGAACAAAGCTGGAGGCATCACAATCCTAACTTGAAAATATATTACATAGCTATAGTAATCAAAATGGCACAGTACTGGCACAAAAACAGACTCATAGATCAATGGAGCAGAACTGAAAGCCCAGGAAAAAAACCACACATCTGTGGTCAGTTAATCTCTGACAAAGGAGCCAAGATCATACAATGGAGAAAGGAAAGTCTCTTCAATAAATGCTGTTGAGAAAACTGGACAGCCACATGCAAATGAATGAAAGTAGATCATTATCTTCCACCATACACAAAAATTAACTCGAAATGGATAAAAGACTTGAATCTAACACTTGAAACCATAAAACTCCTAGAAGCAAATATACGCAGTACAGTCTTTGACATCGGTCTTAGCAGCATCTTTTCCAATACCATGTCTACTCAGGCAAGGGAAAGAAAAGAAAAAATATACAAATGGGACTACATGAGACTAAAAGCCTTCTGCAAGGCAAAGGAAATGATGAACAAAACGACAAGACAGGGCCGGCCCCGTGGCTTAGTGGTTAAGTGCGCGTGCTCCGCTACTGGCGGCCCAGGTTCGGTTCCCGGATGCGAATAGACGCACCTCCTGTCCGGCCATGCTGAGGCCGCGTCCCACATACATCAACTACAAGGATCTGCAACTATGACATACAACCATCAACCGGGACTTTGGGGGAAAAAAAAAGGAGGAGGATTGGCAATAGATGTTAGCTCAGAGCCGGTCTTCCTCAGAAAAAAAGTGGAGGATTAGCACGGATGTTAGCTCAGGGCTGATCTTCCTCACAAAAAAAAAAAAAAAGGAAAAGACAACCCACAAACTGGGATAAAATATTTGCAAATCATATATCTGACAAGGGGTTAATCTCCAAAATATATAAACAACTCATACTACCCAACAACAAAAAAACAGATAATCCAATCTAAAAATGGGCAGAGGGTATGAACAGACATTTTTCCAAAGAAGATATACAAAAGGTCAACAGACACATGAAAAGATGTATAACATCACTAATTGTTAGGGATATTCAAATCAAAACTACAATGAGAGATCACCTTACACCTGTCAGAATGGCTATAATTCCCAAGACAAAAAATAACAAATGTTGGAGAGGAGAAGGAGAAAAGGGCACCCTCACACACTGCTGGTGGGAATGCAAACTGGTGCAGCCACCAGGGAAAACAGTATGGAGATTTCTCAAAAACTTAAAAATAGAAATAGCATACCTTTCAGCTATCCCACTACTGGGTATTTATCCAAAGAAATTGAAATCAACAATTCAAAGAGATTTATGCACCCCTGTGTTCACTGCGGCATTATTTACAATAGCCAAGACATGGAAGCAACCCAAGTGCCCTGCTACAGATGAATAGATAAAGAAGATGTGGTATATATACAATGGAATACTACTAAGCCAGAAAAAAAAGACAAGATCATCCTGTATGCAACAACCTGGATGGACCTTGAGGGTATGAAGTTAAATGAAATAAGCCAGACAAAGACAAATATGCCTGATTTCACTCATATGTAGAAGATAAACATACACAGGGATAAAGAGAACAGATTAGTGCTTACCAGAGGGGCTGGGGGCTGGGGCTGGGGGTTGTGTGAAAGTGTTAAAGGGGCACATATGCATGGTGATGGATAAAAGTTAGACTACTGGTGGTGAGTAGGATGCAGTCTATACAGAAATTCACAGATAATAATGAACACCCGAAATTACACAATGTTAAAACCCTTTATAATTTCAATAAAATAATTAAAAAAGAAAAAAAATAATTCATTCTTTTTTATGGTTGAATAGTATTCCACTGTGGGGATATACCACACTTTGTGTATCCGTTCACCAGTAGATGGACATTTGGGTTGTTTTCCGTTTTTGTCTACTATAAATTGGTTGTTATCAACATGTGTGTACAAGTCTGTGTATAGACATACGGGTTTATTTCCCTTGGATGGATTCCTAGGGGAGGAATGGCTGGGTAGACGTATATAATTATTAAAGATGCATCCAAGCTATTTTTCACCAGCACTCGATGAGAGTTTCAGTGACTTGACATCTTCAACAACACTTGCTATAGTCAGTTTTTTTAATTATAGCCATTCTCAAGTATGGTGGAATCTCATGATGACTGTCACTTACATTTCCCCAATGACTCATGTAGTGAAGGAGAAGGCAAGCCACACACAGACTGGGAGAAAACATCTGCAAAACATATCCCTAGAAAAGGATGTGTATTTTTAATATATAAAGAGGTCTTACAACCCAGTAGTAAGAAGACAAGCAACACGTCATGGCTTACCAGCAGACAGCAGATCAGGCCTGTGATGAGCACCAGGATTCCCACCAAACAGCTGAGGATGAAGGCCCAGACAGGGTGGTCTGGGGAGACATGTGCTGGGGTGAGCCACCTCCTGTCATCGCCCCAAGGCTCCTGCTGACCCCACTGTGCCTCAACCATCCTTGACAAGGGTTGGCCAACTCTCCTCATCATCCAAGACGCTGTGAGCATGGTTCTCTTAGATGAGGCACAGCATCAAGATACTCGCCCCCTACCGTGGGCTGGGGCTTCCTGCAGGTTTACCAGGCTTATCAGTCAAGGTGTCATCTCTATTGGGAGAATATTCTGGAAATGAATGAAATGGAGAAGGCATATGAATGTGTTTCACTCTTTTTAATTAAACTTTTTAGACGCAGAAAAATAAACGGAACAGTCTCATAAACATCCATCATCTAATTTAACCATGTATATTCCATCTAATTAAAACAATATTTCATCAATTTATAAATTATTAACACTTGCCACCCTTGATTCATCCCATGTTTTCAATGAAATATTAAAGTCAAGTAGACATCATGATGTTTCACCCCATTTTAGTTTCCATCTCTAAAAAGTGAGCACACTTTGCTACAAAATCCAAGACCATTATCACAGAACAAAAATGTAATAAATTAAACCAAATTCATACCTCTGGGCACAGAGGACTGAATTTGGGCTGGACTTTCTTATGACGGCCGGGGGGAGAATGGGTCATCACAGTTGGCAAGCTTATGGGATCTCTCTAAATTTGTAAATTCCCACTCAAAAGTGTTCTTCCGTGCCTAGAAACACATTCATCCCCTTCTCCTTTATCTATTTGCTTAATATTAATTTTCTAGGATTAAGCTACAATGTAATATCCTGCAGGAAGTCTTCTCTGATTTCCACCTGCAAGTATGAGTTTGTTCACATCAAATAATTGATAAATTTCAATTCTCTATTCTTGTTATTGCCAGCTACAACATAAACTCCAGGAGGGTAGGACACACAGCACCCAGTGGGCATGGGGGGAGGGGTGCAGGTCCCCCTACTTGTACCTCTATCCAGACAACCTCTTAGAGGTGTGCTGTCTGATATGCAGCAGCAACAAGTCTCTTTTTAAATTAACATTAATTTTAGTTACATAAAATACAAATTCTAGTACCTCAGTAACATTAAATATCAGTAACAATAAAGACCAGTCACAATACCATCCTTTGAGGACTCAACAGCCACATGCAGCTATGCACTGGACAGCACAGATAGAACATTCCACCACTACAGAAAGTTCCAGCGCATTGGTGCACATCTAGAGTGGGACTTGGCAAACTATATCCTGTGGATCAGGAACCACATGACCACCAAACCAGTAAGTCTGCTTCACACACAGCTGGAGTCCCTCACTGACCATCTGGCCCAGTGGCTCTCAGTGCAGAGATAAGGAAACAAAAGTCCAGAGAGGGGAGGTGATTAGTTTGAGGTCACAGAGCTGTCTAGGAGAAGGTGAGGGCCTCCTATACTACACTGGTGTCCTTTTCTCTCTCTCAATGGTGGGTAAAGACTGGGGGACTATGCCACCTCCTGCCAGCCTGAGAAAGTTCAATGATCTCTCAGCCCCAGGCATCCAGAGTCCCCAGAAAGGCCTCACTTCCTTTTACAATGACCAGGGAGCCTTACCATCCCCAAGGACACTCTTCCTGTCCAGAGTCAAGTTCTGCAGCTGGGTACCATTCTGGGTCAGCCGCAGGAATTCCTCATAGATGGCAACTCTGTCCAGTCTCTGTACCAAGGCGGCAAGGTACACAGGGAGTCCACTCCAGTGTGGTTACTGTGGGGGACAGACCTGGAAGGGCACAAAGGATGAACAAGGGTGCCTGGAATTCTACCCTGATTCTAGATTCCCTGCTTCTGGGTCCTGTCCAAGAGGACTTTTTGCAATAATGTAAACACTTGTCTGCACTACCAAATACACTCATTATTAGCCCCATGTTGTTATCGAGCACTTAAAATGTGGCTAGTGTGTGTGAGTGAGGAACTGAATTTCTCATGTAATTTCATTTCAAGTAATTAATTTATAAATAAATAACTACAGGGAGAATATTTTTGAAACTTTGGAGTAAGGACTTCTGCAAATGCATAAAAACAATGAGAACACTGGTAAAAATGGTCGAAATCATCTTTTCAGAAGTCTAGAAATTAATTAAAGGCTTGTAAGAATCTGAGGGTTTAGTGAAGACACACGGTGGAATCTTGATAAAGGGAGCAAACTTTGTGGCACTACAACTTTCACTATTCCCATCCTGCTCTCACAATATCCTCCATAACTTTGAAAGCCATCAGTCTCAGAACCATGGTAGCTGAGACAACCAGCAGCCCAGCAGCCATAATGGGTTTGGAGCTCTGAAAAGACCCATCCCCATCGAACTCTCACTAGCTGACCTGCCTGGCAGCTCCCCGAAAAAGCCCCATGTTCAGGGTTTGACGTTACTTGACTCAGAGCTTGCCCAGGGTGGAAAGTCTGTCCCCAGGACACTTGATAAAAATATTCAGGGCTAATTGTTTTCTATTGTAGTTGCCTGAGGGAGTGATACCAGCTGAGACAGGCAAGAGGTGAGCCAAAAACTTAGAAGAAAAATTGGGGGAATGAGATGTCCACAGGGGGCTTTGAAAAGCTCCAGTGTATTTGCGGGCATCTAGAAGGCCACAAGTGCTCAGGGCTGTGGCACGCCCAGGAAAGACTTGAGAACATCTTAATCTCTCACTTCTAGTTGAAGGGTTAGCTTAATATCTGAAAACTTGGTTATGTATTACACAATATTAATAGAATACGGGCCAATACCATGCAATCTCCATCACATATACAGAAAAGAATTTCACAAAATACAACGCCCTTCATGTCTAAAAAAGAAAACACTCAACAAATTAGGAATAGAAAAAAACTTTCTCAACCTATAAACAGCATCGATGAAAAACCCACGGCTAACACCATATTCAATGGTGAAAGACTGAAAATTTCCCCCTAAGGCCAGGGACAAGACAATGATTCTTCCCATATCTCGTATGTTAATCACAGGTACTAGAGGTTCTAATGAGGGCAATTAGGCAAGAAAAAGGAATAAAGAAACCCAGATTGGAAGGGAAGAGGTAAAACTATTTGTTTTGCAGATGAGAAGATATTGTATATAGAAAAACCTAAAAAATACACTCCTCCCCACACATAATATGTCAATCGTATCCTAATAGGTGTATAAAAAATTTAAATTGCCCCATGTGTTTAGTGGCTAGACTATTGGAGAGCACAGTTAGACTGCTGATATTTGTTGAAAGTCTCCAGAAGAGGAGGAGGAGGAGGATGCTGGAGGTTGGTGACACTAAACGTTAATGCTTTCCTCATCCCCCCAAAACCTATGGAAGGAGATGTTAGGATTAGCTGACAGGGATGTGGGGCAGAATGGTCACGATGTAAGTGACTTCCAGATCAATGATGTGTCACGGGAGCTCAGAGTCATCAGCCACCAGCTCAGCCAATGCTTCCAATCTCCTCAACCTACATCAAGTCGGTGACCAGGCAGGAATGAAATATGTCTCAAAGCTGGCTGCCTCTGTAGAGCTTGGTGACCTAGAACAAACATGAGGGAGAGTGGGTGAGGTGGAGGTCTCCCGGGGACGCAGGGGGCCACTGGAGCCAGTGAAAGATCATAGACCTTGGGGCAAGGGAGACCTGACTTCTAATCCTGGCTCTGCCCCTAACTCACTGTGTGACCTTTGGCACAATACTCCCCTTTCTGAGCTTCAGTTTACCCATGCGAGAAATGGGGAAGGCAGCTAGGACATCACATCTGGACACTGAGAGAACCCAGACATGCAGGGAAAGTGAAGGGTTGAAACAATCACACAACAGATATAAGTCAGACAGAGGAATGACGGTGCCCTCAGGGCAAGGAGAGACGGGAGAGGGAGACCCCACCTGGTCCTGGGTGTCCCTCAGCAGGGCAGTGTACTCCGAGGATGTGGGCTCCGAGTTGTTGAGGTTCCAGCTGATGATGTAGAAATGTAGCTGGTGCTCTTTCTTGATGGATAAACTCCAGGCTGCAGAGCCTGGAGCCACCGAGAGGAAGAGCAGACAGGTGGAGATTCTCAGCTCCCTGCACAGAGGCATGGTGGCCCACGGGGTCAGGGTGGTGGGTGCAGACAGCGTCCACACTGGTGGCTGGCCCATCCTTCTCAGGCCTGGGGAGAGAGGGATGTGGGGACTCTAGAGAGAGGTCCTGAAAGCTCTGGGGGTGGGGGCCAGACCAGGAAGGAAGAAATGGGAGGACAGTGGGGAGACAGAGAGGGGTGGTCACAAAAGTGGTCATTAGGGGCAAATGCTCAGGGGAGGGTCTCACCTGAGGGAGACCAGTCTGCAACTCGAGTAGAAGGGACCCAGGCTGCTCTTCTTAAACAAGGATCCAGCTGGGGAGGAAGGAGGAGGAGGAGGAGCAGGAGGGACAGGGGTTGGGGGAGGGGCTGGGTGGGAATTAACCCACCAGGAGCTGCTGGGACCAGGGTCTCACCAGGATCTGCAGGAGCCTCTCAGTGGAGTTGAACGTGGCTGAGCCGTTGCTCATGTGTGATGAATACCGAAGGGTGGAGATGGTGACGTTGACTGTGAGGGTCTTCAGGTTGTGCCCCAAAGCTGCAAGACGAGAGGGAGAGCGATGGCCATCTCTGAAAGCTGGCCTGAGACCACACCAGAGTCCTGTACTCATTATAATCTGTCGTCTTCTGTCCCAGTGGCACCACCACCCACCCGTGTGGTCACCCAAGTCAGAACCAGCATATCTGCTCAGCTCCTCCTCCCTCCCAGTAACACCCATTCACCTTGCACACTGGTCCTCACATACACTCCCTCTCTCCATCCCTGTCCTAGCTCAGGTCTTAACTTCCTTCACCCGGACCAACACCCCAGCAGACTCACTCGATGCTCTGTCTAAATGATGTTCTACGTGGACTACTAGAAGAATCTTTCTGAAATGAATACCTCACTAGGGCCACCACTGCTCTAGTACCACCCATGGCTCCCTATGGCCTTCAGTGTTTAGTTCAACCTTCTTGACCTGGCACTCAAGGCTCTACTCAATCTGGCTCCTGCTGACCTTTCAGTCTCATTTTATTCATCTTCTGCAGGTTAAACATTATGCTTCTTGCAACCCAAATTCGTTTCAATTCTCCCCATAGGGCATGTTGTTTCTGGCCGGAGCCTTTGCTCATGGAATCCTCTCTGCCAGGAAAACCCTTCATCCTCTATTTGCCAGGTACCCTCCTACTCATTCTTAAAGTCTTCATTCTGGTGTAACTTTCTCTAGCAAGCTCTTCCCCTCAAAATTATGCCAGGTGCCTCTCCCCAAAATATCCCACATTGTATTATAATGGTGTGTTAATTTCACAAGACTAGGGGCTCTCTGAGGGCTGGCCTCAGACTGAATCGTTGGTATAATCTTTGTGATCAGCATGATTGCTCTAAAACCAGAATTTCACACCCTGGCTTCCCAGCTCCTGGATCACAACTGGCTCGTGGGGGAGTGGGGCCAGAGAGCTTCTCTTGGGAAGGAAAAGGGGCCCCCAGATACCTGTGGTGGCTTCTGGTGGCACAGGCGATGATCAAGTATGCAGGGACGTGGTGGCCGGCTCGGGAGCTGTGGAGAGGGCTGTCAGCAGGGAGGGACAGAGTGGGAGGAGCCCCCAGGCTCACACGGGCTCCAGCACTGGCTGTCTCAGGACCACCATTCACAGATGAAGCATAAATGAGAGTGAGGGGACGGGTGACTGTGTGAGCAGAGGGACGAGCAAGCCTGTTGGTGAGAGGAGCCCAAGAGAGAGAGATAGGTGAACAAGAGAGACTGAACTTGGAGGAGAGACAGATAGACAGGCAGAAAAATGGGCAGATGGATAGGATACCTGGAAAAGGAGGACCAAGGGGGGGGCTTTAGGAGAATTAAAGTGAAAACCACGTGGGGTCAGAATGTGGTGGAGAACATGTTTGTGTCTAAGGCTTTCTCACACTGGGCTGGGACTCTCCACCAGAACCTGGGCGGGAGAGAAGGGATGATTTAGGGCCCTTCCAGGTGCTTCCCTCACCAAGGACAGCAGGTGAAGGAGAACAAGTGCTCCCCAACCCCAAATGCAGACGGGACACAGGAGATCAGGGCCAGGAATACTCATTGGTGGTAGTCGGGGCCACGGCTCCATAGGTGTAACCTGTGGAGAGAAGGCGAGAGGAGCTGAGCAAGAGTTGGGGTGAACATAAAGAATTAAGGGAGAGGAAGGATGTAGGGACCTTTGTGGGAAAAGCAGAGGGGAAAGCAGCGGGGACGAGTGGAGGGGTGTTCAGGGGGAAGGCAACGAGATGGAAGGTGGCTGGACCCAGTGATCACACAGTGATGAGAAGACTGAACCCAGACCAGGAGGATAGAGAGATGGATCATAGCTCACTTTAGAGCAACGGAGGGAACACAGAACTCCGACTGGGAGAGAGAGTGTGGCTGTAGCACAGCCCCTCACCACCGACGTAGAGGCTGTCCCCGTCCAGGGTGAAGGCGCCCAGGTGGGTGACACACTGGGTCTCATGGCTCAGCTTCCAGTAGGGTCCCTCTCTGTCCAGCCCGGGACCTGTGGAGGTCAGAGTGGAAGGTGCAGATCATGTCCACCCCAGTGGCTGCCCCATCCTTCTCAAGCCTGGGTGAGGAAGATCATGGGGATGTGGAATACTGAGCAGGGTCATTCTGGGTGTGGATAGCGAGAGAGGGGAAGGGAGGAGGCTGATGGAGATGCTGAAGGGGCTGCTCTGATGCCTGCAGGGTCTCTCCTAGGTGTCTCCCGTGTGAGACACCCCCCTCACAAGTAAGGCCTGGCTTCTTTTAGGATGTGGAGGGGGGCCTGTGAGTGGCAAAGAGGGGTGAACACACAGACCTGTGTGAGGGGGTGCCTGCAGGTCTGCACGGACAGCAGCGAGAACAGTCAGTGCCCTGTGCCATCTGACACATGCAGGCAAGAAAGTACCGTTATGTTCTCTCGGTTCTACATTCCAAGGTCTTTTCTTTCTACTTCTTTCCTACTCCACAGCCATCACCCAGGCCTAGGGAACAATCATCTTATTCCTAATCTTATTCCCAGCACCTCCCATCTTGCCTACTAAGTCTTCATTCTTAACCATGAAGTCCATTTTAACCCACGTGCTTAGACCAAACGCTAATCACATCATCCTTCTACTCGCATCTCTCCAGAGTCTTCCCACTGGTCTTAGAACAGAGTCCCAAGTCACCCCTGATCTGGTCCTGCCTGTCCTCCCCTCGCAAGTGTGGCTCACACCGCTCCCCCTGAGTTGACTCGGCTCGGCCATCCCTGTTCTCAGTTCATGGACACACCAGGCTCTCTGCTTCAGGGGTGTCCTCATGCGGGTCCCTCTGCCTGAAACGCTCTCTTGAACACACTCCCACACCCTCACTCCAGTCTAACCCTCCGACCAGCTAAATCCAGTCCCAACTCCAGCTCTCAAGCTAAATATCAGTCCTTCTCAAGAGGGCTTCTCTGCCCGCTCATGTTGATTCCCCTTGTGCCAAACTCCCACATCACTCTTATCATTAACTTTTCAAAATCCAAATTCCCAAATACAATATAAATTCCATGGAGGTGGGACAAGGTCTCTCTGGTTCTCCAGGTCCCCATGCATGTGTCCCAGGGCCTGGCTCATGAGATGAGGAACCATCCCGGTTTGTCTAGGACTGCCCTGGTTTGAACACTAAACGTCCTGTGTCCTGGAAAACCCCACTGTCCTGAATAAACGAGGATGGTTGGTCACCATAAATTATACACTCAAAGACTATCTATTGCATGACAAGCACACATTCCCCTCAAGAACATCACAGGAAAGCTAGAATGAAAAAGGCACACACACATACACACACAATTAGTAGAGGCCAACAACTAAATACAAAATTACTTAACAAGATTCTCTGCAACGTGAATCATCAGACCGTTATTTCAGAAAAGTTTCAAAAACAAAGTTAATTCCCTTTAAAAGGCAAGGTGGTGAGGACAGTCTTTTTGGAGACTAGCGCCCTTCCCTTCAATCTACAGTGTTGTTTAGTACTCCTCCAAATGATTTGAAATGTCATAAAGAAAAAAAATGCTCAAAATAAATCTGGCTACTGGCAAATTCAATTTTAAATTTGTTATTAATACAAAGAAGTTCAAATCATCTTTTTCCCTGAATGCTCCTTTATTTCAAATTTTTGTGGATGATTTATAGGACTTTAGAACTCAAATTGAATGGGTCTAAGGAATGTTGTTGAGTATCCCTGCTAATATTTCATGGGATGTCTTCTAATACTACATACACATGCAAAACATTTCTGTATTTATATTATATATAAATCCTGACTTTTGAGTATTATGCAATGCAAGTAAATCTATATTTTCTTCTATAATACACATTTGCAGTTATTTACGTTTGTTTCATGTGTTTTTACTTGCATATAACTGTACTTACTGAAATATTTACCACACAGAACCACACACAGCTTACCATATTTCCATCCATCCAACATCAATAATATTTCTCAAGATACCCTCACTCTCAATGACTCCCTGTGGTGAGAACCTGAGCCCAGGAAAGCCCACTGGCAGGTCTTCTGCACAACGGAGGCTGCCGGAACCTGTTGGTACCAGGTCCACAGGGTACTCACCTGGTCACACAGAAATCCATGGATCAGCGAGGACAGGTGGACCCTCAGCCTGGTTTCACCTCAAACTTGATCTCCACGGATGCTTCTTGTGTCTGAGGGGGGAAAAAAAAGCACAAACAAGCTTTTGAGGCCTTTTATAGGGTGTTGGATGGAAAGTTCACCCCATTCACTTTTCTTTTTCGTATTTACTGATTTAACTGTAACCGTTGGTTGTGACTGGATTTTCCCGATTCCTATCCAGCCACCTGCTGCTCCCAGAGAGGGGAGAAAGCAGCTTCGTGCTGTGTGCACTTGAGTCGCTCAACTCACTTGGCTGGACAGAGACTTTTTGGTGACTCTGGACCCTTTAAACAAGCTTGTCATTTAGGGACCCTGTAAGTGACTCGCTGACTTGTCAACAATTTCCACACTTCATTCAGGGCTCGGGAGATTTTCAGACCCTGGAGCAGGTTTCCCAACCTCGGCATCACTGACATTTGGGGCTGGATAATTCTCTGTCAGGCTGTCCTGGGCCCTGGAGGACGCTGAGCAGCATCCCTGCCCCCCCCTCTAGATGCCAGGAGCGCCCCATTTGTAACAACACAAACACCGTCTGCAGATGCGGATAAGCCCTCTGGGGACAAAATCACATGGAGGACGATGACGGGGACTCTGAAGAGGGGACGGCGGCGCCTGGAGCCAGGAGGAACAGCAGCCTCGGGCGCCCTGAGCAAACAGCCCAGGGGAAATGGGGCTCCGGGAGGACGGAGGGAAGCCGGGCCCCGGCGGGGCTGCCCCTGGCCCATGCCCCTCCGTGGACCGTGACTGGAGCCGGGACCGCCCACCGCTCACCGCGCTCCGCCCCTTCGGGCGAACATCCACGGGAATGCGGTCCGCTCCGAGAAGACGGAACACACCTTGCAGAACGCCCGCTCCATCCACGGCGCCGCACGCGCTTCCGGTTCCGGTCTCAGGCGGACGTTCGGGGAGGACGAACGTTTGGGGAATGCCGGTTGAGGCGGCGGGCGAGGCGAGGCCACGCACCACAACCTCGGGGTAGGTGTCTAGTTTCTAGAGTGAGTGAGAAGCTGGAAAGCGGTCTGGGTCAGCTCCAGGGACAGGGACAAAATCTAGGGCGGGGCTGTGTGCGGGAACCAGTTCTAGGGGCCGGCTGTGGGCGGGGACAAGGCTGTGAGTGACAGCAGGCTGGGGAGGCGCTTCTGTGGGCGGGAACAAGGCTCCCGGAGGGGCAATGAGCCGGGACCAGGCTGTGGGCGTGGACCAGGCTGTGGGCTGAGCCAGGCCCGAACGTTGTGGGCGGAGACCAGTTCCAGGGGCGGGAAGAGGCGGGCGTGTGGCTGGAATAATTCAGGCAGACTTCACAGGGGGAGGAAATCAGCTCCAGGGGCGGGGCTGGAGGCGAGGCTTTCTGTGGACCCCTAGACTGTACAGGTAGCTGGATGTTGAACAGCTGTTCTTCATTCCTTTCCCCACCTTTACACAGCCTCATAGAATGATGTGCCCATATTTAGAATTCTAAATTTTTTGTGCGTTTGCTGTTCTCAATTTCGTTAAAAAATTGGATCATATATTCACATTTGTCTACAACTTGATGTTCCAAGCCAGTAGATAAGGATATAACGCTATTTTAATTTTAAAAATCTGGGGGGAGGTAGGCCCACGTCGTAGGTGCACGTATACGAAAACTTCAAAGAGTGGTGCAAAGTCAATAAAATATTCTCACTCTACCACTGTCTCCCGGTACTTTTGCACAGAGATAAACATCCTTTCCTCCTCTATCCTTCCAGACATACTGCGTATATGTGGGACTGTGTATATGTTCAAGCCCAAGAGGGATGTCCCCAAGCAAAACCTGAAGCCCATGAATTGTCTCATGCATCATAAGTTAATGAGAAGAGATTTAATTTTTTGGTGGAAGGAGATGAACCAGTGATGAATCCATAGGAAGACAACAAAGAAACAAGAGAATTTTACCATTTAAAAGGTCAAAGGAAAAAGTGAGAAAGAAAATGTATTCATACTATCTGACGTAGCACATCTCTGGATAAGATTCATCTGCTATAAAATTGTAAACACTTATGTCATAAAACAGAGGACATCGAATTTTGAGTTATCCTAATTCATTAAATAGTTATATTGGGCAAGGGGAATTATGTTTTTAACATATGTAAGAACTCTTCATGCTGATTTTTTTCAGAGAAGAAAGAAACTATAAATAGTCAAAACCTGAAAAATGAAAAAGCTGTATGAGTAGCTAATTTAGAAATATAGATTTTCAACCAGAAAATTAAAGAAGTTGTTTTTGGAACCAGAGTCAAGAGTGGGGAAGGTAGCTTTTCGTTATCAGGTTTGAAGTATTATTGGAGAGATGTGCGTATACATACACACATATGCACACACACGGGAGCCTGAATTTGTATTCCAAAGGGATCATCTAACTCTACAAAGAATTTGTAAAAAGGATTCACTTTACAACAGTAGAATGTATTTTGAAAACTACAGACTTCAAGCATTAAAAAAGCTGTCATCATCCCGGTGGAAAAATGAATGGGGCATCACTTTCCAACCCACATGGTGATAAGCATTTTACATACATTACTCTTGACTTTTCTCACAGCAACCCATAAGGAAGATGGTATTATCTATCTCCATTTTGCAGATGAGGAAATTGGTGACAACAGATTGCTAAAATTTTCATATAAGTTCTCAATAGATATTGTTTTATGTTAAAATTGTTTATTGAATTTTCTTTTCATTAATAAAATGATATGTGTCACTCTTACAAATAAGCAAAGGCTGTGTAAAAACAATTTAGCAAAACTACAGTTTTCTTTTGATATAATTAAATATAACAATCACTTTATTATATTTCTGCTCTCTGCCTCACATCTACGAAGATATTTCCTATCCTAAAGGCTTACTAGAAAACTCTACTAAAAATCAAGAATCAGGGAATACCCATATTATGCAAGGTTCCTGAATACATGCAAAAAAAGCCATTATAACAAATTTTTGTACAAAAATCTTAGATCATTCATGAACTGATAACAACACAAATCATGATTAGGCAAGGTATTTCTGTAGAATGACAAATATTTAAACTTTAGACATTTAGAAAGGTAGTTCATTACAGTAACTAATGTGTATAAGAAGAATTTTTTCAAACTCACTAAGTGCCAGGAAATTATTTGACAAAATGCACTGCAATATTATTCACAATAGCCAAGAGATGGAAACTACCTAATTGTGCATCCGTGGGTGAAAGGATGAAGAAAATCTAGGGCATCTATACAATGAAATATTATTCAGCCTTAAAAAGGAAGGAAATCCTGTATTCAGAATTGCTTGCCTGGATCATTTCAGTAGCCATGTGCTTTCTTCCTTAGTACCCTCTGATCCATTCGCCAACCAGGAACCAGGGTGATCCTTTTACAATGTAAGCGCCACAACCTCTAATGGATCCCTAAAACAGATTTTGGAGGTGGACTGCCTGGGTACCGGTTGTGTGACCTTGGTCAATTATATAACCTCTAATATTCCTCATCCATACAATAGAGGTTAATAGTATTGTCTCCATGGCATTGTTGTGAGGATTAAATGAGTGAATACATGTCAGATGCCTAGCATGTGCCTGGCATATGGTAAGGCATCATGAAAAATTTAACTGTAATTATAACCAAATTAAATATTGTGATGGCCTATTAATTAAGTTAAACCATATGAAATTTCTAATATTCAACCATTTTGACCCATTATTATTGTTGAATAAATGATAAAACTCAGTCAAGGCAGGTTGCATAGAGTCAAAAAGGATTGGATAAATGAAAATATTTTTAGAAAAAATAAGCTGAAATAGATTGCTTTGTAATTTACAAAGCAGTTTCTCATACTTTGTTTCATTTAATCTCTATAGAATGCTTTTCAGGGTATTATTACCACTGTCTCTGAAGGAGTAACTGACTTTCCCCAAATCACACCACATTAAATAACACAATTAGAGTGGAAACATCATTTCAAGTATAAATCCCATATGATATTTTATTTCCCCTTCATAATAACATCTGTCCTCTCAGGAAAGTGAGGAAATAATGCTGATTCATAGGAACTTAGTCTTAAAGAGACATACTCTCAGATGATAAACACTATGTCTTTGAAACAAGGGTGTTGAGAGAAGAAACTTGGGACCAATGCTTTCTGGGTTTTCAAGTCCATGATTAGACTTCTGGTAAACAGCCAAAGAAGGGAAAGGGTGAAAAATAGTCCAGAATGAAAAAAGTTTGACGTATATGTAACTTTATTGATCACCTCAAGATTCTCTTTTTGTTTATGGTCTGTGTCACCCTACTAGAATATAAATGCTCTCAGGGTAGATGACTGCTATCGTGCAGCAAGTGGTAGGCGCTGAGTAAATATTTATTAAAGGAATGAAAGTGGCCTTGAATACATCTGCTCTTTACTCACCAGAGAACAGCCCCATAGCAGGCAAATGGCATCATTAACAAAATTTTAAAAATCATATCCTTATTAGCTCATAACCATGGATACAAGGCTCCCATTTATTTCATACTTTCTAAGTACTTCAGCATTCTGTTTTATTAGGGAGTGTTTCCACAGCCTTGCTGTAAAATAAAGCAAGACTTTTTGGCCCATTGATTGCTGTTTCCAGCAGAGCCCATCTCTATACTTACCTCTAAACAATTAACTATAGATTTGTTATCCCAATGAACAGCGATTTGTTATGGAACCTGTTTTATCAGTGTCATGCGAAGGTAGACATTTGACATGTCTTTAAGGGGTGATATGGATAATAATGTTGATGCAGAAGAAAACTAAAAATTCTCTCTGGTCTTTGTCAAGTGCATCTGGGTGAAGGGTATCTTGTTGTCACTGGATTTGAGAACTCAAAAAGACTCGCCCAACTCTTCATGTTACAGGTGAAGAAAATGAGGTCTAAAGAGGTTGAGAGATTTGACCAAGACTAATTCCTGGGACTAGAGAAAGATCTTCTGATTCTCAGCTGGCCACATTGTCATAAGATCTCCAGCTCCAAACAGCCAAGAGACGCAAGTCTGTTGATTTCCAGGCAGAAATGATTCCCCTTCACGTTTTTACTTTTTCTCCCTTAGATGCCTGCTCTGCCCTGACAAGGAATTTATCTGATGTTTACGCTACACTTAAGAAGAGGAAAATGCTCCTGGCAAACACTACTGTGATTCAGTGTGGCATTGGAGAGCCCAGTCATGAAAAAACGAGAATCAACAGAATAAGAGGTAAATAAAATTAGAGAAGAAGAGAAAATCTATTATTTTAGTGGGACATAACTTATAAAGTTTAGAACTGGTAAATAAATGCAGTAATGTGTAAGGAAGCTAGATTTCTATATGAAACATCAAAAATACTGTTACATGAGCAAGAATTAGTTTAAACATGTAAATAATTATTCCATTCATAAGAGCAATGAATTATTTAAGATGAGTAGTGAAAATAATTGGAACTACACATTAGTTATATGAAGAAGATTATAAAAAGATACAAAGCGTGTAAAAGCTCTGATTAAATGGAGAGATATACTATACTTGTGATTGAAAACAGTGTTTCAAAGATATAAGTTTAATGTTTCCAAACATTATTCAGATTCCATATGCTTCAAATCAACTTTTAAAATGATGTAGTGTTTGTTTTATAGACTAAAAGATATCCATTTGTAAAATAAAACACTGGACCATCAACTAACATTATTCACAAGTAAATCATTCCAAATGGATTATAAGGGCTAAAATTAAAAGTAAAAATCCCCTGCGTATAACAGTAGTGGATGACAATATAGAAGAATATCCATAATCTTAAAATTAGTGAAGATATTCTTAATATATATGCTTAAAGATGTCTGGTTGAAAAGAGGAAGGAGAAAAAGTAAAATGGAACGTGATATTGTCTCTGATTTTCTTTCAGAGACTTAATCTAGAGAAGAATATTCCAGTCTACGATATTGGATAAAGAAATAGAAATCTGTGATAATTACACAAATAATGAGATGACATATATAAATGGTAGCATAATGTATCAGTTAGCTTTTGCTGTATAACAAACCATCCTAAAATTTGGTGGCTTCAAATAAGAATAGTTTACTTTTTCTCAAGATTCTGTGGGTTAACTGGGCAGTTATTTTGATCTGGACCTATTGGTTGCTCAGCTAGGATTGGCTGGTCTAGGACGGCCTTACTCACATATCTGATTGTTGACTTGAAGTCACCTGGAGTGATGGAGATGTGCAGTCTATCTAGACTCATTCACATATTGATGGCCTCAGGCTTCCCAAGGGCAGCCAGAGAAGGACAAGTACCAACAATGAGCAAGTGTTTTTCAAGCCTTTGCTTATGTCATTTGTTAATGTCCCATTGGCCAAAGCAAGTTACAAGGCCAAGTTTACCCAGAGTCAACGTGGGATGGTACAACCAAAGAGACAGTGGGAGAGGACTAATGTGTGGCCATTTTTGCAATCTTTAACACATAAGTTTAGAGGAGAATTAGTATGAATGTTTTTGTATTTGTTCATTTGAATGCCCGAGGAAAATTGCACAAAGCCAAAAGAAACATAAAGCAAAAAATTAAGTGGAGATGTAAGGTAAGTTTAGTTGGTACTTAAAGTGGGTCTGCACAAATGTCGTAGTTTATTTTTCAAGTGTAGGCAAGTTCTTGTGACCTATGAAAATAACTTACATTTCGATTATTTTCTCGCTGAATGTGTTTTATTCATTAACACATTTGATGTGTTTCTCTCTGGCCTTAGGAAAATAACGTAGCACTTGGGAGCAAAGATGCAGCCTATTAGCCCCACACTGGAGGCCAAGATAGAGCAGACATCCATGGCCACCATGACCTTGCCCTTGGTGCTGTGGTAGATGGGGAGGAAGGTGACCCAGACACTGCAGAACACCAGCATGCTGAACGTCAGGAACTTGGCTTCATTAAAGGTGTCAGGCAGGTTCCGTGCCAGGAAAGCCACAATGAAGCTGCCCAGGGCCAAGGAGCCCAGGTATCCCAGGACACAGTAGAAAGCAGTGACCGAGCCCTTGTTGCACACGATGAAGATGTGGCCGTGTTGAGAGTGTGCATCTGTGTCAATGAAGGGAGGAGAGGTTCCCAGCCAGATTCCACAGAGACTCAGCTGGATAAAGGAGCAGATGGGAAAGATGAAGTTAGGTTCCTCTGACACCAACCACTGCCTCATCCTTCTCCTTGGTGCAGTGACCTTGAAGGACACAGCCACAGTCATAGTTTTGGCCAAGACACTGAAAACTGCCACAGTAAATACAACTCCAAATGTGATTTGTTGAAGACTGCAGGTGGCTGTGTTGGGACGACCAATGAAGAGTAAGGAGCAGAGGAAGCAGAGGGTGAGGGAGATGAGCAAGATGTAGCTGAGAGTCTGATTATTGGCCTTGACTATGGGAGTGTCTTGGTGCTTCACAAAGACCCCCAGCACCACAGCTGTGAGGAGAGAAAAGCACAGAGCTGTGCACCAGGGCCATCCCTAAGGAGTCCTCCTAAGCCAGAAAAGTCACAGCTTTTTTTGAGGCAGCAATCTCACCCTCTGTTGGCATACTGATGATCTGGACACTTCACACACTGATCCATGTCTGGGGAGAGATGCAAAGTGTCCTCAGCCCAGGTTCAGTCATTCTCTCTCATTCGCATGCCCCCAAAGAAGGCATGGGGTAAGCTTAGCCAATTGTCTTCCTTTGTTGCTCCAGGCACCAAATAACAGAATGCTCTGCAGAGAACCATTCCCAGTTAATACTGCCCATCTTATTTATGGTTAAGTAAAGCTATTATCCATCTCAGTATTTATCTTGCATATTCATGAAAGCACATTTTTCTCAGCAGAAAACCAAACGTCCTCCCTGTCTCTCTGAGCTATACCCCTGTAAACTATGGCCTAGATTTACTCATTCAATGAGCAAGCAGTTATTGGAAAACCTCCATGAGGCAGATAATATGCTACATACTAGGGAAACAGAGATGACCAAGTCATAGACCTCACTCCTCGGGAGTTTCAAAATGAGACCATTTCTACCATCTAAAATGATCTACAAAACATTTCATCTTAATTTCACTTCCACCACTTCTGTTAAGATTTTAGTCACTTCTCTCCTACGTTATCATAAGATCCTTTTACTCTGGTTCCCTGCCCTTGTCCTGCATCACAAGTGATACGTCTACATGTAAGTGGGATCATGTTTATCCTCCATTAAAAAATCCGACAAAATCGTAGGAAGACCAAAAAGACTGTATAACCTTGGTCATGCCTACCTCTACTACCTCTGCTCTGATTTTTAAGATTCCCAAATCTTCATGTGGTTCTGAAAGTGTTCCGTGCCCACTCATCCCTGCAGGTATGAATACATGCTTTTTCCTTCTACAGGGGCATTGCTCCTTCCTCTTTACGTCCTCTTAAATTCTCTCACTTTTCACGTTTAGAAGTACAATCTGCCTGATAACGTTTTCTGTGGATGGTGTGAGTTAGGGTTGGTGAGTCATTGCCTTCTCCATGAAGACAGCCAATTTACCCAACATGGTTTATTGAAAAGGCTTTCATTTTCCCACTCCTCTTCAGTGTTTCCTTGTAAATCAGACGTCTATACGTGAGTCCCTATATGAGCAGCTTTTATCTGAACTCACCATTTGGTTCCGTTGATTTTCTTGTTTATCCTCTTGATGAACCTCCTCTATTGTGATGCTATAATACTTGATGTCAGGTAGAGTAAGTCCTCCCACTCTATTCATTGTTTGCAAGATTTTCTTAGCTAAGTTTTTCCTTTATCATTTCCATAAGAATTGTATCAATTGTAATTTCCACAGAACAGGTCAGCATTTTAGCTGCAATTTTGTGGAAGCTGTAGATTAATTTGGAGAGTTTTGATATCTGTAGAATTTTGAGTCTGTTCAGTCACGAATTTGATTTATCCCTCCAGTTCTTTCAGTTTTCCTCCATTTATCTAAATGCTGTTCTATAAATTAATGGACAGAAATCTTTTGAAAGTCTCATTAAAGTTATTTCTAGGTACTTCATACTTTAAGATGTTGTAAATGTCATTTTTTTAAATTTAAATTTTGAATGCTTATGACGGGTAGATGGAAGCAAAACTTTCTATATTAACCTTGTATTCAGCCACCAATAAACTCAGTTAATACCTTAATTTATATGGATTTTACATTTATACCATAATATCATCTGAAGATAACATCAATTTTACTTCTTCCTTTGAAGTAAATTATTCCTTTTATTTCTTTTCCTGCCAATATTTTATCAAGCAAGACCTCTAGCATAACGGCTTATAGAGGCAGTGATGTTGAACATTCTTCTCTTATCCTTGCTTTCATCAGTGTAAGATAAAGTTCCATTCTGTGAATACTGTGTATGGGAGTAAGAGAGTTTCGTTCTGTTCCTGATTTGGTAAGTGTTTTTTCTGTTGTTGTTGTTTGTTTTAAAATATGAATAGGTGTTTAATTTTACTAGTTTTTCTTACAGTTACTGAGATTATTATTTCTCTTTTTTCAGAGATTAGTGTACTGAATTACATTGCATGAACCTAACTTGGTCATGATATGTTCTTCTTATAAAATATAGCTAGATTTGGAACCTTGATTTGATTTGATTTTTTTTTTTTAGGATAAATGAATTTAACCCAACAAAGAATGTGGCCTGTAATTTCCTTTCCTGCAATGATTTTGTTAGATTTTGGTACCAATGTTAATCTAGTCTCTCAAAGTGAGTCAAAAAGTTTTCAGTTTTTCCTATTCTCTGGAAGAGTTTGAGTAGATGTATATTATTTTTTTCTTGAATATTTTGGCAGATTCATCAGCTTTGTACCAAATAAATAGCTTACAATAAAATTTTGTAGAAATGTTTTAAAGGATGGTCTCAATTTCTGTAATAGGTCTGGCAATATTCAGATTTTTCATTTTTTCTTGAGGCAGTTTGGTAACTTTTATTTGCCAGAAATTCGTGAATTTCCTCTAAATTTTCATTGTATCAACATGATGTTATTTATGTTTTCTTCATGTTAAATATTTTCCATGTGATCTGCACAGATTACTCCCTTTTCTACCTTGGTATTATTTTGTTGCAATTTTTCTTTTTTTGAACACTAGTACTAGGATTTTATTGAGCATATTTGTCATTTATTAGAATCTAATTAGTTTTATTTATCCTTTTGATGTTTGTCTTTTATTTTGTTAACACTTCCTCTAATATTTATCACTTTGTGTTTTCTCTTTTCCTTGTGTTTACATTTCTGCTCTTTTTCTAGTTTGTGATGAATGCTTAGAACTTAGAAATTCAACCTTTCTTTATTTAAATATACACAATAATATATAAATATATATAATCTAGGATTATACATTTCTCTTTAAGGATAGATTTAACTCCACCCCATAAGATTTGATGAATAATATTTTTAATTGGAAATACATTCTAATTTCCATCATAGTTTACTCATTAATCATCGGTTGTTTACAAGTGTATTTATTAATATCCAAGCATGTAGGAATTGAAGCTAGTGGACGTAGTGTTCTTTAGATGTGCATATGGAACATATACCCAAACTCACCACATGCCAAATGTGCACGTGGAAGCTTTATCCAAATTGACGATATGCCAGACTATGTCATCAATCTCAGTACATTTCAAATAAATTGAAATTATACAAAAGATGTTGTGAAATTAAGCTTCATATCAATCACAAAAATAAAATTAGATAATGCCACCATTGAGGTTATTTCAACATTGCACCATTTAATATCATAAATCTGAGTAATTCCAAGATGTTAATTATTGTATGAAAAATCTTCAGTGTTGGTTTTCTGTCCCTCTTCTATTTCATGACCCAACTCCCAAACCCACATTGTCTGTGTTCTAGTCACGTTGAACCTTTTCTCAGCTCCCTAGAATATTAAATGCAGGGCTAATTTGCCAGTTTCTGCCATTTCTAAGAATTCCACCAAGAATTTAATCTGCTTACATTAGTCTGATATAATACTAATGCTACTGCCTCTATGAAAAAGTCCATGACACTTCCCTCCCCACAAACATATATGCTATCACTTATTTCATCCCATGGGTCTCTGCATACCTATATTGCAGCCCTATGTCACCACCTTGAATTTGCATCACTGCATATTGTCTCCCCTACTCACCTGTGAACTCGAGGAGATCAGAAACCAAGCAGTTCCATAAGCTCATTGTACACCATAGAAATATTTACTTCTTAAATCAAACACAACCTTCTGAGCTCCTGTTCTGTGCCAAGAACAGCACCAGACACTGGAAAAATAAGGATTTCTTCAATGTGATCTAAATGTAGCTTTAAAGATGATGAAAAGTAAGGACTTACAATACCATGTGTTAGATTCCATGAGAGAGATTTAAGTTAGTTACTGTGGAGTGGTCATAAAGGGTTTCCTTGAGATCATAATGCCTGCAATGATGCTAAAATGAGACAAGTTCAAGGTAGAGAGAGAGGGTATCATTTTGGGAGGAAATATTATTGGCTATAAAAGTTAAATTACTAAATGGAGGAAGGCAACATTTTGACCCTGCAGTCCTCATCAGAGTTTTTCCATTTCTTTGGGAGAACGGTGCATACAAAAGAGAGGTGGAGAGCCAGCCCTGATAGCCTAGTGGTGAAAGTTCAGTGCTCACCACTTCGGTGGCCCATGTTGGTTTCCTGGTCATGGATCCACACCATCTCTCTGTGAATTGCCATGCTCTGGTGGTGGCTCACATAGAAGAACCAGAGTGATTTACAACTAGGATATAAAACTATGTACTACAGTTTTGGGGACAATAATAAAAGAGCAAGATTGGCAACAGATATTAGATAGCTCAGGACAAATATTTCCCTTCAAAAAAAAAATAGAAGTGGAGAATGTCGCTGCAAGGCATATACTCACCTATTTCATTGGAAATCACATTCTCTGGGCTGGGAATGCAAGCAAAACAACAGGCAGCCTTGCTCTCTTGAGGGCTCTTCCTGAATCCCGGACTGCAACTCTCACTGCATACAGAATGTGGAGTCTGGAGAAAATCAGATAACACTTGGTAACAGCTGTGACTTTTACCTAATTTTCAAGTAGCTAGAGTGTTTAGAGTATTGGGCCTTAACAAACTTAATCTTGAAATATCTAAATCCAATTCATTGGTTGGACGCCATGCTTATTGTATGATATAAAACACTGGTACACCTCAGAAATACTGTGGGTTTGTTTCCAGAGCACTGCAATAAATCAAATATTGCAATAAAGTGAGTCACACCAATTTTTTGATTTCCTAGTGTATAAAGAAGTTATGTTTACACTATACTGTAGTGTACTAAGTGTGCAATAACATTATCTCTAAAAATCATGTACATAACTTAATTTTTTTTAAAAAATTATTCCTGAAAATTACTAACCACCTTCTGAACCTTCAGCAACTTGCAATCTTTTGCTTATGAAGGTCTTGCTTCCATCTTGGATTGTTGGTAAATGAAAAAATTACTTCAGTTGGAAGTGAATTGTTAAATTCCCATATGTGGCCCTTTATGAAGCTCTGAGGGGGCACAAAACCCAACAAGATTTTGGTTATTCATGTGTAGTGTAAGTAATTGTGATTGGGTTCAACCCACTTCAGTAATTCCCGTGTCCCACTCAATCACCTCCTCAGATAAAGACAATTCTTGACCACGTGGAGCATGTTGGGAATATTCTCCTACTTTCACCTTAAGTCCAAGACCTTCGGGAAAATTCCAAAAGTTGAGAATGGTTTACTCTGAATCTGATTTTCCTTCATCAGCCAAATTCACTGAGTCACCAGCAGGATTGTTAAATTCTATGTTCCTCAGAAAAGGGTGCAGCTAAAAGAGACACATCATCCTGTGGTGAAGTGGGCCCGGGTGTTAAAGAGAAAAACCCTGAATTGGGGACAGCCTTTCATTGTCTGTAATCTTTGCTTCATAGTGTACCTTTATTACAAGTATCCAATGAAGTAAAGCAAATGAAATCATATGGAGAACTAAAATATCATAATGTTTCTAAAATATCAGTTAGTTTCGAGAGAAAATGACTAAAGACAAGAATATCAAGATGATCAGTGGTGATAGGATTCAGACAAATCTCGAGTACAAGGTACAATCTAGCCACCCTCATGCACTCTCTGAATTTTCCCAGACCATCAATCTGCAAAATGATGTTAGCAATACCTAAAGTTGTTACAGAATTAAATGAGATCATTTATGTAAAGTATTCACTATGATGTTCAGCACCAGATAGGCACATAAAGGACAAGTTCTCTTCTTGTCATTGAGGAGCTTCATGGGAGAAGACAGGATATTCCCTATTGAAACGTTAGGCAGGCAGGATGTTGGGATCCTTTGTAACACAAAGCATTGATATTGACTCATAGCTCACTTCCTCGTTACCACTAGAACCTTCTTGTAGATGACTTACTACTCAGGACTAGATATACCTCCTAGAGAGTGAAACAAGTATAGAAACTCTTGTGCTTTTCTTGGAGAAAGAGTCCTAACTGCTTGGTTTGAGCACCTGTGGAACCATAAGAAAGTCACTTTTGCGAGTATACATTCTGTTAAGTCGAAGAGACTTTACCTGCCAGGGACAAAACACCAGACCTTCCCACTTCGCATTGGCTGCATTTCTGCATGTTGAAGAAGCAGCTTGTGAAGGTTCCAGGCCACAGCATACACAACATTTTACATACTGTAACTCCATTCAGTCGTGCTTGTGTCAAACATCTGCCAAGGCAGCCATCCTAAGGAGGCATTAGGTGGACAATTCTCCAGTGTTTTACAGTAAGACTCAGAAATCGTGCAAGGAATAAAGGGAAACCACAACATAGTGAGGTAAATGTCTTCTGGATATTTGGAAGGGTTAACTATCTGGATAAAATTTTCAAAGCCAGGGACCTCACTATGGTGGTGTGAAAAAATGAGAGTCCCATGGAATGAGTCAAGGATGAAATCTCTCTCACTGTGGATAAAATCCCACTCTGATGTCGTGACCCAGACTTTCCATATCACTAAATACTCCCAAGTAGAAAAGCTCAAGCTTATGAGAGAGTTGGCATCACCAGAAATGATAACCACATTCCCTTCTGTTTCCTCTACTTGCAAATCATATGGCCATGTCCTTGAGTAATATGACCTTTCAGTCACAGGAATCTTTTCCACAAAGGCTGCACAGATTCCATTCCTGTCCATCTCTCCTCTCAAGTCTGAGAGAAACACAACACCTTTCTTGTCTTCTGAGATGACCAGCCCCACCCAGCTCCAACTCAAATGAAGCAGCAAAGAGTCCATGCCAATGGCTAGAGATGTGTCCCTGGGGGCCATCTAATAGAGAGATGGAAACTGCTTATCATCATTCAGGGTAAGATCAAAAGGACCATAGGTAAGCTAAAAGGAAAAGACAACTGGAAGTAATATTAGGAAGGGGATTGGCAAAAATCACACTCTCAGTCCTGAAGGCTGTTCAGCAACACCTGGAGTGGTAGAAGAGGACAATTGCTCATTTCATTTTCTAATCATTTTGCACTCCCTGAAAGCTTTCTATAAAATAAGATCAGCCAGAGTTTCAGGAAACTGCTTTGTCTCCTTCCCCCTCAAACTTCTCTCTACTCCAAAGAAAGGAAATGTCATTCTCCATCGAGGTCCTGTACACGGATCCTTTGAGATCATATCCTTTGAGAGATGCACAAACCCAGTCTCCTCCTCTCTTCCTTTTTAGGCCCCTGAGAATGGCACCAAAGGAGACGTGGTTTCATCTCTCCCCATCCCATGCAGTCTTACCTGTGGAAATTTGTACAGTTCTAGCAGTGTTCCAATCTGGGCAGAAATTGCCCAGGTGGTTCCTGTAAGGACCGCTAGAGACTTACTCTCTCTCCTGCAGTCGTAATTAGGGATGTCCTTGCCCAACCCTGAGAGCCAAATCAGGGAACTCTCCAATGTCCTCCTTTCACTGGGTAGGGCATTATAGAGATCAAATCCCAGAGACATGTTGGGCAATATATGAGGGTCCCTGTTGATTTCCTCAATGGCAAAAACCAAGGACAGAACATACTAGTAGTTCTTGTACTGAAACCTGCATAGAGGGATAAGGATCCTTAGGGAAAATACTCAAAATGATTTCCTTCAAATGCAATACAATGACTTTATTAAAATGAATTTGCTATTGACTCGAATGTCTGTGGCAACAGATGACACTCTTGAAGCCTTAGAATTTATAACTAAAGAAAATAACATGACTCCAGCTGTGGAACGTCCTTACTGAATTCCACACTCATGAAAGAAACTGGTTAAATACACAGAAGAAAGTACAATGAATGGAAAAACAGATCACATTCAGAGTAGACTTGTAAATGGCTCTTTGGTTCAGGATCCAAAATGCTTGTTTATATGAGCACACCATTAAATCCTTCCTAGAAGAGCAACAATATTAGCATGAGATTGGAGAAAGCCCTGGGGAGGAAGAATAATTGCAACTGGAAGATACGTGACAAGCATAGACGCATGACATGTGCACGTTGAGAATGGTGCAACAGAAGGCTGTCAATCAAATTGCCTAAACCTCTGTCCCCTCAAACCTGTGCGTCTGCCACCATCAAAACCAGGAAACTAAGGTGAACTTCAGAGATCCAATGAAGGAGGAATCATCAACAGGCAGGAACAATTGAAAGAATCAAGAAGGACTGAAGGGACTAGAAACACTTAGGAATCTAAGAGAGAGAGCATTGTAAAGTTTAAAAAGCTTCTCATCCATTTCTTATTTTAAAAATATAAAATTAAAATTAATCATTAACATCTTTAACGGTACCTATTCCTGATAGCCCATATTGTCTTCATCTTTCCTACAGACTTTCTGCACACAAATAACACCTAAGCCAAAGAAAATTCTCTGCATTTCTATTGCCTGGGATTTGTAATAGCATCAAGAATAAAATAGAGCAGTCTCTTATACTTATTTCAAGTGTTCTATTATTTGAGGATTGATTAGTACCCTAGTTCATGCTCACTGCTTATTAATGTTCCCCATGTCCCTGTGAAGAATAGGTGTTCTTCACTTGTTGGGTATAGGGTTCGATGTGTATCCATTAAATCAAACTTGCTAATTTGTTTTTCAAATACTCTATTATTAGATATATGTTATTCTTTGTCTCAGAGGAAAGTTGAAATTCTTCACTATGATGATATATTATGTCTACCTCTCCTCTTCCTCTGCCTCCTTCTCTTGTACTTCCTCCTCCTCCTCCTCCGACTTTTTCTTCTTGTCTTCTCCTTCTTCTCCTTCTCCTCCACTTCCTTCTCCTCCTTCCTTTCCTAGTTGAGGCTATATTATCTTCACAGGACATCGTGTGTAGTATAACAACTATATCTTCATGATAAGTTGAACTTATATACCATTGGGGATTAACCACTTAATTCCTAACGATGCTTTGTTCCGCATCTGTTTTATCTCATATTATTATAGCTACCCTGGGTTGATTTTTGATTGATTTTGTCCTAGCATATCTTTATATCTTCTATTCTGTTTTGAATTTCTAGTTTTCCATGTTTTTTAGTTTTCACAAGTCTTGTAAACAAGATATAGCTAAATTTATCATTGTCGCATCAAATTTAACAATCTGTATTTAACTGGAGAATTTATTGCATTTACATTTGTTTTATTTATATCCTTCTTTTGCTCCCACTATCTATATGTTTTCCTTCTATTTTTTCCACAAGTTTTATTATGTTATTTCCCTTTAAAATTTATTGATTTATACTTGTTTTCCATATTCTATTGTATCTCCTCTATTTGGGTGAGAGTTATAGTCTCTACTTCTATTTTACCACCAGCCCACATTGCCTGAAGTGGATATAGTTTCTCATCTCCTGAGAAATTTATAGACCCTTTAACTTTCAGTTTTACCCTCATGACTCACTTGTTTTTGTTGTACAGTACTTTATTTCTCCTTTTTCTTTACTCTCTCTCATCATCTCCATATCTAAATTATCTTTCATGTTTTTTAGTTCCTTGTCTTTCTGTGCTGCATTCTATTTCCTTCAGAATTCAAATTTGGTTTTCTATTCTCTCTTCTGTTGTAGAACCCATCTATGAAGTTTTAAAACTCAACAGTTATGTATTTTTCATCTCTTAAAGTTCTATAAGGCCCTTTGCCAAATATGTCATATCATTTCTAGAGTCTCCTGTTTGATTTTGTTATTCCATTTTTTGTCGTTCCATTTTTTATACACAGTTATTTTATATCTTGAAGTTGGTAAGTCTAATAGTGAAGGTTTTAGTGTTTAAATCTATTGTTTTATTTTTAATTTTCTTATGTCTTATGACTCTTATCGACAATGGCATGTATTCCTTATTTGTTTGGAGAACTTTGATTATGAGCTCATATTTGTCTGATTTTAATGTGTACAGAATGTAAGACTTTAGTTTAGATTCTTTCCTCCAGAGAAGAATGTCACTGGTTTCTGCTCACAGTCATGTGGGATGACACCAAGCTAAGTGCCTTTTTTGTGTGACTCACAACTAATCTGTGAGTCCCAGATTCATTCCCTCAAATCACTGGTGACTCAAAGACAAATCCTTTCATGAGAGGATCATACTGGCCTTTGACCACTGGGTGAATCCAAATTTGTCTAGTGCTTACAATTTCCTTCTTCTGTCCTTTGAGACTTGGCTTACATCTTGTGAACTCAAGAATGCAATAACATTACATTTTATGGAAGATAGCGTTATGTGGAGGGAAACTCCTTTGAGGTATCTAGTCCTCCATACTCCTAGTATTTCATTCTTTTGGATACTTCTTTGCATTTCTTTCTTTTAATAAAAATTCTTTCTTTAACTTGAAAAGAAAATAAATTTTAAAATCAAATGTGTGAGCTTGGGAGTATAGAAATAATTTACACGCTATTCAACAAAATAAGTTTAAGATATAGATAATTTTCCAGTAATGTATGTATGGATTAGGTACATTTAAGTGAAACTAAGAACCTCTATTTAGAACATATTTAATCAAGTTTTAGGAGAAGAATCATTGAGATGCACACTCCAGGAACATTCTGTTTCTGTGAGGTGCACACATACTACACATATACCTGATCGTCATGTGACAAGCCATGATATGGCCAACTTTAGTTCAACTTAGTTCAGGTGTGATGTGATCAATTAAACTTGAAGAAGGGAGAGTGTCCAGAATGTCCAGAAGCCCCATGTGTTTCCAATGTTAGAGCATTAAATACTGAGAACAAGGAAGAATGGTGCAGGTGTTGTATAAATAAATTACAATGTCTAAAGAACAGAGAACAGCATCCACATTAAACGTATTGCTGATTGTGCCACATTTCTGAAAATAAAGCACACCTTTCAGAGGAAAAATGAAGAACGTTTTTGTGTCAGTTAGGGCCTCAAAATGCTGAGGTGGAGTTAGGAGTACAAGAAGATTATTGTGGCATAACACCTGTGAAGAATCAAAGGCTTGGGTAGGAACAGCCCGCACACTCAGATACGGATTTTACTCCCTCTGAAATGAAAAAAAATAAGGAATGTTAGGCAGAGGAGCTTTGAATCACAATGTGGAGATGCTAGTCTCCACCCGAGACCTACTGAATCAGAATGTTTGGGGTGGGGTACAGCAAACCTTCTGTGTTTTAACAAGCCTTCCAGATAATTCAGATCCATAATCAAGTTTGAGGTTGACGAGTTTCAAAAAAAAACACAGTACCAAAGAAGTGAACACTGAAAAATTAAAACAATTGTCTCAGTACTTTGTGTTAATGTGATTTTTAAAAAATGCAAAACACAAACTACTTTAAAGAATGTGCATAAAATTTAAAACCATCCTGAACCAAGAGCTTAATCTATACCTAGAGACACTGGATTTGGAGAAAAAGAAAAGAAGTAGAATACTAATTAATTTTTCACCTAACATTGAGGAGGCAGTGAGGCGAGACTTCAGATTCTGGGTTCTTCTTATTTCTCAAATTAAAAATATTGTAAAATAGGGGCCAGCCTGGTGGCATAGTGGTTAAGTTTGCACGCTCTGCTTTGGTGGTCTAGGGTGCGTGGGTTCGGATCCCGGGTGCGGACCTCTGCACCACTCATCAAGCCATGCTGTGGTGGTGTCGCATATAAAGTAGAGGAAGATGGTCATGGATGTTAGCCCAGGGCCAGTTTTCCTCAGCAGAAAAAATAATTCTAAAATAGAATGTGAAAAAGATGTATATATCCAACATGGTGAAGAAAAGTTTAATAAGGAAAATTACTTTAAATGGTGCAAAACAAGGAAAAAAGAAAAAAAGCAAAGTACAAAATTTAAAAATAAAACCACAGAGATAATGTTACATATAGCAGTTATACTATACTGAAGTTACTTAAATCACTTTTTCAATATTGAATGTTACTCTACATTCCACAAAGACATAGGAAACTAACATTGAACATAGATGCTGAAAGAAAGGGGATTGTCAGTGATATTCCATACACGTGCTCACAAAAGTAAAGCCACAACTAATATGAAACTTTTATATATGAATGTGTATAATGGTACACATATCTGAAGGCAAAATATTTAGGGGCTAAAAGGTGGTTAGCAGTCAAAATGTATATGTTCAATTATAGTATCATATATTTAAAAAAGGATTTAATAATAGGAAGTAAAGTGAACCTAACTACAACCAAAGTAAGAGTATTCAATTAACTTCTCAGTATTTGTCCAAAAAAAGTCAATATAGGAATCATATATATTGTTAATCTTGATTTATCATTAAATATGTTTGGAGCATACACACACACGTGCCTGCATATAAATATCAAACATCCTACTTCAAAACAAAGAAAGCATATTATTATAAAATTAGGTCTATCCTTGTCCAGCAAGCAATTTCGACATAGCAATCAATTCCTGAAGCCGCCAGAAGAGAGATACATGGCCAACCATAGATATTCTGACTCAGTAGCTCATCAGAGGAACGGGCAGAATTGAAATCCAGTTCCTTAACCAACTTGCACGCAAAAATGCTCATTAACTGCCAACATATCTTAAACAAATCAGACAATTTATAAGCCAATAAACACTCTCATGCATAACCGTTTGGTCAAACAGGAAATCAAACCAATGATTAGAAAGGAGTGGTGATGGTTTGTAATTGGTATTTGAGTGGTGAACACGATGTAATCTATGCAGAAATAGAAGCATAATGATATAAACCTAAAATTTATACAGTGTTATAAACCAATGTTACTGCAATAAACAAAAATTAAAAATAAATAAATAAATAAATGAAGGAGTAGCAAGGAGCCCTGGAGAGAGAGGAGAGAGAAAGGAAGAAGAAAAGAAAACTGTCTGTTCTGAGAGAAAATATCTCAGCAAGGGAGGGGGAGAGGGGAATCACCTCCCCCAAACCTGGAGGAGGAGAGAGAGGGGGAGGAAAGGGGGAGAGAGAATCCCCCTCTGACCGTTCCCTGCAGGATCTTAGGGCTGGCCAAATCCTTAACAAGACAGGTTGGCTGGAGAAAATCAGACCCAGCTGAAGAACATGTGTCCATGGGAGAAACCTGGGAAACTGAGTTTCTCCACACAGGGCAGAGATTCTCATCTTGCATCCTCTCCTGAGCTAATGACAAAGGTGTATGTCTTGGGTGGGCCTGGGGGATGGGAGAGGGGGAGAAGGCCATTGTCATGCAGAGGGACATGGAAAGGCTTATCTGAACCCTTTCCCCTGCACTGGGGTCAGGTCCAGAAGGGCCAGCACGGAGGTGACCAGGAACAGGCCTGTCTGTGGTGTGGCTGGCCCCGGGGCAGGCATGGGGGTGGTGGGTGGAAGTGGGATGGCGTGTGAGTTGGCACCAGCCAGCGGTGGAGGCAGCGACTCAGAGGTCAGGGGTCTCTCTCTCTCTCTCTCCCTCTCTCTCTCTCTCCCCGCCTCGGGGACCTGAGGAGAGTAAGGTGCTGCGCCCTGCCCACCTCGCCTACCTCTCCCATGGGCCCTTCTTTCTCTGACCGCTCCAGGAGCCCTGCGGGCTTGGGTTCAACCCTCCACACCCCCGTACAGGCCAAGGGCGTGTGCGCGATCGGCGGGGCCTAGGGCTGGCCTCGGGGGTCCGCAGTGAAGGCCCCGCCCACCCGCCAGGCTCTGACCGGCTGGCGCCACCCAGCTGCAGCGGTTTCATCGCCGCCCTTCTGGACTTGGCTTCAGCTGCTGTCTCCCTCCCCTCCCCCACTCCCACTCAGCTTGAAGGCCGCTTCCCTGCCTTGAAAGCATTGCTCTGGCTCTGATGGCCAGAGGCGTACCGGGCTTCAAGCTCAAGGCTCTGCCTGGCCAGCTGCTTCGTCCCCTGGCTCATTTCTTCCTGGAAAGACAAAGCTATTGCTTCACCCCACACCTCCACTTTGCGACTGCAGCCAGGCCAGGTGTAGGAAAGGCTCTTGAAGTCAGAAGTGCCGAGACAGGCGTATGGCACTGCAGGGCTAGGGAGCCAGGGCCCTACTGGCCCTACTGGCCCTACTGGGCAATCCCTTCCCACAACAGCTCCCAGCCTCCTCTCTGGAGTCGGGAAGGTCTGGCCTTCCTAGTCCTTGGCCATGGCTCTAGGGAGAAATCCTCGCCAGAGTGTGGCATGAGGCCCTCTGACTAAGGGTGCATGTGCCACACCCAGGGCGACATGAAGGCTGGCGCAGATCGCGTGCTCTTTCCAAAGGAGGCTTGCCTATTGGCTCATCCACCTGCGCCGGGCCCCTTTCCTTGTGGGATCATGTCCGGTGGAAAGAGCCTTGGTGCCTGCTGCCAATTTTTTGGGGTGTGTTCTTGCCCCCTTCTGCGAAGGGAACCACTTGACAACTGCTGTGCCACACCTCGGGTCTTTTAGCCTCCCTCAGCTGTGTCCCCGCCATGCCCATTCCTACCTCCATGGAGGGACTACTAAGGTCTTGGCACTTGCCAAGTGGAAATAGTCATTAGAGACTTAACTTGGAGTTGTAGTAAAAGAGCATAACATAACAGCATTGAGCTTGGGCTCTGCCATTTATGAGCTGTGTAACCTGGATGAGTTTTCTAGCCCCTGCACCCAGTCTCTTCATCTATATAATTGTGAAAAGACCAACATCTACTACGTCGGGATATTTTGAGGATTATGTGTGTTAATGTATCTTCAAGCACAGAATTAACATTCAGAGTGTAGTGCCTGGCTCAGTAGAAGTGTTTGCTGCTGTTATTATAATTATCATTATTTCATGTCCTTCACTTCCTCGTGAGTTCCCTGTCAAACCAACCATGGTCCATGGTGTCAACAGTTTTATTCCAGGCTCCTGCTTAATGGCCTGCAGAGGGATCCTCCCGCTCATAACCTCTTATTTTTATCCCAGTCTCTGGAACTCTTTCTTCTTGGCACTGAGGCACTGAATGGGGTCCCACACCCAACCCTGCATGTACTCCTTTTAATATCCCATGCTTTTGAAATACTGTTTAGTGTTTACTTGGTGGAATATACTCCCTGACATGAACAACACACGGGAGATAGGATTTAGGAAACATTGTTCCATGTAGGGCTCTGATTTTATCATAACACAGAGTACAGATGATCAAGGGCCAAGGTAGAGTTCCTTATTGCAAAAATCTTCAGAGATGAGGGTGTTCTAATGTGACACCACCTGAAAATAAAGCCAGCACATAAAAGCAGTTGTAGTTTTAAAAGGAAAAGCACACAACTGAAAGAATTGATCCCATTAAATACACTATTCTATTTGTTTATGTATCAAATTACTGATAGGTAATAAGCAGGTGTACAGATAGTAGAATTATCAATTTCACAGAGAATTCTTTTAACAGTTGTTCATATCTTGTGTTTTACATCATTTATTAAGGTAATATTTTCATCTTTACTTTTCCTTGTGTCTCTATCTTTCTCAACTTTTCCAAGAGATATATTTATATTATCTTCTCAAATTTTAGGGAAAGTTAAAAAAAGTTATGAAACATTTGAAGTTGTTGATTTTGTATATTGGAGGAGGACTAGATTGCAAGTGAATTAGTGATAATTAGAGTTTTAGTTTGGTAAAAGATGGTAGCTGGAATTGATACCAGGATGTTTGTAAGCTAATTTTTACTTCATTATTTGATATAGTTTCTAAAATGCCAGAACCGGTAATTTTAAATTTAACAACTTGTCTCATTTTAAAATATGTGTTCTTGGAGAGGGTGACTGAGGTAAGTAGACAATAATTTACTGTAGTGACTTGTTTTTCTCCAATTAATCTGTTATAAACCCAACAGGCATATAGCATTCTTTTGTCCAAATGACCTGATGGCACTTTCTTAACTTTTCTTGCTGTGATTCTAGCAATCTAGGGTCACACCACCTTCTCTCTCCTAGTCATGATTTCAGTTGTAAGAGTCACATTGTCAATAATATGGTGACAAATTTGCACACAGTCTACAATTTACTAAAATATATATATCAATTGCAAGCTTTGATAACATGATTGTTAAGGAATGAACAATTTGCAGTGCACTTAACAGCTGATTGCTACACATTATTGTGTAAGGACATCATGGTTAAAACCATTATTTGCAACATGGGGCCCCTTTCAATTTTATTTTAATGGAAAGTGTTCAATGACATTTTTCTTTTGAAGAAGAAAGACTTGCATTTCCATCTTAGAAAATTATGAACTTGTTTTTAGCCCTTTTTCTTGTCTTCAGCTCTTCTTTATATTGATTACTAATTCACATGTCCAGTTACTTCAGATTCATGGTGCTATCTCCTCTGCCTTTTTCATGGCTCTCACATTAATTTTTCCATAATCCATTCTGTGAAAGAGGTTTATCTCCACCTTCATATATTGAGGAAGGAACCGACCCTCCTTTATGTGAACTTGGAAAGAAAGGCCAAGGTGATGCCACGGTGTCCTTCCCCACCATTGAGCTGCAGAATGGCTGCAGAGTCCTGTGAATCTTTTGCTCACCTCCTGGCTCCCTACATACTTGGCATTGTCTGCGCGGAGAACCCCAGCTTGTTACAAGTGAATTTTTGAAGTCTTTAGAAGCCGGCTGAAGGATAAGACTGGCTAGAAAGGACATCAGCAAGCAGTGTACTCCAAAAGTTGGTGGCAGAAACATTAAGAAGAAGAAAACCTTTCCGTTTATCTTGTTTTCTCTTTATCTTCTCTCTTTTCATTTTCCTTTAGTTATATGGTATAAACCCTATCCACCACCCATGGTGCTTTTTTTTTTTTCCCTCAAAACCCCAGTACATTGCTATATATCTTAGTTGTAGGTCAACCCATGGAGGTTCTTTTTCTTGGAGTCCCATGGCATTTTATTCATATCTCTTTCTATCAAATTATTTCCATAGCATAATTTATCTGTTTATACATATCTGTCTTCCTTGCAGACCCCCAACATTTCAAGACCTTTGGGCACATAATATATACATAAGTATTTGAGTGAATCAATGAAGATCTTTTGTTGAATAAGATCTAAATAAATACAATACCTACTCAGCACATGAATGCAAGCATTTGAGAGAGAGTTTTGTGTCTGCTGAAGCAAGCTGTGGACCAGTTTAGGGGCTCAGTGCCAAGGTTACTCAATAGATTGAGACAAAATGAAATAGATAATTAACTTTAGTTTTAAAATTCATGGAGAACAGGAGCAGGATATCTAGGTGTGAATCAGCACTTGATCATTCATGTTGCATGTTTGGAAAATCCAGTCCTTTATTTTTCTATGAAAATGTGACAGGCTAAGAGAGTGAACAGAGGACTGGTTTTTAGAAAGGCAATTTTGTTGCAGGAAATCGTGGAGGAAAATATATGGAAGGAGAGCTGGTAGAAACATGGCAGAAACTTTTTGTGTAGAAATCCTAAAAATTGAGTTTACATGCTGGCTGAAAGATTTGTAACTCAACATTTCTCCAATATAGGTTAGAGCAAATTTTAAATATCTAGGTATACAAAAGGAATACAAAGGAACATAGATCAAACTGAAAGGAGTTTAGGATAGAACAAAGAAATGAAGCTAAGGTAAACCAGCACACTAAAATGTGTTTCAGAAGGACCTGCAGTTTTTAAAGGTAGTTGGAAATTTATCACTCAGGTTTAAAGTAGAAAGGGAAATGGGAACAATTCTCTATCATTTCATGTCCATGAGATTAAAAGCTACATTCTGTCAGAGAAGCAAAACTTGTATGCCCTCTAATGTCCAAAAAAGTGTTTTGAATCATACCTAATGAAAGATAGTCTGTGTGATGTAATGCAAATACAGTATCATCAACTCATTTCCAAGTTTATTACAAACACTTTAGCATAAGTTTAATTGAGGTAATGCAGAATTCTATAAGGGGCCAAGGAAGAGGCTGATAGCATTCTCTCTTTCAGCTTCTCACTTGACCAAGGGAGAAAATGTTCTTGAACAGATTGACTACGTCTCCTAAAGACAGTGCTCATTTTCAATTTTTCTTTTTATAAACTCATCCTGCATTTCCCCTTACATATGCAAGCTAAAGCGTGTGTGTAGACATCCTTCATTGGCAATGAGGAGCAGATCCATACTATTAAATAATCAAATAAGCAGAACATACGGTTGGTGCCTTTTAGGAAAACTACAAGTTTAAGCCCACCCTCATTGGTGGAAGAACATGGTATACCCGAATTAAAATATCTACCATTTATTATGCAGCTAATCATGTCATGCTATTTAAATGAAACTTAATGAATTCTTCTTCTATAAAATTAATTTTATTTTAGTCAAACTGATGTATAATTTTATATAAGTGCATTTTTACTTAAAATGTAAAACTCTTTAGAGTCTGCTTCTTTCAGTTTTAGAGGCATATTTTGTATATATTTTTTTTAAAGATTTTATTTATTTATTTTTTCCCCCAAAGCCCCAGCAGATAGTTGTATGTCATAGCTGCACATCCTTCTAGTTGCTGTATGTGGGACGCAGCCTCAGCATGGCCGGAGAAGCGGTGCGTCGGTGCACGCCCGGGATCTGAACCCGGGCCGCCAGCAGCGGAACGCGTGCACTTAACCGCTAAGCCACAGGGCCGGCCCATATTTTGTATATTTTGGTGTGATTTTATTTATTATCCTTCATAGCAGAGAGGCACATCCTACTCTTTTTCTTGCTGTCCTCTCTCTACAAGTTAAAACTCATCCAAGTTTATTTTGCTTTATAAGGCATAGGCTTACTTTGTGAATGAAAAAGAGATCATTTCTGAAACATGTTTGGAACTGTAGGGAGCCCAGAATTTTAGACTATGCTCAGAATTTTGTGAGGTAACTTCAAAAAAGATGGAACATTTAACGTTTGCCAGGAAAGTTTTCTGCTACTTTGCTTAACAGTAGGGTTTTTTTTTTTTTTTTTTGGTTTCTTAATTCTTTGAAAGGATGAGTGAAGGAGTTGGCAGGTTTAAATTTACCCTTGATAGAGCTCCCTCTGGGTTACTCTTTCAAAACAACCATCCCAGTTGATGAATATTTAATGGGGACTCTGTCAGTCCCAGAGCTGAGAGAGGCAGTTCTCAAAGCTCCAGCAGGTCCTGGGAGAGGAGAGCGCTGGTAGCCAGTGTTGTTTGAGTTTGGATGAGGCATGGTCTTTCTCAGGATGTTAGAACTGAGTGGAGTTCTCAGATGCAGCCCAGTGACTCTAGAACTGAGCCCTGCTCAGAAACCAGTTGACTTTTCATTCGCTCTGAGCCTGGTGTCTGCCCTCTGCTCGTGCCCCTTTCTGCCATTTCTCATGCTTCTCCTGACTCTCTCTCTTTCCTACACCTTCTTTCTTCTTTTTTCTCTTTTTCTTACTTTTACTCTCTATTATATTCCTTCTCCTTATCATTTTTCTCAGTCTCTTATTGTTCTCATTCATTTTCTTTTTATTTTGTAGTACAGTTACTCTGTACATCACATTCACCTTAAAATCTTGATCCTCTACAACTCCTATACTTCAGTTAGCTATGTTTTTTAAAGATTTTATCTATTTTTTATTTTTCCCCCCCAAAGCCCCAGTAGATAGTTGTATGTCACAGCTGCACATCCTTCCAGTTGCTGCACGTGGGACGCGGCCCCAGCATGACCAGTGAAGCAGTGCGTTGGTGCGCGCCCGGGATCCGAACCCGGGCCAACAGCAGCGGAGCACGCGCACTTAACCGCTAAGCCACGGGGCCGGCCCTCAGCTCGCTATTTTGAAGAGAGTATTTTGATAAATTTCTCTTAGATGTTATAACATGCTGATTCAAGGAAATAAAAACTATCACAAATGGGATGGGGATGAAGAGTGAATTCAGTTCAGGTAGCCATGGAATTAGACAGAGGGAAACTGAGAGCTTAAGTGTAGGTGTTCAAAATATTTCCTGATACATCTTCGTAGTTCATTGTTGTGGTAAACTGCACAGAGTCTTATTTACTGCTGGAGCCCAGATGTTTGCTCCTTGGGGCAGCTCATCAGACCTTGGCCTATAGAAAAGAAGCTAGGAAACATTACATGCATTTCTAATGTGAAGAACTGTTAGTGTTCCACCAGGAGACACCTTGGGATCTTCCCTGCACTATCTGAATAGAAAAAGAGGAAGAGAAGCTTTTCTCCATCTGCACAAAACCAAGACCTTATCTTGAGTTTGAGAGGATTGGAGGTGACTGAAAACAAAAGTTTTCCCGAGTTTGGATTTGCTTTAACAAGAACTATTTGCTGGCTTTGATGTTAAAGGTCTTTATTCAAAATTGACTACCTCTAATGCTAAGTTCAGAGTGGAGATGTGTCAGTATAAGAGAGAAGAATCCCTTTTTGATTATATCACTGAAATACAGTATTTGGGAGAATGGTTATATTTGAAGGTCACTTGTTCATATTCTGTTGCCACAGTGACATCTGTTGGTAAGTGACTACTTCATGCTATTCTCGATGATTTCTGTTTGAAAGACATACTGAGCTTGATAAATAAATGGCAAGCAATAGGATATAATGGAACACATGAGGAAGCCATTTGGGGTAAAGCTAATTCAGTCTGAATTTGTTTTTCCAAAAGGGTCTGTCGCCTGCACTGTGTATCTGCTTTGCCATGTCCCAAAGAGAAGAGTAAATGCCCTTAAGATAAGAATGTAACTTCCCCCTCATTGGCATTTCCTTAAGGATAAGCATTTCTCCCTAGGCTAGGATTTGATTGTTGCAGTCATCCTGTGATCACCCAGCTCCAGACAACAGACGTGACACCAGCCATGCCCATTGAGACAACAGATCTGCTCCCCGCTGTGTCCATCAATAGCTGTTCTGGCAGGGCAATCTGGCAGGGCTGATCTCGTGGCTATTGTAAAAGGGACATTGCAATCACTTGCAATACATGCTCTTTGATGGTATATAACCGCTCTGTACACCCCACTTCTTCGGTGACCTTCCTTCCTTAGGGAAGGAAGGCCACAGGTCATGGTCCTCAAAAGTTGGCTCATAATAAACTCACCCCAATTTTGATTTATAGATTGATTATGGATTATTTACGTCGACAAGCTGAGGTGTAGGAAGCAGTAAAGGCACAGTGGTACTCGTGTTGCCCGATATAAAATCTTTCCTCCCTCTTTCCCTTCCCAGGATACCCACTCTTCATGGTGGCACCGACTTCCATGGTGTGATCATTCTTCTGATCACTACTTTCATTCCCTCTTACAATTACTCAACAAATATTTAAACACCTACTGTATGCCAGGCTTGGGATACACTAAGGAAAAATTTTTCTACAAAATCTCTGTCTTCACAGAACTTGTTTTTGTTGGCTAAGTGAGATAATGGATAAGTAGGCAGACAAGTGAATTACATAGTCTATCGTGTGATGATCTGTGTCAAGAAGAAGGTAAGCGACAGGCAATGGGGAGAGCTAGAGAGTGAGTGGGTTGCTACTTTAATTAGAGAGCACAGGGAGGCTGGAGCAAGGCCCAGAGGGAAGGGACAGAGCAGGAGGACATGCAGATATCCCAGGGCTGCAGAGATGCTGTGGAGGAATTATGACTCGGATGTTGTTGGGCAGCAAGAAGCCAGTGTGGCTGGAGCACAGTGAGCAAGAGGAGAAAGGCAGAGAAGGTTTGAGATGCCAGGGAGGGTGAGCAGATGAAAGAAGGCCCCTGGGCCCATCAAAATTGTTCTGTAAGTGAAATGAAAACTTTCAATGTCATTTAACTATACGTTATACAATTTAAGTAGTAAATACCTTTTGTTTTTCTATAGTCTTGTTAAGCACATCAACTAAAATGCTGCTAAATTGGGAATGTCTAAATTATCCCCAGGAGTGACTGCTGTATCTTGTCAGGCGTCTGGTCTGCACAGCAGTCGGGGGTGGGAGTGATGTGACAGTCAGGAGAGGAGCTCTAGTCTTCAGGTTGTCACAAACAGTTTGTGTTATGTTTCATCTGTAACATGCGAAGGACGGAAAAGATGAGTGGTTTTCAGACTCCGATCCATGGAGCGCTGGATATTCCTGAAGGCTCTTGGTTTTTGTTTGTTTGTTTGTTTGTTTTTGTGAGGAAGATCGGTCCTGAGCTAACATCTATCACTCCTCCTCTTTTTGCTGAGAAAGACTGGGCCTGGGCTAACATCCATGCACATCTTCCTCCACTTTATATGGAATGTCACCACACCATGGCCTGACAAGCGGTGCGTCGGTGCACGCCCAGGATCCGAACCGGTGAACCCTGGGCCGCTGCAGCAGAGCGCGCGCACTTAACCGCTTCCCCACCCAGCTGGCCCTGAAGGCTCTTTGTTTTTTTTCTTATGTTTATAAACTTCGATGCAAGCTTCACATAGAAGAGAGTGTCCCTTAGCTTTAAAAAGATTCCTGGACTTGGTCCTCACTTAGGTTTTCCAGTACGAAGAGTTTGCAGTCTCACAGACTCCCAAAGGACAGACAAAAGGAGCAAGATCCCTTTTTTCCGAGTGTCTCTTGTGACAGTGCTCATTGTCGCTCATTTAAACCAGAAGGTGATTTGTCAATAGTGAGATATAGCATTTGAGACCCCATCCTTCAAGATGGCTGAGTTGTCGTCCATCATTTTACAGACTTATTCTAAGTGAATAATATAAAAAGTGAATGTCTCAGCAGGTACTCTCTGACACAAAATAGAAACTAGGAATTGAGAAAAGTAATTATGATTGATGTCTGTCAATAAGGGCATAGGGCTAGTCTAATTCAAAAGTAATTAAAGGCATGAGTGTTAGTCACTGTACATATTAAATATATTGAAAAGTATTCATGTTCTCATAACACAGAATTATAACTGGAAGATAAACTGGATGTTTTTGGTACTTATGGTTAAAGATATATTTTATTTAGTTTTGTTTTCCGATTGAGGAAATGAGAAAATTTATTTTTTAATATATTGACTATCTTCTTCCTTTCCAACCTAGAATCTCAATCTGCTATTTTGGAAACTCTGAAAAATATGTTCAGATGCTGTTCAACAGGTAAGAAAATCTTGTTAGGATGTCAAATACTTTTCTCTCTTATTTATCATAAAATTGTGACAGACTCTCATTTATCTTCCTGTCTGCCCATCTGACTAGGCCACCTTGTTTCTCTAAGCCTGCAGGGGAATCCAGTCAGGTGGAAAGGGATGTTTTCTTCCACTTAGACTTTGCAGAGAAAATCAGCCTTGAAGTGGAACTGAGCACATGCTTTTCAGAAGCTGCATCATTCTCTACCCAGCCAGAGCATTGGGCCTGACAACAGCTGGATCCAGTAGAAAACTGGACACTCTAGGAGATGTCATGTGCAGATGTGCCTGGCTGGACTAATAGTCACATGGATATGAGTTTTAAAAAAATCTCTCAGAGCTTTTCCAAAATCCAATAATATTCTTAAGTTGCTGTAGTAGATGAAACATTAGTTAGTGTCTTTTTAATTTCAACAGAAGCTTTTTTTTTTGTTACTAAAGAAGCCAAATTTCATGTCTTTTTTCTTGTTACCAAAATGGGCTTACTATTAAAAAAAAGAAAACTTCAAGAAAGGAAACACTCATATGGAATAGAAATTGTGAGTAACAATTGCTACTTTTTTATATAAAATCATCTGTTTTATTTATTTACACTTTCTATCAACGGCGCTTTTGAAAATAACTTAGTATTAGAAATTACCAGTAAGAAGAGGGTGTGCGCCCTTGAGTGTGGTCCAGTAGAAGTCAGGTGACTCAGACCTGAGTTCTAGGCCCAGGTCTGTTTCTGGTTAGTGTGTGACAACGTACTTAGGCTCTCTGGAACGTAGTATTCCTTTCTGTAAAATTAAAGAATTGATGATTTTTGAGAACTTTCCCAAATATTAAATGACTTCTCTTATAAAAAGTAGAAAGATCCTTCTCAAACTTATAAATTATCAAAAATTTTTTGTGACCTTTCACGTACCAAGAACAACTGATGTCCCCTCAATTATATTGATTGAAAATAAAGATCGTAAAAGTATATATTTGGTAATCTAATAAATGAATTAGCATAAAAATGAGCCAGGAAAAATTTTATGATCAATCAAGATATTACATTATGAAAGTATTACTGTTTGTTACAGTATATAAAATTATGACTCTAAAATAGTATCTTTTTGCTGTCTGTAAGTTTATATTGTTACTCATATATCACTATTAACCCTATTATGTTTTACAAGAAATAAAATGTCTTGAAAGGAAAAAACAATAAAGCAGCAGCCCTGCATTACACATGAAAGTTGTGCTCCCCCTGGAGGGAAAATGAGGATACAACATTGGTCGAGTACTTCATTTTGTAACCCACTGGTGCCTTTCAAAAATATAGCTATTATTGTCATAGTAAAGATATTCTTAAGAATAGTGCCACAAAACTGGTTTTCCAGCTTCTTTTTGTCAGAGCTGAGACCTACATCAGGCTGGGGCACTTGAAGAGGCATGGGGGACTCAGCTGAGGGTGGTTTAATTACTGTAAGATGATTAGCCAATAGCAAATAAGACAGAGAACGATTAAAAAGAGGTAAAGGGAAATAAAGTTGGAAATAATTAAGAAAAATAGTGCCTTCAAAATATCCTCTCATTATTTTTATAGCTTTTTATTTATTTTATTTTATTTTTTTTGAGGCATGACGAGGATAGTATGTTAGATTTTTCTAAACCCTTATCTCCAGGGCATATATTACTGAGTTTTTCATTATAAATGATAATGCCAAAGAAAACCTGGACAAAAGTATTCTGTACTATCCACAAGGACAAAACATGTACAACATTGCTCTATATATTAAGAGTCGAGCTGTAATAGTCAAGATATATACTCATGTGTGTAAAATTATAATGATTTTCTAATTTTCTCGGGCTGTGAACCATGGTAAAATATACAGGAATAAGCAGGAAACCTGAAAAACTAGGTGATTTAAAAAACCTGATGTTACAGCTAGACCATTCATGGGTGAAATCAATTTCAATTTCACACTTCTCCTTTCCTTGTAGCCAGTGAAGTGTCTGGAAGACAGAAAACACATAAAATTAATTGAGAGTTAACAGTATTTGGAGGCAGTTGAGGTTAAGCATTCAACAATGACGTCCCTTACTTCAGGAGCCATTGAATTTTTGTCATAAGTTTACTTTATACACGGGTTCTCTTCTTAGATTATTTCTGTATGTTTCTTAGAAGAGAAACAGGGAAGGAGAATTAACTATCAATCTACTGTGCGCCAGTTCCTTTACTGTATTCCCTTATGCAATTCTTACAATAATCCTTTAAAGTAACTGTTATAATTCATATTTGATAAAGAAAACCATGTTTACAAAATTGATCAAGGGTAAGAGGGAAGATCTGAACATCAGTCCATTGGGTTCTGCCTCATATTCTCCCCACTGTGATAAAAATGGTGCTTCAACATGGGTTCTCACCATCTGGCTATTTATTACTGGCTCCTGCCAACAGCATTGGATGAGATGAGATGAGAAGTTATTTCCAAAGATATTCTATTATATTTAAACTGTACTATTTATGAGTCAGATGTCAAGACATGTTTTAGAGACATAGAGAGTAACTGATTAGTTCACCCACACATTATTAATGTTTACTATAACTTTCGTGTGCCACATCGTGTCAACTTTACCAACTTTAGTGCTTCACTGTTCTTTTTGAAAAAACTCAGAATGTCACTTTTCGTGTCAAACACCTTGCTGTTTTATTCTTATTCACTAGATGACAGTTCTGTATCTCTGTAAATTACCACTGCAGCAGGAAACGAGAGGTCTTAAGCCAGTTTGCTCTGCACAAATGATGGACATAGGAGGACTTCTGCTCCATCAAGGCTGCCTGTGTCATTCCGTGGCTGTAACGGGGATGTCCAGGACTGCTTAGTCAGAGGCACGAAGCAGAGTCAGAAAGCATCCTCTAAATTCTTCAGATGTGAGTTCAGGCACCTGTCCTCTCACCTGAGCACACTGGAGTTTATTGAATGTGTTCTGACTCTTACTCTCTCCCTGTAGTTAATAAGTCTGGGAGCTCCATAACTCTAGAAAAAACACAGGACTCATAAAGCCTTTTCTCAACTAAACAGAGTTGAGGGCTATGGTGTTGCCCGAGAGTCTCATGCTTAAAGAAATTACAGCTGGTGCTCAGGCGGAAGGCAAGTGTCAGCTACTCCTGGAGGGGTTTTATTGATGCTCCCATGGAATGAGCAAGTTTAAAAGAAAACCACATTGCTTAAACCTCACTAACTGATTGTTTTATTTTCAAGTAATATGCTCTGAAATCTGCTATGTCTAAAAAACCATTTCAGGCCGGCCCCATGGCTTAGTGGTTAAGTGCGTGCGGTCCGCTACTGACGGCCCGGGTTCGGATCCCGGGCGCACACGGATGCACTGCTTCTCCGGCCATGCTGTCGCCACGTCCCACATACAGCAACTAGAAGGATGTGCAAATATGACATACAACTATCTATTGGGGCTTTGAGGAAAAAAAGGAGGAAGATTGGCAATAGATCTTAGCTCAGAGCCAGTCTTCCTCAGCAAAAAGAGGAGGATTAGCACAGATGTTAGCTCAGGGCTGATCTTCCTGACACACACACACACACAAAAAAATTCAGTCTTTTTTCTTTGCTGTCTGTTTATTATCATTTTTACGAATGCTTTGATTTCACCATCTTCTTGGCACCACAACAGTAGCCATTGAGATGTTATTGTAGATTCAGTTTTGAAATTTTATCATCTTATCTCTATTTCCTCTGCCATTTCTTAGTTTTAGTTCTTACTGCATCTTATGCTTGAAAATATTTGAAGCTTATAGTGTTTCTTATTTTCTCAACTTTTTATTATCTAAGGGCCCTCAACTATCACTTTTTTAAAAAAGGAAGTGAAATACATAACAGAACAATACACTGTAATAAATTGACCAATTATAAAATTAAGTTCAACCTGAAATCCCTCCCCACTTAACAGAGACCATCTTTCATAATTCACCATACTTTAGTTTGGGCAGGGTCAGTTTATCAATGATTTTTGGATGTTTTAAACCACACGAGATGAATACAATATGGTAAAATTGTTAATCTTGCAGACGTTGTAGAATTTCCTGATGGTTAGAGAAGTTGATGGTGGAGAACCTGAATCATATGAAAAGTAGTTGATTAATTAACACCTGACAGAGTTTGTTAATTTGTTAAAGATGATGATAAGATATACATGCTGAAAAGATAACTTTGCATATCAGAGTATTGTGAGAGGCCACTGGAAAAATTCATAATGTTTTCAAATACTACAAAAAATGGCCATTTTTTCATAAAAAATGTCATACATGATGGCATCAAATACTTATGTCAGAAAATTTACAATGAAGAAAATTAACACTTGAGTCATTTTAATTCTAATAATTTGTTCATGCTTACTATTAGGTTACAAACAATTTTTAGAAATAAAGTGATAAATGATGTACTTGCTTAATTTTTAATTTTTTTAGGAAAAGACTTTTTCACATTTTAAAAAATATTTATTTGTATTTATTTTATGCTGAATTTATTCCTAGGCTCAAAGACTTTTTTTTAATTAACTAACACCAATTCTTTTCAAACTCTTTCAAAAAGTTGAAGAGGAGAGAATACTTCTAAAGTCATCCTATGGGGTTAATACTACACTGATATCAAAGCCAAAGACACTAAGAGAAAAGAAAACTATAGGTCAATATCTTTCATGAATATTGATACAAAAATTCTCAATAAAATAGTAACAAAGCAAATTCAGCAGCATATTGAAAGGATTATACATCATTTTTAAGTGGGATTTATTCCTGGAATACAAGGATGTTTCAATATATGAAAATGAATCAATGTAATTAACCACATTAACAGAATGAAGGAAAAAAAGTGATCACCTCAATGGATGCAGAAAAGGCGTTTGACAAAACTAAACATGCTTTCATGTTAAAAACACTAAAAATCCCTCAGAGTAAAAGGAAGCTACTTCAACATAATAAAAGCCATATACAGAAATCCACAGAGAACATCGAATTCAAGGGTGAAAGACTGAAATGTTTTTATCTAAGATCAGGAGAAAGGCAAGAAGGCCCACTTTCACCCTTCTATTCAACATGGTATTAGAAGTTCTAGCCAAAGCAATTAGATAAGAAAAAGAAAGAAATAGCATTCAAATTGGAAAGGAAGAAGTGATATTATATTTGTTTACACATAATATCTTATATGTTGAAACCCCTAAAAATTTCACAAAAAATTTTAGAACTAATAAATTATGCAGAGTAGTGGGACAGAAAATTAACTTGCAAAAATTAGTTGTTCTTCTATACATTAATAACAAGTAATCTGAAAAAGAAATTTAAAAAATTTACATTTTTATTTACAATAGCATCAAAAAGAGTAAAATACTTAAGAATCAACTTACTCATGGAGGTAAAAATCCCAATGATTTTTTTGCAAAAATAGAAAAGTCTATCCTAAAATTCATATGGACTCTCAAGGGACCCTGAATAGCCATAACAATCTAGAAAAAGAACAAAGTTAGAGAACACACACTTCCTGATTTCAAAACTTACTACAAAGTAATCAAAACAGTGCAGTACTGGCATAAATACACACAATATACTAATGAAATATTAGAGAGAGCCCTGAAATAAACCTTTGCATATATGGTCAAATGATTTTTGACAAGGGTGCAAAGATCATTCACTGGAGAAAGGATAAGTTTTTCAACAAATGGTGCTGGAAAACTGGATACCCACATGCAATAGAATGATGTTGGACACTTACCTTACACCATATACAAAAATTAACTCAAAATGGATCCAAGATATAAATGTTGGAGTTGAAGATATAAAATCCTTAGACGAAAACACAGGGTAAAAGCTGCATGTCATTGGGTCCAAATGTCATTGCCAACAATGATTTCTTTACTATGACACCAAAGACATAAGCAACAAAAAAAATAACAAATTGCACTTCATCAAAATGAAACGTTTTCTGTATCACAAGATACTAGTAACAGAGTAAAAAGGTAATGCACAGAATGGTTGAAAAGATTTGCAAATCACATATCTGATAAGGGATTAATATCTAGCATATATAAAGAACTCCTACAACTCAACAATAAAAAAAAACCCAATTTAAAAATGCACAAAGGACTTGAATAGACATTTCTCCAAACAAGATATAAAATGGCCAGTAAACACATGAAAAGTTGTTCAACATCACTAAGTATCAGGAAAATGAAAAATAAAACCACAATGAGATACATGTTCACACCCATTAGCATAGTTACTATCACAAAATCAGAAAATAACAAGTGTTGGCAAGGATGTTGAGAAATTAGACCACTTGTGCAATGAAGGTGAGAACGTAAAACTGGAAAACAGTATGGCAGTTCCTTCAAAAATTAAAAATAGAATTCACCATATGACCTAGCAATTCCACTTATGGGTTCTGAAATAATAGAAAATATATTTATCAGTCTCTGCCTCCAGTTCCTGGCACAGAGCTCCTAAAACTTTGTAATTTCCTAAATGATAAGAACACTAGGAGCAACTCTTATTCTAATATTTGTCTTTGACACCATTCCTGACACAGAGACCCTAAAACCCTTGTAATTTCCATTTTTTTTTTTTAGGAAAATCAGCCCTGAGCTTACATCTGTGATAATCCTCCTCTTTTTGCTGAGGAAGACCGGCTCTGAGCTAACATCTATTGCCAATCTTCCTCCTTTATTCTCCCCAAAGCCACAGTAGATAGTTGTATGTCATTCTTGCATATCCTTCTAGTTGCTGTATGTGAGATATGGCCTAAGCATGGCCGGAGAAATGGTGCATCGGTGCGTGCCCAGGATCTGAACCTGGGCCGCCAGTAGTGGAACGTGTGCACTTAACTGCTAAGCCACGGGGCCTACCTCCTTGTAATTTCCTAATTGATAAGAACACTAGGAGAAGCTTTTGTTCTATTGAGGCAACTCTGGGTGGGCTTCTGGATGGCTCCTTGATGGGGGCTGGTCACCAGGAAGACCAAGCCCTGATTAGAAGGTTCGAAATTTTGGCCCTACCCCTTATCTTGCAGAGAGGGGAGGGGGGCTGGAAACTGAGTTAATAATTAATCATGCTTATGTGACAGAGACTCCATTAAAATCCCAATAGAAGGAGGTTCAGAGAGCTTCCAGGTTGGCAATGACAAGGAGTGCTTGGAGAGTGGTGCACTTGGATATGGCATGAAAACTTTGTGCCCCTTCTCACATACCTTTCCCTATGCACCACTTCCATCGGCTGTTCTTGAGTCATATCCTCTTATAATAAACTGGTGATCTAGTAAATGTTTCTCTGAGTTTTGTGAGCCACTCTAGTAAATTAATCACACCCAATGAGGAGGTTGTGGGAACCTCTGGTTTATAGCCAGTCAGTCAGAAGTACAGGTAACAGCCTGGGCTTGTAACCGGCATCTGAAGTTGAGGTGAGGTAGGGTGGGTGTGCAGTCTTATAGGACTAAGCCCTCAACCTGTGGAATCTGATGTATCTCTGGGTTGACAGTATCAAATTGAGTTGAATTATCTGACGACTAGCTGGCATTCCAAGAATTGCTTGTTGGAGGTGTGGGGAACCCTCCCACGTGTGAAAAAATGAATCTCAGAACACCATTTATGAGCATACACCCAAAATGATTGAATGCAGAGGTATAAAGACATAAATGTACACCCATGTTCTTAACAGCATTATTCAAAATAGCCAGAAGCTGGAAGCAAACCAGGTGTCCATCAACAGATGAAATGACAAAAAACATGTGGTGTATACACACAGTGAAATATCATTCACCCTTAAAAAGGAAGAAATCCTGACACATGTTATGACAAGGAAGAACCTTGAGGACTTTATGCTAAGTGAAATAAAGCCATCCACAAAAGGAAAAATACTGTATGATTCCACTCATATAAGGTACTTAGAGAACTTAAATTCATAGGAATAGAAAGGAGAATGGTGTTTCCCAAAGGCAAGAGGAAGGGATAACAGGGAGTTGTTGCTTAATGAGCACAGAGTTTCAGTGCAAGGTGAAAATAGTTCTGTGGATCGTTCGAGGTTATGGCTACACAATAATGTGAATGTACTGCATGTCACTGAACTGTACACTTAAAATTGGTTAAAATGGTCAATTTTAGGTTATGTATATTTTATGACCATTTAAAAAAATTAATTATTTTCAACAAATGAACAAACACTAGCTACATGCAATAGATGAATATCACAACCAAAATGCTGCATAAAAGAAATTATATTCAAAAGGCTATAGATTTTTTAATTCCATATATATAAAATCTAAAAAAGAAACAAAACCGAGGTCTGGCTTCCAGTAATGGTGGAGTGGCTTGTTGAACTAACACTCTCACAGATAACAATGATAAAATCTGCATAAAATATTATATGTATTTATATAGAATCATGTATTTATATGTAATACACATATAATAAATGCATATATGTGTGTATGTATAAATGTCTTCCGAAAGCAAGCAGAACTGAGAGGGAGCCTTCCCTTAAATGATGGGAATTGCACCAGGAGATATTTGCAAGCTTGAGTCTTTTGCCTCAAAGCATTCCAAAATCTGTACATGGCCGAGACAGGGGAAAAACTACAGTCTTACTTGTAAAGTTAGAGGATGTATTTTGGGGCTGACAGAGTAGCTGGAAAGTTAAGGGAGAAATTCTGGAAGGGAGGGAGACACACAGAGGAAAATCTCAAAATATGTACGTAAGTCTCCCCCCCACACACACACCAAATTGGCAGATCTTTGAACAACACACATGCAGGGTAGACACCAGAGGGCTTAGTGTAAAAACAGCAATTGGTAGATGAAAGAACTGAATGAGGATTTCAGCTATGCTCACGGTAAAGGAGAGAAGATTGGAGTTTCAGTCCAGCCAAGTTAACTCCCTGCTAGAAAAATAACAACACTCTTCAAAGGAATACAATAGAATCCAGAGTCTCTATAACTATCATTCATGGTTTCCAGTACACAGTTTAATTTTTTTTTATTTATTTTTCCCCCAAAGCCCCAGTAGATAGTTGTGTGTTATAGCTGCACATCCTTCTAGTTGCTGTATGTGGGACGTGGCCTCAGCATGGCCGGAGAAGCAGTGACTCGGTGCGCGCCCGGGATCTGAACCCAGGCCGCCAGTAGCAGAGCATGCACACTTAACTGCTAAGCCATGGGGCCGGCCCTCCTGTACACAGTTTAAAAAATCATGAGATTTGAAGAGATGGGAAAATGTAATCCATATATGACCAAAAGCAGGGAGGAGAAACTCTCCCCAAGGTGTTGCAATTAACTGACAAGGATAAGACAGCAGCTATTATAAAGAGGATCAAGGTGGTATGAAAAATATTCTCATAATGAATGAACATATCTGGAAACTCAGCAGAGAAGTGGAAATTACAAAAAAGAACCAAATAGGAAGATTAAATAAAAAAAATACTTTTGAGTTTACATGTACATTAGAAACAGTAGAAGAGGGCCGGCCTTGGGGTTTAGCAGTTAAGTGTGCGGGCTCCACTGCTGGCGGCCCCGGGTTCGGATCTTGGGCTCGCACGGATGCACTGCTTCTCTGGCCATACTGAGGCTGCATTCCACATACAGCAACTAGAAGGATGTGCAGCTATGACATAGAACTATCTACTGGGGCTTTGGGGCAAAAAATAAATAAGTAAATAAAATTAAAAATAAAAAGGAACAGTAGAAGAAACATGATGATAGAGCAATAGAAATTATCCAGTCTGAACAAAAGAATGTAAAAATTTTGAAGAAAAATGAAGAAAGCCTTACCTGTGAGATGATTGAGTCCCCAGCAGAGAGGGGAGAGACAGAAAAATTAAATGAGGCAGAAAGACAAATCAATAAGTAATAGCATAAAACTTCCAAAATTTGGTGGAAAATCTAAAATTTTAGATCCAAGGAAGTCAGCAAACCCAGAAAATAAAATACAAAATAAAACCATACCTGGGCACATGATAGTCAAGCTGCTAAAATCCAAAGATAAAAACAAAATCTTGAAAGCAGTCAGGGAAATACATATATACAGGGGAAGACATTACATACAGGGAGAAATAATGTCATTGATGGATGATATATTATCAAAAACAAAAGAGACAAATCAACAACAAAATGACATCTTTCAAGTGCAGAAACAAAACCCAAAAGTCAACACGAGATTCTATATTTAGCAGATCTCACTTTCAAAAAGGAGGCAGAAGCCACAATAATATTCCGCACACCCATTAGGTGGCTGAAATAAAAAATAAAATTGCAAATATCAAGTCCTGGTGAGGACAAGGAGCAACTAGAACTGGGAATGCAACATGATAGTTGCATTCGGATAATGGTTTAGCAGGTTCTTATAAAGTTAAACATACACTTATTATATGACTCAGATATCCCACTCCTAGGGATTTACTCAAGCAAATTGAAAACTAATGTTTAAACAAAATCTTTGGGTGAATATTCATAACCATGTTATTCATAATTGCCACAAGCTGAAAATAAACTAAATGTCCTTCGTCAGGTGAATGGAGAAAGAAATTGTGGTGAATTGTGACATTAGAATACTACTTGGCAATAAAAAGGATAAACTCTTGATTCACACAACAACATGGATGAATCTTGGCTGCATTTCTCTAAGTGAAGGAAGCCCGATTCAAAAGGCTGTACAGTATGTGGTTTCATTTGTATGACTTTCTAGAAAAGTCAGCATTACAGAGATGAAAAATGATCAGTGGTTGCCAAGGGATGGAATGGGGGAAGGGGTTGATTACAGAGGGACAGTATGAGAGAATTTTGGGGAGTGAAAAAAACAGCTCTGTATGCTACTGTGGAGGTGGATACATGACCATAAAGTTGTCAAAACCCACAGAACTGTACACTACAAAGAGTGAATTTTACTCTGCAAATTTTAAAAATCAATCAGGATGCTGGGGAACTCAGATGAAATGCAGTGACAAATGAATCTCACTGTATTACAAGCATGTGACATAGCCACACATAATGGGTGGGGATGAAAGGTCCTGACCTAAGTTACAGTGGAAGACAGTGTTTTGATGGGATACTGTAAAACTAAAGTAATGTACACAAACACTCTACTCTAGGTGGTAAGTTTGTTTTTCATAAGGGTATGGATTAGCAATTCTGAAACTAGTTGACACATTAGGAAATATATTGTAGCTAACTGGAGTTAAATTTCTCACTGTTGGTCAAAGAAGTTAAAAATAAACAAAAGGAGAATGCTAGAATAAACTCTGTGGTGCTGGATAGGAGTTGGAAGTATCAGTATGAATCCATATCACTTCTAATATATCTATCCAGATAGATGGATAGATTGATAGATGAATAGATAGATGTGTATACCTGTGTTTATATTCATACATACATTTCCAGGCTCTGCTGAGAGGGTCCAGAAGCACTGACACCCTAGTATCAATGAGCACACTTAGCTCCCAGATCTTGGTTTCCAAATATCATTCTCCAATAAAAAGAACCAGGTTTTCTTGGAGAAATGGCTAATTCTAGGGTGGAGATGGAAAATACAATATGAACCTGGACCATCTTGTAGTGTCAGAAGTAGGAAAGTGCTTTAAATAAAACACAGCAAATGATGAGATGTGTCAAAAGGAATCAATCTGAAAGACTTCTCAATGGCTCAAGCTGGAAAACTGTGAGCAACATAATAAATAATGGTAGCATTGGATTATTATACAGAGAATAAAATAAATATCCATGAGTCTATACTGACATAAAATAGATTAAATAAGAAAGGAAGAAAGAAAGAGGAATAAAAAAGAATAAGAGAAAGAAAGGAAGAAGGACGGGAGAAGGAGGGAGGGAATCTTCCTCACAGAATTCCAAATAATAAATGTGGCTGGATAGCATGAAATAGAGAATCGCCACTAGAACACCACAGTAATAATTATTGTGGGTAAGGCTGACTGATGAATGCAAAAACTGTGGGTGAAATTAAAAAAAAAGAATACATTTGCAGAGCCTCAAATCATCTGCCTCAAAATATATAACTTTTTTATGTTAATTACTTTAAAAGACCTATGACTATTGAAAGCAAAAATTATAACACTGTATTGTGGGATTTATAACATGAGAAGATGTAAAATTTATGATAACAATAGCACAAAGGACAGACAGAGGTAAATGGAACTGTTCTGTAGCAAGTCTTCCATATTTTACATTGATTAAACTGGTGCACTATTAAGTCTAGGTAGGCTGTGATATGTTAAAGATGCATATTGTAATCTGGACCAACCACTAAAAAATGCAAAGGTGTGTCACTTAAATGCTAATAAAGGAATTAAACAGCATACCAAAAAACGTTTGTACAAGACTGTTCACAGGAGATGACCTGCACGTCCCCAGGACGAAGAAGAGCCCACTGCGACGCATCCACAGAGCAGAACGCCCTCAGCTGTGCCGAGGAGCAAACGCTGACACACACATGCTGGGAGAGACTCATCAACCTCGTGCCGAGGGAAGCAAGCTGGACAGAAAACAATACACGTGTGATGATTTCAGCCGAGATGAACCTATGCTGAAAAAACCAGAACAGTGGTTGCCTCGGGGGAAGGAAGAAATTGCCTAGGAAGGAACAGGAAGGGGTTTTCTGGGGGTGATGGAAATATCCTGTTCTTAAAGGGGTGAAGGTTATATGGGCATGTTTATTTGCCAAAAATGTAAGGTTGAGATTTGTGCCTTTCAGTGTGCGTACTTCTTACCCCCCCACACACACAAAGGACTAAAAGAATAATAAAGTGATGTGGGAATGGGATGGAGTGTGGAAGAAACAAAAATGGCAGATGATTAGTAGTTGTTGAAGCTGGGTGACGAGCCTACTATGCTGTTTTGTTTATTTTGTATATTGTTTAAATTGTTCTGTAATAAAACACTTGTATAAGAAGACAAACTCGATATATAGTGTTCGCTGGTAAGGTGTCAGCTACCTTTGGGGAGGAAGGAGGGAGAAAGGGATTGTCGGGGCCTGAGTGAAGCTGGTGCTAGTTCTTGGTCACACAAGTGTGTTCACTTTGTAATAATTCTTTGAGGTTTACATGGATGACTTCTGCGTATATTTCTATACGCATGTTATACATCAATAAACATTTTAAATCCGGTATATTTGCAAAAAGATCCTAACTCAATATCTCAGAATAACAGCAGTGTTTTGTTTTAAAGTGGAACACGTTCACTCATGATATCATCAGATGGATTTTAATACTCCCAAGTATCTAGTAATGCCCTCACCCTTGAGTGGCCCCCCTGGGTGGTTCCATTTTTGCCTCAATTTGGCAAGTGGCATGGCTTTGAGTTTTTATGATGGGTATGGGCCCTTAAGGTGAGTGGGTTCCAAGGGGAGGATCTCTGCAGCGACCCTGATCACGAGGTCCAGAGGGAGGAACATGGCAGGCTGGATGGATGGAGGGGATGGTAGGACAGATGGCCTTGAAAAGGCAAATTCCAGGATCCCATGCACCTGGTATTTCTATTTTAGATATTGAATTTACATTTCAAATACTGGCCAGGGAGCTTCCACCAGGGCTGCAAGCAACCTCAGCAATAGCCAGGCTGGTGAGCCCCACCCCTACCTGAGTACTGGCCCCAAAGGATGCAGCCCAACCACACTGCACAACTCTGGGGGATTGGCAAGGCATGGAGAGATGACATTGTATAGAGAAGAGGCGGAGTAGAAGGTGGGGTGTAGAAGCAGAGGGGCGTGGGCCAGGGGTGGAGGGACAGGTGGGAGTGGGGTCCCCTAGCTGTGTATGCTTGGTGCTTTTGTCTCTTAACCATTCCCTGCTGGGAGCTTGCAGGACAGCAGGACTACAACTCCCAAGATGCTCTGGGCACGGGGCGGTGTCTAGCCCTGGGGGGAGGAGCAGGGCTGTGAAGGCTTGCCTCAGGGCAAAACCGCCGTTGACTCAGGACTCTGGTCCTGCACCCGCTCCAACTGGACTGAGTCCCGGAGGGATGTGACGGGACGAGAGGGACCAGGGAGTTAGGAGGGTGTGGCAGCTGCATGGGCAGCTGCGGGCCTGCAGCGTGCAACTGCTTTTGTCCAAAATTGAAGCTGAACTCATGCCTCTTCCCCACCGCCTCCCTCCGTTGCTTGATTCCTCCTCCCCCCTGTGTGCCTGTGGGTCTTTCCACAGCCTCCTACCTAGTCCAAGGCCAGGTGCTTCTCTAAAGTGCTTATGGGAACTGGTTTGACATCCCAGAAACTTTCCACTTTGCCTGCTGCCCTCTGCCTTCTCCAGCCAAAGTGCCATCATTTCATCAGCTTTTGGGAGACATTCGCCCTTGTGGCCCCTCTTGCAAGCCCAACTGAAGAGTTTGCAGGGTGGTAACATTGGCTGTTGCTTGCCTTTTTCGCAGATGTGGAAGTTGAGGCATGTGTGAGGTTACTCACTGGTTTCCCCACAATCCACTAAGAGCAGAGGAGAACAAATCAATTCCCAGGCAAGTATCTAGTAGGCCGTTTTCACCAACCCATTCCAGTGCAGAGGCCTCCAAAACAGCATCCTTAAGATGAGAATAGCTTAAGTATTTTGCCCTTTAGATTGATCACCTAATCTCAGCTCAGGCCTGAGTGGCCAGTCTCTCAGGGACATGGGTGGTGATTCTGATCCCTCAGGAAGAGACCAGTGGTCCAGCTTTGCGAGAGGGATATTCGTGGTAGACAGCACCTGGGCAGCATTTGAAACCCGTCAGCTTTAACATCTCTGTTTTGGATTCAGGCAAGTTTCCCAGATAAACACACCTTGGGATAGTCAGATGTACCGTATTCTTTAAAAATTGATTACATCAGTGAAAAGAACAGAACATAAAATATCCTGCTCATTTGCAAAAGATAAAATGCAAGCAAGACTTTCTTGTTAATTTTTTTCTGCTCATTCTCTTGGCTGTACTGTACGCTTGAATGCAGAAACAAAAAACTTGAATTGCCGTATTCTCTTTTCCTGAGATTAGTAAATTAACTTAAAAGTCTTATTGAAACCTGTGGAGGAATGATTAGCAGTTTTTCTGATTTATGTCATCCTTAAAAGTCTGGGCGTTGATTTAAATGAAAACAAGTCCTTGTTTATATCAAACACCCCAATAGGTTACATTTCCGATTCCTGAATGTGTAATATTATCAAAACAACTGGAAAACCTGGTCATCGAAACTAGACCCTGTCACTTTGTCAAGAATTTGCCTCTTTATGAATTAATGACACATGAATTCTTCAACATTTTTGTAAAGAAAGGATGAGAATCTCTGCAGTGTCTCTGAATGTGGCAAGACAGGGAATTCTCGTTAGACCGCAACCTCGGGTTCTTCTCTCGTGTTCAACAGGCCCGGGTGGTAGTCCGTGTGGTCAGGTGCAGCACCGCTCCCCAGCCCCCAGTGTTCCATCCTACTCTGGCCTGTGACCTCTTCAGGGGGTTCTGATGACACTCGTCCACAAGTGTTGGAAGGAGACATTGTAACGTGAGGATATTCCTCATCTTGAAACAAGAATTAATTGAGAGGAAAGTCTCTGGATCTGTGTGCTCCGATGCACTGCTGTTGGGGTGTGGCTGCAGTGACCACTGTGCTCCCAGCAGTCCCCACAATGGCTGCCTCATACATTTGATCTTCTGGTGCAACCACAGCAGCTGTTGACAGAGCTGGGCGCTCACCATGGTTAAGTGTCTTCCATCAATTTTGTGGCTCTGACCCTCCTCTGATCAGCCCCTTCTCATTCCTAACTGCTGCATTGATTGCTTTGTAGTTGTTTCCTAGGAGCCACTGTGTGTAACTGGATTTCACAGTGTCTTTAGGGACCCACCTTCACTACACGAGTCACTGTACAACAGCCACTTATCCTGGTGTAGCCCATGTTCGTCCTCTAAAGTGGAGCTGTGAAGAACCCTGCTTACTCGGAGCTCCTCTCATTCTCATGCTGCTGGGGCTGCTTATGAAGCTGGGCATCTCGTCTTTGGTCTCATCACATTATTCTTTTCATCGATTATTCTGAAGTCGGATACGACTTTGTTAATAATGTGACACTGGCTGTCACAGGCACTTCTATGTATCTTCCTCAACAGCTCTGTGAAGTATGCCTGTGATCCCCATTTTACAGGGGGGACACTGAGGCTCAGAGAGGTCGAGTAGCTTCCTTCACACAGTTTCTTGGTGCATTTTGAGTCTCCACCTGGAACTCCGCCTCTCAGGTGTGTGCACTTAGCTGGTGTTCCACTTTGTCCCTCTCTGCCAGCCTCACCAAAGGCACACGGCCCATCCTGAGTCCATTGTCTGCTAGTTGGCAGTCACCCTGCACAAACAGGCCCTGGGTGGGGAGTGGACTAGCAGGGCGTGGTCGTCCGGCCTACCCTGGGCAGATTCTAGGTTTATTGCAAGAGCTGGAGTAGTGGAAGATACTGACCGTCACTCACCTGCAAGGTTTCTTATGTAGAAATACTCCACTGACTTTTTACAGGTGTCATGTCTTTTTGTCTTCATTGCTCCTCTGGGCTTTCTCCTACAGTCCGTGTTGTGCAGTAACATACAGTACAGAGACTGGTGAACATAATATTGTTGCCCTGCACCAAACGGTCACATCATTCATTTTTCTAATTATGAAAGAATTACATACTTCGTAAAAAAAGGCAAATTACACAGATCTATGTAGAGTAAAGTGAAACCTTCCCCTTCCATCCCCTTCCCTGCACACTCACTCCCCTACTCAGAAGGAACTATTGTTAAGAGGTGGCAGCTTATTCTTCTGGACATTTCCTATGAATTTATAAATACACATAAAGATTTTTTTAACATAAATAAATTACATAACTACATCGTTTTGCAGCTTGCTGTTTCCCAAAACATATATCATAGACGTCTCTCCTTATCAGTGCACGTCCCTCTAACTTAGCTTTTTAGAAGTTTTAGAGCTACTCCAAAGAACAGGAATACCATGATCTGTATATTTCTTCTTTGATAGAGATGGGGTTATTTCCAGTTTCACTATTATACATAATGCTGCAGTAAGATCCTTGTATGGAATTTATTACACTGCTATTCAACTGCTCAATTTGCTTTGTTCCCTTTTAGTCAGAGACTATGATATATTTTTAACAATTTTATGGGAATTGTTTTATAGGGAAATTAATTTTATCTCTGAATCAAGACATTTATGGGGAAACTGGAGTTCAAGGTCATCCATCTCAGTATTCTGGAGAAAAATCATGAAACTTAGAAGATATTATGCTAGCTGCATCACATTCTAACAAGTCACGTTAACAATTTAAAGTTGAATGTTTGGGCTGGCCCGGTGGCGCAAGCGGTTAAGTGCGCGTGCTCCGCTGCGGCGGCCCGGGGTTCGCGGCGGCCCGGGGTTCGCGGGTTCGGATCCCGGGCACTCACCGACGCACTGCTTGTCAAGCCATGCTGTGGCGACGTCCCATATAAATTGGAGGAAGATGGGCATGGATGTTAGCCCACGGCCAGTCTTCCTCGGCAAAAAGAGGAGGATTGGCAGATGTTAGCTCAGGGCCGATCTTCCTCACAAAGCAAAAATAAAAAACAAAATAAATAAAATTGAATGTTAGTATAGCCTTACAGTCTTTGTTCAGAAGAAGGATGACATTTTCTTGTCTTGAAAACTTCTGACTCCAGGGGCTCTCAGTTGGGCTTCAGAGAGGATAAGATGTTGGTGTTGTATCTGTTTCTCTTCAGCTGTAGGCTGCATCTTCTAAAGATCATAGAATTGAACATGGTCCAATCTATATATATGATTTGGGTCAAAAATTCAAAGTAATGAACCCAAGATAGGAATCTATAACTTTGGTTCATTTTTAAAGTTTTTTATTTATTTATTTTTTCCCCCAAATCCCCAGTAGATAGTTGTATGTTATAGCTGCACATCCTTCTAGTTGCTGTATGTGGGACGCGACCTCAGCACGGCCGGAGAAGCGGTGCGTCGGTGCGCACCCGGGATCCGAATCCGGGCTGCCAGCAGTGGAGTGCGCGCACTTAACTGCTAAGCCACCGGGCCGGCCCTATAACTTTGGTTCTTAATGAAGAATATCCTTTGATATCCTCAAGTCTCTGTGATTACTAGTAAAAACTCACCTGTGGATGAAGAGATGTGGTTCTGCTGGCAATGTCTGGCTTGAACATCTATAGTTAAGGCTGCCACATCCCTAGGTAGATTAGACTTGACCTCTCCATGACCTCTGCCCTTGTTCTTTGACGTGGGAAAAATAAGAATTTAAAAAAACTGTTGTTACTAGCACTGAATGCTAGAAATGCCCATTAAAGAGTGAGTTTGATTTGGTAAACCAAAGGGAGTATAAGCAGAAGAAAATCTTTAATATCTATGAAATTTCAAGAAGTTCTAAATTTTTTAAATGTAACTCTATTTTTGCAACAATGCAAAATGTATATATATGAATGAAATATCCCTCTGTCTATTTCTTAACTTGTTTCCATTGATTTGATGGATTTATCCTCTAATCAGGATTCCAAGTGTGAAAGAACATCTTGGTATTTCAAAGAAAAGAAGCCATTGATATTTGATTTGCTTTTAGCTCGGCATCCTACAGGTTTGAGGAATAAATTATCATGTAATGATACAATGATTCTGAAATCTAATTGTTAATTAGAGGAGTGTAAGGGATGATTGAATAGTGGTTCATCTCCATGGTCAGGGGTATTGTACACATGGACATGTAAACACGAATCAGGAAGCTGCTTCAGCCCCGTGACATCGCTGAGAACCACAGTGCAGGAGGATCTAGGGGCACAGCCCTTTGCCTCGATCTCCTGGGTTACATGTAGATCCAGAGGTCTTGACAGTGGCTTCAGAGCAGCTAACTTTTGTCTATTTCTCCCCTTCCTTCTCTCCAGCTTATCTCAAACAGTCCTGACTACCATGTTTTAAAGTAAGGCCAATTATAGTTATTTACATGAGCTTCTTGTTCATTATTGAAGAGTAATAATCAGGCATAACATTAAATATCATTTAATCTACCTAAATAAATTTGTTGTACCTTTTAATTGATTAGAACACTAAAGTTGGTTCAGAGTTTGATATTCACCAAGTGCGTTAATCTGCTTACAACTGCCATGTGCCTCACTCCTCTTAGAAGTGTATCATTGGCCCATCACAAGATTTTAATGACTCAAATCATCATAAATTAAGATAATGCACTCTCTTTTTGATGACCGGGAAGCACATGGGTCCATTTTGGAAATATGCCCATCTGTCTTTTCTCCCCATGGGAAGTTTCTTGTCACTAGGTCTCCAGTGGCTTGCACAAGCCCTAGGTCTGTAATAGCTTGGTGCCTCTCCTTCTACTTGGGGTAGAAATAAAAGAGGTCAGAGAGACTTATTAAAGTTTTGGTTGCATGAAGTCTTCTATGAAGACCATCCATACATATTGTTCTGGATAGCTCTCTGTTCCTAAGACTACTAGTTATTTTAAGGGCTTGTCAGAAACCGTGAAAGATCTGATGTTTTACCTTACCTGCAAACCAATAAGTTAGCCTACAATGGTCTTACAGATGCTGGCAAAAGTCAAGAGACCCATGCGTCAGAGACAAAGGACTTAATGACACAACAATAGCGGTGGCTAGAGTATCAGCATTTGCACCAGTTCAATAAATCTCACTTCCTACAGGGTGATACACAGTGGGCCAGGTGACATGCAGAGAGATGCAAGATCTCAGAGCCTAAGGAACTCAAATCTTTGATAACGGGCAGGATGTCTGCTAACCTTTGCCCTGGGGGCGGGGGGTGTTATTTTTATTATACTGGGCAGTAAGCCAGGCTGCCCTTTGCTCCAGAGGAGGCCACTATTTCTATCTTCCAAGGCTGACAGCTCTACACACATCCTTGAAAAGACAGCCTGGTTTTACTGGCTTTCAAAGATAAGCTTGAGTGAGACTTGATCATCATTCAGTTCTTCTGTGTCCTGTTTTGAGATTGTGCAAATATGTTCTTTTCTCTGTAAAGTTCACTAACTTTATTCATACATAAGAGATGCTTTTTGTTTTATTTATTAAGTTGAAATTTTCTTATTAGAGAAAATGATGAAACTATTATGGGTTGGATGTGAAAGTATGTTTTTTCAGGAAAAATGTGAAAGTAGATCGGTGCTCGCAGAACTTTGCCACAAGGAGCTGATAGCAACTTAAATGATTTTAATTTGAATACTGTTTTGTACAACTTTCTTCCATCTTACATCATCCTCTCTGCTTCCTGTAATTCCCATATGGGAATGGGGCAGTTTCAGGGATTCGCTGAACTCATATACAGTATTCAAATGGTTTTGTCTGTTGTGGTTTTTTAATTGAGATAAAGTTGACATACAACATTAAATTAGTTTCAGCGGTACGACATAATGATTCAATGTTTGTATATATGTTGAAATGATCACCACAATAAGTCCAGTTAACATCCGTCACCATATAGAGTTACAAATTTTTTCTCTTGTGATGAGGACATGGCATATTTCAAGGTGCAGAAGAATCAACGATGATGTCATACATTTCCATAGACAGCTTGATGAATTTGGACTTAAGCATACACCCTTGAGACTGTCACCACCATCAAGGCCACAAACATATCCATCATCTCCCAAAGTTTTCTCTCACCTCCTTTATTACTATCATTCTGTTGTAAGAACTCTTAATATCTACTCTATTAGCAAATGTAACGTATGCAATACAGTCTTGTTAGCTGTAGGCACTATGTCGTATCCTAGATTTCCAGAACTTATTTATCTTGATAACTGAAACTTTGTATCTTTGAACATCAGCTCCCCATTTCTCCATCTCCCCAGCCCCTGGCAACCACCATTCTAACCTCTGCTTGTGTGAGTTTGACTATTTTAACTTCCACAAATAAGGGAATATTTGCCTTTCTCTGTCTGCCTTATTTCACTTAGCACAATGTCTTTTAGGTGCATTCATGTTATCAAATATAGCAACAATTCCTTCTTTTTTCAATGTTGAAGAATATGCCATTTCTTTATCCCTTCATCCATCAGTGACGTTTAGGTTACTTCCATATCTTGGCTATTGTGAATTTGCTGCAATGAACATTAGAGGGCAGATATCTCTTTGAGACCCTGATTTCAATTCCTGTGGGTGTCTACCAGAAGTGGGATTGCTGGATCATAAGCTAGTTTTCACTTTTGGAGGAAATTCCATACTGTTTTCCATAATGGCTGTACTAGTTTACATTCCCACGAGGGTTCCTTTTCTACACATCCTCACCAACATTTGTCATCTTTAGTTTTTTTGATAATCGCCATCATAACAGGTGTGAAATGATAGCTCATTGTGGTTTTGATTTGCATTCCCTGATTTGTGATGCTGAACAACTTTTCATACACCTTCTGGCCACCTGTATGTCTTCACTGGAAAAATTTTACTCTGGTCCCTTGCCCATTTTTAAATTGATTTGTCTTTTTGTTTTTGAGCCAAACAAAAAAAGAGAACAAAATTTCCAGGCATTATGGGTGCTTCCCAGTTGATGCAGATGGCTTTGTATTTACAGTGGTACAAAAAGATCGTGTTTCGTGCTTTTTCTTCAGCTTGTCATAAGACCAGCAGTAGCTGTGGCACGGCAGATAATCGGGATGTTCTGGGTTTGGAGGTTTACAAAATAAATGAGTGGTAAGGAATTTTTTATTTTTCCAAGGAAATTATTGTGATCATAGTCCATGGAATCCAGGATTGATAGGTGTAGGAGGAAATTAAGGTGAGAATCGTTGATCTGGCATTACTACTGATCTTGAGGGACAGGTATCTACTGTATGAATGTTTGAATAAAAATATTAGAGATCAGGCATCTGTGATGGGTGAATATGTTTTCTGAGTTGTTTACTTTTGAACATAACCATTTGGATTATGTGAACATCTGGGATATGGGAGTAAGTTGCTAACAGGGGGTGGTTGATAACGTCACTATTGATTTAACCTCTATGAACACAAAGTGGTCAATGGATTAAGCAAATGAGTAGACAGAAAACACAGAAATGGTAAGATTTGGGATTTAGTAAAGGACTGGGGGCCGACTGTCCTGAGAGGGAGTGCCAGGACTTGTGCGGTTGAGAGTGACAAGGAAAAGAAGAGACTAGACTAACACTCAAACAAGGAGGGCGTGTTAACAGGATGGAGGGGGAAATGATCTGGAGGAGCCTTGAGATTTGACCTTGAGCTTTCTGTTCTTGATGCAAGTCTGCCTGATGACATCCCAGGACACAGGTCAGATATATCCCGAGTGCGTAGAGGGAGGGTGGAAGTACAAAACAGCCAGGATAATTGTCCTAAAAAGGCAGGCCTCTTTTATCATTTGACCCAGTTTCATGGTTTGTTTTTATAGGGTAAGAGGAAAAGAAGGATGATAAGTCACGTCTTCACAGAAGAAGCAGCGTAACTGTGGGAACCAGTCCAAACCAAAGCCTGGTTTAAGCATTTCCATTCTTTTGAGGTTGTCCAGTGACATATTCAAGAGGCCAGTTACTAGAATCCCATCCCATCCTGGCAATTTCTGGTCTCTGAGAGGACAACTTGGACCAGCCCCACCAGATCTGCTGGCCCGAGAGACCGCAAGGACTCCAGGCCTGCAGCAGTGCATGACAACACGTAAGTCCTTTCAATCTTGCCAAAACGTTGTAAAAACTTGCACCTAGTCACACAGGTGAATCCCTGCCAGGTGTGCTCGCAGGTGGTCTGCATTCCAGGTCCCATTCCCACTCCTGCTGGTCTTCAGATTTGGCAGAGATGATTCCAGGAACTGATCTGTGCATTCCACAGCTCCACTGTGGAGGTATCAGGAAGGAGGAAAGGGCAGTGAAGAGCACAGGAGCGAGACTGGTGATAGCACTGATGGCGGACACACTTGCTAGCAAGGCAGAGAAAGTGAGGGTCTAAGAAGGCCGTCCTGACAGCAGATTAAATGGAGCAGGCACCTCAGTGAGGTCTCTTGGCAGCGTCCCTAATGTTTCCTTGCTTTGAGCTCTTGAAACTTTAAAATATATTGATACTTTTCTTTTATTAAACTCTGCTTCGAGACATAGAAAATATAGACAACAGTTTCTTTCTGAGGTGAGAGGTTGAGTTTCAGGTGAGGAGAGAAAGATCTTCCTTTTTCATGCTGTTCTCTCATTTTCCTTTACTATGTATATTATTTATTTGTACTTTAAAGTCAGCAGCGAGTTATCAATGTCACGGGATGATTCAGTTTTTCCCCTCACAGTCACAGTAAAACCTACTAAAAATGGATTATTCTTTTTGTATAATATTCCAATAGATTCCAAAATATTATTTCAAACGCACTTTTGTGTCTATGTTCTCAAATTAGATATTTACTTCTTGGTCTCCATTTTTCTGTTCTCTGTTGCATGCTAATTCAGAGTTGCATCTAAGGAAATACCAGATTTCCCTTAGTTTTTTAGATCCATATGTGTTGGAAATTTGATTCATGGAGATGAACATGGCAGTTGGGGGATCGTGCGATTATCAAAAGAGATCTTTTCAGCATCAATAATGCGGAAAGAACCCACTGCTTGTTGGGATTTAATTGTCTATTTGAGGGATCAAGCTTTCACTGTTGGCTCTTCTCTTTCTCTTTGGAGAGAAAGTACAGCCTTCCCAGTCTTTCCGTTACCAAATCACTTTCCTGGGTGGCTGTGCCATGTCAGGAAGGGCTTGGGATGCTGGGAACCAGGATTCATTTTCAGCTTCTGGTTGTCCTGAGAAGGCTTCCCTGGCAGAGTGCAGCCTGTGTGTCTGGGTGACACTTGCAGCCATCAGAAATGAGGGGATAACTCACAAATGCCAAGCGATTCATCTGGTCCTTGTCTTACAGGGTGTTCCCAAGGGATGAGGTTCAAAATGCCACTTGGTAACCATTTGAAAGCTCCTAGTCATGGGGTGGGTTCTCGGTGCGAGCTCAGAGCAGTGTCTGTTCACCACCAGATGGGAAGCATTTCAGTATTTTAATTGGTAAGGCTGTGTTCATGCACGTCCATGGACCATCGGTTCAGTGGCATTCCCTGCTGTAGCCCCCCACACCTCTGTCGTGCGTCATCTTTGAAAGCTCCAAACAGTGTTCACACTCCAGCAGGTGGTGGTAATGTAACCACAGCACAGGACTGGGGACAAAAACACAAAAACCCAGGGGCAACACAGTTTATGGGCTCAGGCCCAATTGCCCCATTTGGACGAGTTGGTAACACCAACACTTAGTGTGTAAACTGGAGGATTGTCCAAGACCATGGACCTCAGAATGACACGGGCTCAGAAGTCACCTTGGACAGCAAGGGACAGTGTGAGGTCACTCACTGACCAGGATTATGGTCCCTTATACTGGCCAAGTAGAGCTCACCCGGGATCCATCGAGGGAGGAGGCTTGGGGCCTTCTGGGGAATTTCTGCCCTAAAGGGAATTGCATAAGGAAGGCAGGGGTGCTGAAAATCCTAGTTCACAGGGAGCAGTCATGTTTATGGAACGAGACCCAGCAGTAGCCTTAAAAGCTGCGTCACAAATCTTTCCGCCTGGATACAAAACAAGCAGGAGAAGGAATTCAGAGTCCTGGACAAGGATCCCAGCAGGATTCAAATCCACGTCAGGGGTGAACAGGGAGCTCCTAGAGGGGCCTCAGGAGCGAGGTCCTGCCTGCCTTTAGTCCATTTGCAAATGAGCTTCCTTGGGCCTTGTCCTCTCAACGTGAAAGTTTTGATCTTTTTACATTGTTTTCATCACTTAGAGCTGATGCAATTCCAGAGATTCAACTAGAAAACTACAAGTTCCTAAAATTTAGTCAAAAGAAATCTCAAAAAGAGGAGCAGAAAAAGTTCCCTGTTCCTCAAGAATGGAGAAAGGCAGCCCCTGCCTGTGGCACGACGTTGTCCTGGGTAGTGCTATTTTAAAGACACCCACATTTCAGTGGTTGTTGCTCTGCCTGTGAAAGTACCTTCAACCTTAAAATCCCAAGAGAAAGGGTGGGGGCCATGTCTGCTCCTGGAGGAGCTGAATGATACTGAAATGAACTGATCTTCGGAATTATGGGGACTTGGGAGTGTCCCCACTAAGCAGGGAAGGGGCTGGCCCTTCTCCCTTCGCCCACAGACAATAAGCTGATGAACCCAGAAGAGTTCGTGATTCAAGGAGAAATGTGAGATTCAGTGTCTCACTTACATGCCTACAGAAAGCGACAGAACCACACCACAACTCCCAGCTCTAAAGGGAACAGGACTTTAATATAATATTCAAATAGGGCATTTATTATTTACAACAAATAACTACTGTCCCTCCCCAATGGGTGAATAGGTGCTGGGGTAGAGACATCAGGGAGCTGGGGTGGGGTCGTCCCCTCTCTCTTGGGTTTCAGGGGACCTCAGAGATCAGCTTACAATGCTCCCCTTCCCGTCAGGTGGGAGGAGCTGGCCCAGTGCATCGAAAGCCTCCCAGCTGTGTCCCCGCTGCTGAGGATGGGGCTGTGATCGGCCACTGGTACAGGGCTCGGTGTTGGGGCCTGGGGACTGAGTAGAAGAGTCGGGTTACCCTGGGGGGCCTCCCTCAGAATCATGGCCCCCACCCTGTCCCCACTGCACTGAGTGCTCCAGACTCTGTGCTCAGTGCTGTCAGCCACCAGTACCCCATTTGTCCCTGCCACGCAAGAGATCATTTGGTATCACCTATTTCACAGAGGAGGAAACGGAGTCTCAGGAAGCTGAAGAGAGTCACCCCAGTCACAGGACTGCTCAGTAGTGGAGCTGGGATCCCAGTGCCAGCTGTCCAACTCCCCAAGGGCACGTTTAGCCCGAAGCTTTACTGAACCCCTGGGAGTCAGTCACCACGGCCCAGACACTCACTCACCCCTGACCTTAATGATGGCGGGTTCTTCTTATCCTTGAGTATTCTTCTGGCCAACTAGGTCTGGGGGGTCCAACTGGCAGGACAGGCTGTAGCTCCAGGACAGAAAGGCACCTGTGAGCCTACCAGGAGACACACCTCAGGTGTCCCCCCACTGCCTGCCCAGCAGCTGGAGTCTAGGAGTCCCAGAGGTCGCCATGCAATAAGACCTGGGGCTGAGTGGGGGGCCACGGAGACAGGCTCTCTGGACTGGCCAACAGGGAGCGTCCACCCCTGCCCTCACCCAACTCCTGCCCGGCCTCACCTATCATTCTCGTTGAGCAGCTCCATGTCCTAGAACCAGGCCCCAAATCGCTCCTCGGGCTCTAGGTTGTAATTCTTTGCGGCCACCTGGAGCAGAAGGATCGCCCTCATGACTGGGTATTCCTGGGACCAGAGGGAAAGAGAGGATGCAGATAGGGCCTGGGTGGGGGATGCTTCATGGACCTTGTGGGTGGTGAGGAGTGGGGCAGGGGACCATCCTGGGAACCCTCCTTCCCTCCAGTTCCATCCAGGCTCTACCTGTTCTCAGAATGGGAATAATCAGCCCCTCCTCCAGGATGTTTTCCTTGATGTCATCTTCCCCTCAACCCACCCGCCAATTGGTTGGGTCTCGCACTTCTCTGTTATCAAACTCTTCCACTAAATGTAAGATACAGGGGGTGGAGCCAGGGACTGTTCTGCCCAGAGGGTCTCTGATTTCCTCCTCCTTCCCCTCCCCTGCAGGCAGTGCGGCAGCTGTTCACTTCAGTCCTCTTCTCAGGTTGATCTCATTCCCCTGGAAGGCAGAGAGCCAGAGTCCATCAGACAGGGCCCTCTAGCCTGACTAGACCCCTAGGCCCACCCCTTCTCATGTTGCACTACTGCCAGGTCCCCAGAGGGGGCCGGGCATGCACAGAAAACAGGACTTGGACCTAGGCTGGGATCTGGGCTCCAGAGAAGCAGGACATGGGGGAGAGGCTGAGGGACCTGGCAGCACAACCCTCTCTGATGACAGACTTGGAGGCTGAGGCCTCAGGCAGAGGGGACTGCTCAGCCACTTATGTGCTGCCTGACTTGGAGGGGTCTGACATCTCTCTCCCTCCATGGGCAGCGTGGGAGGGAGAGGCTGCGTCCAGCTCAGATAAAACCTCAAGCAGCTGTGCCGTCAGGCAGATCTGAGCTTCCCCAGCCTGAGGAACCAGAATGGGTGTCTCAGGTGGAGCCTCTGTTCACTCATCCCTAAGATGGGCCTGATGCCCCAGCTCCCAGGGGTGGCTGAGAGGCTCTTATGACAGGAGATGTGCCAAGTGCTGAGAGCTCAGAGCTCAGTTCGGGGGCTCCCCATCCCAAGGCTCAGGATCCTGGTCCTCCCTGCCTGGTCCTCAGGTGCACCCATCTCGAGATTATCACCCATCAGCAGGTGCAGCATCAGCAGGTGACCAAGGAAAGTGCCAAGATAGGGGACG